>NC_053040.3:395448821-395815071 GCF_002575655.3 Aegilops tauschii subsp. strangulata | reverse complement strand
TGTATAGAGAAGACTGGATGTGAACACGGGCGGACATTGGCTATGTATGGGGCACTCACTAATCGCTATTAGCAGGAAACAACTAGCAGAAAGAAAGATGAACGCACTTTCACTCCTTGCTCTTCAGCACGTACTCACACGAGGGACTCTCAAATCTCTATTTCAGACCATAATCTTTCGATCCCTTTACCGAAGTGATTGATAGCAGGGCTAAAAAATCATAGGGCTTCTTCTATTTTTAGTGTGAACTCACTTCTATTCTATATCAAGATAGGGGCTTCAGTACTTGGCTGACCGCCCGGTGGAAGACCTGGCTCTACCACACAAGGGCAGCTTTCGTAGTCCAGGATTATTTTCCTCATATCTAATTTCACCTCATTGTGGAAATGTCCGATCTTATTCCAAAATAGAAGGTCTTCATGAAGGTCTGTCTTGTTTCAGGAATATAGGTATCGAAGTTCAATAGCGGTAGGTACCAAGGAGAAGACGAGTCAGGGCCGATTGACAAGACTAGCTAGGCTGACCTTCCAGCCATACTCCATCCAATATCGAACGGAAGTGCTAAAGGTTTCATGTGATGCTAACCTCAATGAACCAGACCTAACCTCAATGAACCAGACCTCGAGAATTCGTTCCAAGGTGAGCAGCTTTCTGATTCTCTCTTTTCTTTCTCTTACTTTCTTTCTCATCTCTTTATGATTATTTCTAACCTTATTCTTTATTACCCGGATATATGTTGGCCGTGCTTCAACTATATCAACTGTACTTGAACTGTTAGATAATCATAGTCGATAATAACATCACAGCTCCCACCGCTATTGCAAAACCGTACATGAAACCTTAGCTTCATACGGCTCCTCTATGATCAGAAAAAGGACTGTTTCGGTATTATCCCCCAGGTTTATCAGTTGCAGGTGAATCCTGTGAAACATCTCTCTCGAGGCTAATAACAACACTTGGAAATGAAAAATGAGCTTAGCAGCTGTACCGGGTCAGGACCATAAACACCACGAGCCGGTTAAGCAACAGAAGCTGTGGGCGAAAGCACACTCGTCATTCTCAGACCCGCGGTCGAGGTACGTGCGAACAAGTTCCCATTCTCTATGTTTCATGGCCTATCGATGAAAGTCGGTATCAAGCCGGCTCGCTTGGCGGGTCGTCTCCTTATATACCTAAATCCTCGTTTCACTCATCTATAAAGGTCTACCCTTCGAAAGGTAGGTTGAGTTCCCCCGTATGTAGGCAGCCACACTCTACTCGCAGGTAAAATATTGGCATAGACAACAGAGAATGTGCTAGGTAGGAAACCGAAGGAACTCTTACTATACGAGAATTTGCAATTCAATATGACAACCGATTAGAAGGGATTGGACGATCCCAATGCGTTGCCCTCCTTCGCAATACCGGAACTATCTGACCGAGCTCCATCATCACAGAAAGCGGAAGGGACAGCAGATACGGATAGACTGGATCTGGAAAGGGATTTCAACCAGTCCTTGCCTATTGCTGGGCTGGTTGTTTTGTCACGGTCCGATTAGTAGAAGGTGAGTGAGTAAGACGAGGCACCCGAAGCATAATGTAGAGCTATACTGCTCTTGTTTTCCTTCCGCCCTGCTTAGGAGAACTTTGTCTAGAACCCACTTTAGCTAGCTTTCAAGGATACCATTACAGATGAGTGAAGCGAGTATACCATTTCCGGAGCTCCCGAGGTAGCGCGGTAGCGGAAGCCCTTTCTAGTTCAAGCAGTTCCAATTCCTATTCTGCTTCACCGCTTACACCACACTCTATTGCTTCGCCTTGTGGTGCCTTTCGATCAAGGTCTACTTTGGTTGATCCACTTTCTTCTACAGCGCGTTATCCGCATCGAAGTTAGCCAGGTTCCTACCGCTTCTTGATACTATGGATTTTGCAATCCCTGAACGCCAGTGCTTCTACAACCAATGGATACTATTTAACATAAATAATAAGTAGAAATGGACAAACGAGTGTGGCTACACAGAGTGAGGAAAAAACATGGTGGTACCAACATTGCGTATCACTCACTATGCTTTATGTAATATGGCTTAAGCAATGGTGAAATGGGAGTCCTAAGAAAAGCACATCTGATCGATATGAATGAAAGATACATCCGTCTTTTCTTCTCCTTCGAAGGTTAGGTATCCGCTCGTTAGTTCAGTGCTGCATAAATACTGACTTTAAAAGGGGCGACTCCCGCCTGTGCTTAAGTTGTTTCAAGCTTGTAAAGACTCGCGATCGGAAGATTGACCTAGTTTTCTTTCAGCTGAAACTCTACCTAATGGTTCAGATTCCCCGGGTCCATGGGTCCATGGCCGCTTAGCTTAGATAGCCTTGTTAGAGACATGTGTGCGGGGTTCGGTTTCCAATTGATTTGTATTCACCGGGACCTCCCCTTATTGGATTTTCTCCACTTTTCTAGTTGCTGTGGAAAGAATGTTGAGCAAATGAGTTTAAGGGGTGGTTTTCTGTTTACTTTTTTTTCAGCCTACGTCGTCTCTCTTCCAGAACCTCACAATCATCAGTGTCTGAAGTTTCATGATGAATATTGGTTTCACATTTTATTGCTTACGTGAGGAAATATCAATTTGGAACTCGAATTTGTATTTGAGTTATGATGAGGAGTGAGGTAGATTCGCATTGTTGAAGAAAGCGAAGAAAAAGGATGCTGCTATGGCTTGCTTGTGGCTCTTTCTTCTATTGGCTAGTCTGAGGCATGATAGTTTCAATTTCTTTTGGAAAGCAAGTGTGGCTCAGTCATAAGTGTTAGTAATAGCATGAAGTAAGTTGTCGGTAGCCGGCATTAGGTAAAAGGAAAAGCTTCTCAAAAGCATCCAGAAATATCATAGAATGGTGATCGAGATCACCTTCACGGGAATCATCCTTTGCAAATTGGGGGAAGGGAACCAATCAAGTCACCAAGAAGTTCCCGAAACTTGGTTTAGTATTAAGGTTCTTCTCTTCCAGCGTTTAGTATTCAAGTTCTTCTCTTCCAGCCCCCCGACCCCTCTTTGATAAGGAAAGTTTTCATTTCTCAGATAAAAAATGACAAATGTGGTTCGATGGCTCTTCTCCAATAGCAGGTTTACTGCTTTCTATTTGCACTTTTGTATTAAGTTTCCTTATATATACGATTTTTTATTATTTTCTATTTGTCTATTTTTATTTATAGTGCGTTTTATTTTGATTAGTCTTCTCCCAATTTTCAATCTTTTCGGAGCCTCCTTCATTATTACTCTTCCTCCAGAGATTCAGGATCCCCAAGCTTTAGCTCATTTAGTAGGGCTAAACTTCTATCTGAGCCTTTACGAGCAGGATCCTGGATGGGTTACGTTCATTCAAAACGAGCTTAATCACAATACCCCTCTGGAGGACATACCTGGACGGCTTAAGCTCTTCCTAATGGAAGAAAAGCTGTCTAGTATGCGACAAGCACTACAAAAAAATACACTTCCGTGATGATACGTGTTTGTCACAGTAGGTCGCGTTTTTTGTCATGCATGTACATCCATGACGATTTTATGACAGAATCAAGATAGTCATACCTGTGCTGTCGTAGAAGTGTTCCATGACATTACCAAAATTATCATCATGGAAGTGTCCACTTCCATGACATCGCGCGTCACAGAAGTGCTTTCGTCAAGGGTGACCGACATGTGGCATCCACCGTAACGGAACGCCGTAAGCTATCGGGTCGGGTTTTGGTTCCGATAACCCGTTAACAGCCCCGACCAATGGGGATTTTCCACGTGTAAAATCATCATTAGCTGGAGGAAACACGTGTCGGCTCACCGTTGGGATAGATGTCATCCGCTCATTGGACCGAAGGCGCCTATGATACGGCGACACGTGGCACGGCCCAACAGAGGCCCATTCCTGTGAAAAGGCCGGCCTGTTTGACTTGGTCAAAAGGTGGCGGGCCGGCCCACGGAAAGCCTGTTAACGGCCTGTTCGCATATAGCCCATTTACAGCCCGCTAACCCAGGGCCCGTTACGCCCTATCCGAATTAGGCCCAGTAGCGTCATCTGGGCCGTCCAATATGATTCAGCCCGTTTTAACTTCTGGCCCATGTGTGGCCCATGATTTCTTTTGGCCCATATGAGGACCTTTGTAACTCTTGGCCCATTAACGGCCCGTGGTGAAACTGGCCCGTAATGAACAGTGTATCACTTTATACCCATTTACGGCCCGTTATTCCATTGGGTCGTTTCCAGCCCAAGTTATCTTTTGGCCTTCTCAGGGCCCATTGATTCTTGGGCTCATTTGCAGCATTCGGTTACATACGGCCCGTTACTGTCATTTTCTGCTTGTGGGCCAAATTCAGCCCGTCGTTACAGTCGGCCCGTTTGCGGACCGTTAATATGTTGGGCCGTTTTCATGTAAAAAAAACCAGTTGGGTTGTTTTCATAGAGTTATCAAATACGGCCTATTAACGGCCCGTTATGGTCCATGAATAGTATGACCCATGATTGGCGAAATGATGATACGCCCCGTAGAAGGCCCATGGATCCTACGGCCCGTATGAGGCCCATGGATAGTACGGCCCGTAGAAGGCCCATGGATTGTACGGCCCGTAGAAGGCCCATGGACCCTACGGCCCGTAGAAGGCCCATGGACCCTACGGCCCGTAGAAGGCCCATGGACCCTAAGGCCCATATAGAAGGCCGATGGATCCTACAGCCGGACGAAGGCCCATGGATCATACGGCCTGCAGGAGGCCCATGGTTACAACAGTCCGTGTGTTGCCATGATTATTTTGGCCTAGTTACCAAAAATAGGCTATTATGGCCACTAGAAAAAATAGAAAAAGAACTGCAATGACTACAAGCAAACAACTAAACAAGACAATAAAGAAATAAATAAGCAAGCAATTAACGCTAGCCTATTACCGCTATTACACATATTACATCCACTGGGCATCAAAGTTCGCCACCAGTGCAAATATAGGGAACAAAGCAGCACATTACATACGCTGGCCGTCAAAATTGGCCACCAGTGCAAATAAACATGGCAGCAAAACAAGAGCATAACTGAAACAACTTCAGAAGAGCTCAAGAAATGTTATCCTGGGTATCCACCATGCTGGCAATAAGCTTAGCAAGCTGATTAGCTTTGTCCTGTTTGGCGCTAAAATCCTCCAACGCTTGTTGTTGCACCAGAAAGTATGCATCTGAATGCTCCAGGGACTTCCGTAGTCCTTCCGCTTCTTGTCGCAGCACAACTGATCGATGTCTTTCAGCTTGTAGTTGAGACTCAAGAAACCGAACTGATTCATACAGTGAGTTTGAATAGCTTGTGCAAGCGGTAGTGGCCAGTAACTCGAACACTAAACCAAGACAGGACTTTGGGGTTGTCTCGCTGTCTTCAAGATAGTCTTCCTTAGCTGTTTTATCAGCTTTGTTGGAGACCAACAAGGATGTGTCACTATCCTGAACCTTATCTGCATTACTTCCTTTACCATTGCTTAATAAGGCACTCTTCCCCAATATTCTGTCAGCATTCTAAAAGAAGAAACAAGCAGACACATAACAAGTTTAGCATGTACTAGTATATGAAACGCATTTCGGTGAACCAGTTCATTAGTAAGGTGGACAGGATTAAACTACCAAGTCTTCTATTGCCAAGTACTAGTACATAATAAAAGCATCAAACAAACATATATCTATGTCCTATGGTCACTGCATTGTCTTGCCAAATCAAAATAGAGACACGGTTCAAATCATATCAGTTCAAGACAAAGCAGCAGTGAAAGAATACAAAGCGTGGGAAACTACACGGCACAACAAGATTTCAGATGGGTACCACGGGTCTACATGTACAACAACACTATTGGCTCTGTTGTGATGCTAGTAATGTGCATGATATGAAAGTCAACTGTATACACAATTGAAATTGAAATCAACAGAGCTATTTATAAGAGCAAACCTGTTAAAGAAACATGCGTGAACATACCTGCTGTGCCATTGGAGTTTCGATTGGATCCTTCAATTTAAAAATAAGTTTGTATGAGTAAATACAGTGATACAAGAGCAAAGCAATCATAGTTAAAAAAGGCGCGCCTAAGCGAGCGCTTAAGCGCGCCTAGGCTCTAGGCGTTGGCAAAACACATTGCGCATAACTATGCATAATCTGTGCATAACTGCGCATAAGCATGCGCTTTGGTCAGTAAAGCGCAAGGCGGTGGCAAAACGCACAATTAACGCCTAGCACTTTTTTGAATTATGATAGCAATGGAATCTTAAATTAGAACAGTTGTTCTTCAGGTTTAGGCACTTGTTCTACATGAACAGAGTACAGTAAGACGCAAGAATACAATAATTAAAAAATAGAAAATGAGCTCATAGACTTTACCACATTCTTGGTTCGGGACCAGTACAGAACAAGGCGTTCCCAGTCATCGTCCAGTAAATGTGTCTCAGGAGAACGTAAGGGAATTTGATGAGTTTCTTTGCCGGTGAAGTACGTTTTCTTCAAGTAATTCCGATACTGCCACCAAGCATTCTTGAAGATAGCATAGGTATTAGCACAGGTTACCTCATCCAGAGTTTCCAAATCGGTCCTTCTCTATAGAGAAAAATGGGAAAATTTGATGTATTATAACCATCATGGAGGTAGGATGTATGGGACGAAGCAAAGTAATTGCCATGAATAACATTACTTACACATAACTCCTGGACAAACACCCGCAACTGGCATTTTCCTTCATCTTCAGTATAATATTTCCAAGATGGGAAGATACGCACATACGATTTAACAACATCAAATGCGACAGATGCTAAACTACGACTAGCTGGTTGTGCTTCCTCCACAGGAATAGGCGTACTAACTGGTGGAGTTGGGGTTCGCCGTGATAGTACTGGCCCTTTGGGCACTAGAGCTGCCTTACTAACTACTCTTGTTTGGGAGCTCTGTGGTGGAGATGGTGCTGTGTCAACAGGAACTGGGTTACTATCGGCTGGGGTTGGGGTTAGATTGGGTGAAGCTGGTTCTCTGTCCATCGCAGTAGGGGTACAATCTGCGAGAGTTTGGGTTATGTGTGGTAGGGCTGGTTCTTGTGCATGTACAACCGGGGTGCTATCTCCACCAAGAGGTAGCACTGTTTTATTTGAAGACCGTGTTTTTAGTCCGCTAGATACTAGCATCACCCGCTCCAATTCAAATGGCTGATAAACAGGAAACATAGTTGAATGTACAGACATTGTATGAGAGACAGATGCAATAGATAGTGTGGAAAAAAGAGGGCATGCAATAGTTGACATGTATATTGTTTAACTAAAACGGATAGCATGACATAATTTCACATATATGATGTCTATCTAAACCGGATAGCATAGCACAACATAATTCAAAGATATGATGAATAACTAAACATGATCGCATGACATAATTCACCTACATGTTATCTAAGTAATCAGGATCGCATCATTTAATTCACATATGTGATTTATATGCTAAACAGAGGGCATTCGATATGATGTATGAACTAAGAACATGGTGTTGAATATTGTGTATATGATGTCTAAACTATGCAAGCAAGACACCGTATGCATGATATGAGCAGTATAACCGTGCCAAGTTAGAGCATACACCTCAGTGGGGGAATAGGACTGGTCATCTGTCTCTGAATCCATCTCTGAGGAGCTATCGGGACCCAACAAGAGATCTGCTTCGACAGGTAGCACTGTCTGCTCTGAAGGCCTTGTTTTCACTCCAGATTTTTCCATCTCCCACCCAAATGGCTGATTCACAGGAAGAGTAGTTTAATGTACAAACATTGTCGACAAATGGAAATGTAATGAAGAAAAGGATGGGCAAGATATCATTCAAATATATGATGCCTAGTTAAACAGGATGGCATTGCACATTTCACATATATTATGGCTGGCTAAAAGACATGAGACTGCATAATTCCCATATATGATATAGAAACTAAACAGGTGGCATTACAGAACATGTCTAAACTAAGCAGATGACATATATGATGTCAAAAGTAGGCACTGCAAGGCAACATATGCATGATATGACTAACATCATCATGCCAAGGTAGAGCAAACACCTTGGGGGGTAAATAGGAGTGGTCAGCGGCGTCTGAATCCGCCTCAGAACAGATATCTTCCTCTGGATTACAATCTAGAGAGGGGTGGGGAGGGTCTGCCATTGAACCCACCATGGAGCGATGTCTGCATGACATTGTATTGCCGCGCAAAACTCTTCTCTTTTTCTCTACATATTCAACATGACTGTGTACAATATCTGACATGCATACGAAAAAAATATGGTGAGATTATGTAAGGAGAGCATGCAGAAATTTAGAGTGATGGTAACAACGAGTGGATCGACGTTTTTCCGTTGAACCAAAATAGCCCTAATGGATCGACGTGAATGTATAGTAATAAGTGATGCAACAAGTGTACAACCTCTTTGCCGTAGCCGTGTCGACCTCAGCATCATTGGGTTGGTCGCTGAAGCAGTTGAGGCAGAGGTGGCTGTCGGAGGTGTGGAGGAAGATCTGAGGAATCTGTAGACGGCGTCCAGGGCACTGCTCTGTTGTGATGGATCGTTCTGTCGTTGGAGCAGCTCCGGTGAGCCGTAAGACGTCAAGGCTGAAGCAGCACAAGACAGACATCGTCAATCTCAAGTGGGATTCTAATAGCATCTCCAATAGATGATGTAAAATGGATGTAAAATTAACATCACCAAAAACCACCTGACTACAATAGATGAGGTAAAAACTGTTGACTCTGAACTTAACTGTCGAAACTGAAATTTACTGTGGAATCTGAATGTTACTGTCGAAACTGAACGCAATGGTAGCAGAGAGGCACTTGACATGTAGTTTAGGGAGGGCCTGCAGTTCATCTTCAACCTGCACCCCCCTGAGCCGCCAGCCACCACCGGCCGAACCGCCAGCCCCAGCGCCGCCTCGCCGCCCCGAAACAACTCGCGACCGCCGCCCCGGCCAGCCCTCTAGGCCCCCCGCCCCCACCCTGAACCC
The DNA here is from genome assembly GCF_002575655.3 of Aegilops tauschii subsp. strangulata. Lineage (NCBI taxonomy): Eukaryota > Viridiplantae > Streptophyta > Magnoliopsida > Poales > Poaceae > Aegilops > Aegilops tauschii. The sequence goes on along the minus strand of NC_053040.3, from coordinate 395,806,060 downwards.
TAAGATAGATAGTGGGGTACCTCTCCAGCGAGCCCCCGTCCCCGCTGCGGGTGGTTCTTCCTTAACTCCGGCGAGCCCCCCCAACCCCTGAAAATCGACTGACCCAAAAGTCGATTCAGTCGACTGAAGTGTGGCTTAATCGGAGCAGAGCAGCAGCACGAGCGAGGGGGAGAGGAGCAGCAGCAGCTGGGCGAGCGAGCGATCGAGCGAGAGCCGGAGCAGCAGCAGCAGATCCGGCTGGTATGGACGCCGCCGCCGAAGGGGCCTCGCACTGGGGGAGAGCCGCCGTGGAGATGTCGCCCGCGGCGCCGGCTTCAAGGTAGCCGCTCCATGGGGGTGCGGGATGGAGCACCGTCGGCGCCGGGAGGTCGAGTTAAGGAGAAGGTGCGATGCGATGAGTGTATAACCTCTTTGGTGGCGCTGAGTAGGCCTGGGCTTCGTCCGAGGAGTTGGTGAGGATGCTGCGGTTCCGGTGGAGCAGGTTAAGGCGGCGCTGTGGGGATGGAGCAGCCGCGATAGACGAGGCGATCGTCGGAGCAGCTCCTTGGAGGTGGAGGACGGGGCGGCTGAACCGGTGGGACGGCGAGATGGACGACGGATCCTCATCCGGGAAGGTGGACGAGGGACGTCGAGCTGTTGTGATGGACGACGTCGTCGGGGAAGAGGCTCCGGCTGGGCAGCGATGACGTGGCGGAGGGAGGAGGGTGGGGTTTCGCGGCTGGAGCGGAGAGGTTATGGCGGCCTGGGATTTCGAATGGCGAAAAGGGGGCGATGGGAGGGGGTGAAGCATGACTTAGGGACGCGCTTGTCCAAAATGTAGGGTGTGTTACAAAAGTACCCCCCACCGATTTGAACTAGCGGCCCTTTCGGCTCAGGGTTAGAAGGGGGATTTCGTGTGTCGGGATTTGGCAGCTGGAGGGAGTTATCGCGCGTGTTGTAATTTCGGGATAGCAAGGCGCGGGTTGTGAAGGCGCTAGTTTTGGGAGCACGATATCTGAATTTTCGGGATATAACAAGACGCGGGTTGAATTTTAGGGACAATCCTAACGTGTAGTAATATTGTACTTGTACGTACCAAATCAATTTGCACTTCCCTCAACCAAAAAGAAAATGAAAAAAATAAAACTATTCACACCACACAAAGAGAGAGTCTTGCCCCGTTTTACTATACAAATGCTATTCAAAGCTACTCCCTCCTTCCATCTATATAGGGCCTAATGCGTTTTTCGATGCTAACTTTGACCAAATATTAGAGCAATGATATATGACATGCAACTTACACAAAGCACACCATTAAATTCGTCTGTGAAAGGTTCTTTCAATGATATAATTTTCACATTGTGCATGTCATGTACTATTAATCTTGTCAATAGTCAAAGGCGGTCTTAAAAATCTCATTACGCCCTATATAGTTGGAAGGAGGGAGTATGAATCCATGTTATGTCCGATTAAATTTTTTCGCTTGCTGTATAATGCATGTAACCTACTCATACCAACATTTTAGTGCATTCCAAATGTCTATACTACCGTTGCAATTCGAACTAAATTTGAATTCGTTTCTCTATTTCAATAAGAATCTACAATCTTGATTGTTGCCAACTTCAACCATCATAGTTTCCTTGCTACCCGCCAGATATAAATCGGACGGCCTATAATGCAGGATGGCAGGCACACCATCATCAACAACTCTGTTTTTATAAGAGTAGAGATAAAATATATTAAATGTAGTATAACATGTTCATAACCACACCATATGTATCACCGTTATATATATTCATACATGCGTCGGTTTGTAACACTATGATAAATTCTTCAAATATCTGAATTCGCTTTTTATAATGAAGTATATATGATCTCTATTCCTCTTTTACACCCACACAACCCTCTTATCTTTGTAGCTAGCGCTAACTTTCTCTTGTGCATGCACATGCCCGCATCCCTCTCACCCTCCCTTAGCATTCTCTAGCTCCGTCGTGCAAATTCATCTTTTCACTTTAGGTCGTTCACCCACGGTGTGTGTAGGCCCCCAGCTCCTTCTTTACGGCACACATCAATCGATATGCCTCTCTAGCCAGGTGTGCCTAGCACAAACACAAGCTTCCCCTCTTCTCTTGTCACCGTCCATGCCTCACTCCCACCACTCTTTTCATCGTTCTCGTACTCGCACACTCCTCCCCCTCGATATAGTATGCCTCTCGTACCACCTCCTACATGCATCCCTCTCTCTCTATCCTTCTCCTCGTGCCTCATTTGCTTCTAACGCACACATGCATGTATACCGATCGATCTCCCAACATATACCTAGATCGACTTTAACTACCCCCCATCGATCGACGTACCTCACAAGTTATGTCTCTCCTTTCTCTAACAAAGGGCGATTGATCTTCCTATGTAGTTACGTCTGCTTAACACAGCCACATCGTCCCCCCTCATCATTTGTGCATGCCTCCTGACCCGTCTCTCACACGCACGTGCATAGACAACAAGCAGCCATCTCCTCTCTTATTGATATTGCGGGCGTGCCCTCCGTTTGTCTAGCAAGCCTATCCCACCATTTGTTAGAAGCAACTCCACTACCACCCCCTCCAACACTCTAGCTCTGTCTCTCTCCCAACCTTATTCCTCTTCTGCACATATGCATGGATGCCGATCGATCTCCCTTAATACATGAGGCAGATCGATCTCCTTAATACATGAGGTAGGCCTCTCTCCTCCTCCACACATATACCAGCCATTGTACCTCTATAGTTAATTGGGCCTCCCTCTTCCCCCACCACACACCGATAGTCGAGCGCTGCAGGTAGGTATCCATGCCACAGAGACAAACTGCACATGTCCCATCTCACGTTCCAGTAGGCCAGCCACTCTATATCTTTGACGTGGGCACACACAAATTCGATGGCACTCTTTATCGATCGCACGCGCGCGCACACACACACATCATCCCTCTCTTCGATTCTATGGACACCTCAAGCCGATGATACCTCCACTCTCTTCTCGTGGATCGCCCCCTCTATATATATGTTATATCCAGGACTCTATTTCACACACATTGCATATGTTACATTTTTTGATTGAACCCCCCCAAAACTCTCATGAACCCACACACTATATCTCTCTAGGTTTGTATCTCTCTCACACAACCCCACGTAGGTGGTGTACGTATACAAGAAGAGAATAGGTGCACCGTGCACATACTCACGCTTCGTGCCCAGCCACACCCGCGCGGGTACACGCTGGAGCTCATTTCTTTACGAAATGGCAGCCCACGTGCTAATTTGAACGCCTGTAGTGGTTGTTTACCTAGGGAGGTCGTGTACCACGCGTGCACGAAACAAAGTTCGACTTGACGCGTTGCCGCGTTATTTTTAAATAAAGTTATAGCGCTCAATGGCACGTACACAGAATATAAAACGATTTTTATGGAGAAAAAGGTAGTCCGCTCACTATATACAATGGAGCCTGCCTGCCTGGTTTGTCGCTCTTCAGAGTATCTCACACAAGGCTGCGGTGGCCTCTCTCTCTCTCACCGTTGGTCACTGATCCGGCCGCATCCCGTCCGCCAGGGGAAAGGAGAGTGTGGTGGCCTCTCTCTCTCTCACCGTTGGTCACTGATCTGGCCGCATCCCGTCCGCCGGGGGAAAGGGAGGAAGTGCATCGTTTCGCCGTTTGACGGCGCCGAGGCAGCACGTCCCTATCTGCGGTACACGCCGTTCTCTCTGACCAAGCTCCGGCGCGGCAGGGCCTACGCCACCTGCTCATAGATTCCGCCCGCCGCCGCTCACCTAGTTACATCCCGTCGACCTCCAGGTATCCCCTCCGGCCTTGCTCCACTGCCCGTCTTCCCACGTCGCTGCATGTGGATCTTCCATAGTTCTTTGCCCAAAACGTAGCTCGTCCGACGTACTTTCCATATTGCATTCTCGTCCTCACACCGTTTTAGACAAACACAACCGTGGTTGTTATCTTCCCTTAGGACAAGGAATATGCTTCTTTTTTGTCGTCGCATGTGTCATCAACTGTTATGGGCCAGTAATTGTTTCCTTTCTACTCGTTGCTATTGCGACCTTTTGGTGAACTGCACAAATCACTTTTTTCTTAAGAGTGTTTTGTGCAGTTGTACTAAAATGTCACACGGGCAACGTCTCTACATTTCGGTGCGACCGCACAAAGGGAGATTGGTTTTGCTCTATCCTCCTCATCCAACTCCGAGCCTAATCTTCTCCAACTAGTTAGTCTTAAGAGAGACTGCAAAGGTGACCGGCTTCAATTTGTGTGTTTATTGTTTCATCAGCAGTCCTCTATTATCGTAATCACACTTAATATCTTTGGAACAGGGACGCTCAGCTCTATTTTAGTGGAACTGCACAAAATGATCAGAATGTTGCATGCTCCAGACAGCTACTTTTTTCCCAACATGCCTTGTTGATTTAGACAGAGCTGGGGGACGTTGCTGCCAATGAAAGCATGGATCAATTTTAATTTAACACCTTCTCACAACTCTGTCTTTAGTTGTGATGTAATTATTAGCTCTGATCTGCTAATAATTGACATGCATTAGCAAGGAAGTTAGTTTTTTATTGTTTCCGAAAGAGCATCGATGGCAAGACACGCGAAACAAAAGCTGAAAGCTCACACCATTGTACAATTTCATGTCGCTGGAAAATTATTTGTATAGTACGTCAATTATGTAAACAAATGATGGAAGCTTGATAGCATTGCCAGAAGCCTCTTCATCATCCGGGTCCATGTGCCATGCACAAAATTATACTCCTTCGTTCCTAAATATTTGTCTTTTTACAAATTTCAAACGGGCATATTTTAGAGTGTAGATTCACTCATTTTGCTTCATATGTGTACTCCCTCCGTTCCTAAATACTCTATTCGTCTTTCTAGAGATTTCAACAAGTGACTACATACGGAGCAAAATGAGTGAATCTACACTCTAAAATATGTCTATATACATCCGTATGTGCCAGTTCTCTAAAAAGACAAATATTTGAGTAGTCACTCGTTGAAATCTCTAGAAAGACAAATACTCCGGAGTATATTTAAGAACTGAGGGGGTAGTGCACAACCGCATGGGAGACTCAGCCCAGTCGTTGCGCCGCATTAATAGTGAGTAATGAGCAGTCAAATCATAAGCCCCACCTTTCCCACTGTAAGTTGCTCTGAAGAAGCAACCATCAATACGCTCTTCTTTGAATCCGCTCATACTACTCCATCCGTCACTGTTTATACAGCGCGCTTCAGAAAAAAGAAAAAAAATCTGTGGGACCAAGGCGACTAGCGATCGGCATGAAAAAATAGCATTGGTAGTTATAGCACGGCGTCTATTACTAGAGGGAATAATGCGTACACACATGCATGCAGTGCTTCCACCCCGGGTACACACATGCATGCACTTACTGCACTCCATAGTAGTACAGTACATGGAGAGAAAATTGTGGACTTGATTGCGGTTACCACACCCTAATTAATTGAGCATTAAACCAAACGCGTCTAAAGTCTCTCTGGTGGTGGAAATGCATTGAGAGAAATGCATCATAATGAAGCGCGCCCTGTAAACTGTGATGGAGGGAGGAGTAGTATGAAGGTGCAAAACCAAGTACGCGTATGGCCAGTCGGTCAACGCACCTCCTCTTGGCATATCACTGACATGTGGGACAAGAGTGTGAGCAAACCGATCTCAATTGACGGCAAAGAGCCAACCCGCCGTTCCTTGAGAGAGACGAGGAGAGAGAACACACAGACGGGCTCGCACGGAGGCCAAGATATATTCGAGCATGGTTGGTTGATCGATATCATTCATTACATGTTGGGTTGTCGTTTTGCACCCTTCTCCGGAATAAACATGTACTTTATTAGAGATAAAAAAATAAGAGTACATATGCTCCACCATGCGGTTCTAGTAGTAGTACTACTCGTACTACTGCGCTTGGCTCTTCGCCTCTTCGTGAAGTCGAACAATGATGGTACTCCGCATGTTGGGTACTACAGTGTATGCCTCTGACAATCTGACACCGAATGGACTGATGCATGTCCACCGAGGGTAGGTTGCATTAGTCAAAAGGCGTAAGCGAGCTTCACCTTGTCCTGCAAGCTTCTCCTCGTTCTGCGAGTTGACGAGACACACCAAAAAGTACTGCTAGTCCATACTCCCTCCTTTCCGGTTAATATGGCTTAATCTTTTTTGCGGGTAAATGAGAGAGCTTTATTCATATATAAGCATTCTTAGGACGATCAGCCAAGACACTGGTCACTAGGAAGCGAGGTACCCCGCAAAAAAGAAGTAGGAAGCGAGGTGTTTCATCAAGCCAGCTCTCGGCCACATTCAAAGTGCAGCAAGCACAGTTCGCACGAAGATGCGCCGCAAGGTTTGCTGACCTGTTTACATGCTGAATAACAAAAAAAAGAGGAAATATTACCAAGCGCTACTATTTGTAACAGGATATGAGCCAGAATTAAGCGAGAATTGTGGCGAGTGTTCCATGCAATCAACTTCCATTATCACATGCGAGAACCCTCGAAGAGAACCAAATGTGTTGAAGATTGCTTTATCACATTTTAAAATTATAATAAGAGTGCAGACGCTCCTCCATCCGGTTCCTAGTACTAGTATAGTATGTACCTTTATAGACTATAGTAGTAGTACTAGTAAACTTTGCGCTTGGCTGTTCGCCTATTCGGGAAGTCGAACAATAATAGCACTAGTAGTATAGTGTATGCTTCTGGCAATCTGACACCGAATTAACTGTTGCACGTCCACCGCCTGAGCGAGGGAGAGCTTGCATTAGTCAAAAGTTTCTCCTTGTCATGCGAGCCACCGCGTGCAAGCTTCTCCCATCCTGCAACCTTCTCTTCGTTCAGCAAGTTGACGGGACACATCAAAGTAATGCTAGTCCATACTGCCTCCTCTCCGGTTAATATGGCTTAATTTCAAACGAGATAAATACACTGTCTGTCACTGTATATTTGTAAAAATACGGTCAGTGGACTTCATAATACGCTCATTGCGCTCAATATATATATATTTTCCGGTGTTTATATGGTCACTAGCTCACCCTGACTGAGTATGTGCGTGCATGCACGTGTAGGTTGAGCACTTGAGCGTGACCGTGTGTGTTCCATCGTGTGCTCGGACATGCATGCATTAGGGCGTCGCGCGCGTTTTTGCGTCCATGTGTACGTGTGACTGTTGCATACACGTAGGGGAGTACGTGTAGGGGCCACTAAGGAGCAGTCAAATCACATAGTAAGTTAGTCGGAAGAGCAACCATCATTTCACTCTTGAATGACACGTACGCAATATAAAATGGTTGATATGGAGAGAAAAAGAAAACCACTATATATACACTAGCAGGAGCCTAAGCTACAAGCCTGCTTGCTTAGGTTGCTCTCTTCACAAGCATAGAACGACGGGCCTGATCCCGCAGCTGGGGGAAGGGAACAATGTTCTGCGTAGACGCGGTCGACATCGGCGAGGGAGAAAACCCACAGTCGGTGCGTCCCAATCGGGGGTCACCGCGGTATGGGCCGATGCCACGTCCCAACCGCCCTTCTAGCTACAGCCCGACGCCCCAGGTAGTCCATCTTTCTTTTGGAGCCGGCTTGCTCCACTGCCGTAGCTCCATCTCCATGTCGATCTTTCTCTACTTCTACCGGCTTCTACTTGTGATAAGTTTATGTCTGATGAACTAGTGCCAGTACTATTATTCTAATCACACTTCTTCAATATCTTTGCCATCAGGGATGCTCAGGTCGATTTTAGTGGAACTGCACAAAAGCATCGTATGATCCGAGGGTGCCAGCCGTCTTTCCTTTGATAGGTTCTACCTGGCCAGGAAATTAAATCATGTTTAGGGTTTAGGGTTTAAGTCGTAGTGACCCCATCAGTAGTTTTTCTTTCATACACGCTCTCACAACTTTTTTCTTTAGTTGTGAAGTAAATATTGGCTATGATCTGTGAATCATTGAGATGCATCAGCATGCGTGTTAGTTTTCCTTTGTATTTGATGGAATGTTGTAACGGGGCAACCTTGGAATAGGAATGAAAATGGAGTGGAAAGTTTCCGTTTTTCCGGAGAAAAAATGGAAATGGAGAGAAACCAATGTTTCCTTTCGTTGGATCGCGCCATCGAGCAAAACCAACGTTTAAATCACGTCTGTCGTGTTCGTGTCTCACCCTCCTCCACGGCTCGACCCCACATGGTCGCTCGGCATGCCACTCACCGCAAACCGAGTATACGATAACTTTCCCGACTGCTTGTCGATGGATCGCGCCATGGAGTACTAGCACTACTGGAAGAGATTGACGAGTTAGGGGAGGACACCTAGATGTAGCACAGACTCCCAAGAACTTTTTACATGCATGTTGTAGCCGGCTATTGCGACCTTTGAACGCGGAGCAGCCGCGTGCACCCGGAAGTGGCGCGGGCGATGCTCTCTCGGCCGGCCGCTGCTTCAATGCCGGCGCCAGTGAGAGGTCGCGTCCGCTCTGGCCGGGCATGAATGCGGCACTGACCGTTTCGGGCGGGAAGCACGTGCGGGTGATGAAGAGGGTTCGGGTTGGTCAGGACCGGCCGTGGCAGCGGTCCGGACGTGCGCAAACAAGAGATGCTGTACGTTAATATTAATGCGCATATAATTAACAACATAAATAATGTGCCAGTTGGACAAATATGATTGGAGATGGAGATGGAAATGGAATTTTACGTAAACACGGATATGCATGTCTATGTCTATGTGTGTGTGCGCGACGACTCTCGCGACCTGGAAGCGGGGGCGTTTTTTGATCGAGTTTTCTTTCTTGGTACGTTAGAAAATCAGTTTGTCTAATTCACATCTAGATGTTATTTAAGGATATCACATCTAAGCTCCCACAAGTATATAATGTAGCAACAAGAAACAAAAAAAACTAGGAAAAAAATAGACCGCAAACAATGTGGACATCAACTTAGATGTGACATAACTATGCCACATCTAGATGTGTCCTAGACAGACCCTTAAAAAATTGTCCGCCAGTTAACGTTTCTTTTTTCCGGGAACGCGCGTATTCTATTTAAAACCACTGTTATGGAGAGATTTTTTTACTCCATTATAGCCTCTTGTTTGATAGAGTTTCTCGCGTCTCGCTCTCTCACCCTCTCCATATATGTTACACGCTGGAGGCTCAGCGTTCATTTGCTAGGGTTTGCTATATTCACAGTCTCTCACCCTGTCTTCACCAGATCTAAACAAGACTGCGTTGGCCTCTTGTCTCTCTCTCCCCCCTCACAGCTGGTGAAGGAGGCGTCCGTATCCCGTCGCACCGGGAAGGGGAGGAGGTGCAGCGTTCACTCTATCGCCTTCGGCGAGGGAGGGAATCCACTGCCGGCTGCGCTGTTCTCTTTCACCCAGCGCCTGTGCGGGAGGGCCACCGACCCCTTCTTCCTCGCTGCCGTACGTAGTGTGGGCAGATCCGGCCTCGCGCCGCACGCCTTGCCACATCCCGACGACCCTAAGGTATAAGTTTCTTTGAAACCGTCGTTGATCTAGCTGCATGTGGATCTTTTTCGATCTGTAGTCGAATCTAGGCCTTGGTTCAAAGAGGAAAGAAGGGTGCGGTGGGCTGGAGCAAGAATCTAGGACGTGGTTCAATGAGGAAAGGAGGGGCGGAAAGTAGTATAGACTGGCTATCCAGCCGCTTTGTAGGTCGAAAAGGGAAAAAGGGGGTAACCCAGTACACGCATCTGTAAGGAACCGATCTCTTTGTTGAAAAGGGAAAGAAACTGGGGGGTCGGGTAGTTTGTGTAGGACTAGATTTGCTGCCCTCACATAGGAAGAAGGTTCAAAGAGAACAAATATGGGACCAACACATATATGCTGCTTGGCTACATACTCTGCATCACCCATTTATACGTGTGGACGCACATGGTGCTGGCATGTCCCATACAACTATTTTGCTGTTGTTAATCTAAGAATGCCGCCGGAGAATTGAAGCAATGCCACTGTTAAAAGTAAATTACATTTTTTTAACGAATGTTGTTTCAAGAGAATGTCTCTGTTAATATGAATCAATGCAACCGTTTTAGAAATGCTACTGTCCTACTTTGTTTTCCATCCAAGATAAGTTAGATGCTTCTTTCTGTCACCGTTTGTTTCATCCTCCTTTATCGGCAAGTAATTGTTTCCTTTTTTGCCTCTATTAAAACAGGGCTATCGATTCAACTTGTTGCTATTGCGACATCTTGCTTCGCTACTCGAAACACTTATGTTTTAAGAGTGTTTTGTGCATTTCAACTTGAATGTCACACCGGTGACTTTGCTTAATTTTGGTGGAACTGCAGAAAAGGAGATCGATATTTGTTTCCAGTCTTCGTGGCTAGTTGTTTCAAATCTTGGTCTCAACCACATGATGTACAGTGTGCTTTGAGATGTTGTGCTACTTGTTTTGGTACTGTTTTAAATAAATGTTGAATTGAAGCTATTGTATTGCTGTCTTTTCCCATTAAGCAGTGAACAAAAATGGGACCAACCCAGACATGATGCTTGTTGCTTTGTTACAACAAATTCAGCATCACCTCCTTTATAAGCCAGTAATTGATGCCACTCTCAGAATTAACTACTGAATCTTATTTAAAAACTGCAACACTTGTTAGGGATTGGCGGGATTACCATTTTTGTGGCCGCATGTTTCATCCTCCTTTATTAGCCAGTAATTGATTCCTTTTTTTCCTCTGTTTAAACAGGGATATCTATTCAACTTGTTGCTATTGCGACATTTTTCTTCGCTACGCGAAACACTTTGCTTGATTTCAGTGCAACTGCACAAAACGAGATTGGATTTCCTATTCGTGTTGGCAGATTCGTATTTTATCTTTGTCCGTCTCATGAAAGGTCCGTACAGGCCTTCATCCACATGATTGTGCAGTGTGCTTTGAGATGTTGTGCTACTTGTATTGGTACTATTTTAAATAAATGTTGAATTGAAGCTATTGTATTGCTGTCTTTGCCCATTAAGTAGTGAACAAAAATGGGACCAACCCAGACATGATGCTTGTTGCTTTGTTACAACAAACTCTGCATCACCCCCTTTATAAGTAGATGGAATCACATACTGTTGTTGCACCCACTCTCCCCTGGAACTGTTTATGCTTTTCGTTAATCTAATGCTGCTGGTAAAATTAAGCAATGCCACTCTCAGAAATAATTAACTACTGAATCTTAGTTGAAAACTGCAACACTTGTTAGGAATGGTACTATCCTGCTTTGTAGTTCTTTCTACATGTTTAACCAAGGTATTGTTAAGATAATGTCTCTGTTCAAATGAATCAGATGCATTGTTTTAGGAATGGTACTTTTCTGCTTTGTCGTTCTTTATACATGTTGAAACAAGGGATTGTTAAGATAATGTCTCAGTCAATATGAATGAATCACACTGATGGAGAATTGCTACTCTCCTGCTTTGTTTCCCATTAAGATAAAGTAGATCAGTAGATGCTTTTCTTCTGGGAGTACAAGTCATCAACCGTTATTTCTCAGTAATTGTTTCCCTTATACCTATTGTTGCTTACAGGGATATCAAAACTAAAGCTCGGTTTTATTCCGACTTCGATTTTAGTTGAACTGCACAAAAGGAGCCAATGTGTCCAAGGCAAACTGCTGCATTATTGGGTCCAGTTGTTCGTTCCACTTTGCAGAAAGAAGCAGTCACTGTTTGCGCTACATTACAGAAGGAATGACTGAGAAGCTTTACAGAGTATTATTAGACACCGGTGACATGACTAGTCTGCAGAGACCATTGGCAATTTAACAACACGTGGAGTGCCCTGGGCAAAAAGTGCCCAAACAAGTACAAGAAGCTACGACAGGACTCCACGATCATAGGCATTACATATTTTGAATGGGAAAAGCTTGTCAAAGTTTAATCATTGATGTTAGCAAGAAGATGTTAGTTTAATATATTGGAATTGGAAAACCTTGTCAAAATTTGCTCATTGATGTTAGCCAGAAGACATGCATTTGATATTTTTGAGTGGGACGCCCTTGCTGTGAGCAACGTCGAGTGTTTTTTCCTATTCATGTGTTCAGTTTAGAAGTAAATAGTTACTCTGCTGAGATATTCCTGTGTTAAGAGATTGTTCTGAATATTGTCTATGTAATGCCAGGCCTTGTGTTTGATTGCAAAGTTGAGCTTGGAATGTTGTGGCATGCGGCATCACGAGCTGTTCACCGTGCCTCCTGAGAATAATGCTTCGTATTGTTTTGCATGTCGATCTAATGCCAGTGATTTTCTTGTTAAGAAGATCATCCTCTTCTGTTGTTTCCGTGCTTAAGAAGTTCATCGGCTGATGTTTCATTAATAGCCTATACGACAAGTCGGGTAGGTTAGACGTGAAACCATATGATCTTCCGACGAACTCATGATATTAGGCCGTGATTGGATCGTCGTTTTCCAACCAAAACCGCTTGTAAAACTAACGCTTGTAAATTAAAGCAGATGGTCTCGGGCGAAGGCGCTTGGTTGGTCGATTTCGACTAGTAAAATATCGGAAGTACTTCACACACGATAAAAACGCTGAACGACACTCGGACGATTGCTAATCCAGCCGTTAGCTGCTATTTCAGCCTTGCCCATGGATGGCATGATACACACGTCATGCATGTATCATCTGGTAATGTCGTCCATATAGCAGTGCTCGTAAAATATACACTGGTCTCTCAAATTACACGCGTAACCCGCCGGTTTTACTTACAGACCTCGGGCCCTCGGTTTCATCACCCCTGTATTTTACGCGTTGTTTCCGATGACGAGTAAATTACACTTGTATGTTAATACATGTTTGAAATAAACCAGAGCTCCCAAGCGTGGCCTTACCATTTCATGCCGTCTCAGTTTCTCGAAGGTGCTCATAGGTGTCCGGTGATCCTGGCTTCCTGAATGAGCAGCGGGCGCTGTATCAGACCATCCGTAGGGCCCACGAGGCCCTCTCCATTGTCCTTCGAGTTGTTGCGCTCGCTGTGGCGTCGAGCATTGTTAACATCGTCAACGAACATGAGGATTCAGGAGATGACTTTATTTTGACTGGATGACACTAGGACCTACTAGGGCCATTGCCGTACGTATGCAAGTGCCTCCTTATTATGTACAACTATTTTTTTGCTTTCTCCTGGTTTGCTGACATCACGCTCCCACACCATTGTCAACCTATGTAGTCAATATAAACGAGAGAATTGCACAAGGTGCGGCCCATAGCTGGGACCAAGCAGCTCGAGCAGTATTTGTGTTTTTGAGGCGTGAGCACTGCAGAGTTTTTCTTGGCGATGATTTCGTTGTTGTTCAGAGGAGAGCAGGGTACTAACTGGGCGGGCTGTGGCCCATCTAGCCCAGGCCAGATATCCAGCCCAGATACTAATTTTTTCAAGATGAAAATGGCTAGCCCAGCTATACGTCTTTTTGAGGAATACCCAGGCAAGGTCAACTTGTTATTCTCCGCCCCGCTGGGCTGCAAATCTTTCCTAGGAGGGATGCATTAGGCTTAACAGGAAAATGGGCTTTAAAAAATAATAAATGGGATGTAATTATAAAAACTGGGCAGTAACTATAAAAAAAATGCACCAAACACGAAATTAGTTTATAAAATATTATTTATGGATTTTGAAAATCTTAAATTTTCATTGTTGCGCACGCAATGTTTCGTTGGATTTTTACGTAATACAAATTTATATTTAATCTGACTAGAAATTTCGGGATAAAAATATTTCGGATCCCATCAAAATGTGGGAAATTTTATTGAATTCTGTCTTCAACGGTTGGTTGAAATTATTAATCGTTTTCCTAGCTAGAAAATGGGCTATACTTTTAACAAACTGTAAATGGGCTGTTGCAAATTCCATTAGAATTAAAAAATGGGCTGTACATTCTTACAAAACGCAAATGGGCTATAAGTTCTCTGCCGCACACTTGTGGGCCTACTAAGTGACACGTCCCCTAAAAAAAATAAGTTGACGCGTATGCAAGGCTTTGTCAACTTATTATAGTCAACACACAGTTCTAGCAGCAGTGGCCGTTGGATGTCTATCCAACGGATGTCGTGCTTCTTCTTCAATCTCGGATATTCTTAGCTTCGGTTGCCCAAAAAATGATTCCTCCCCCTGACATCTGGGACGCACCGTTTCGGAGGCTGGCCTGTGGGCCTACTAAGTTGGAGCGTACCAAGGGCTTTGTCAACTTAGTCAATATAAACGATTCTAGCTTCGGTGACCGTACGATGTCCATCCAACGGCTGTAGTGCTTCTTCAACCTCTGGTCTTCTTGGTCCAGCCGCCCAAAGCAGCGCCGGTCGTGCCGCCTCCTCCTGCCTCCCGTGGCCGGCTGTGCTGCCGCGGAGGCCTCATCGCCCCATACTACTCCCACCGCTGGCCAGGCCATCCCTCCACTCACCCACACCCCCTGTTATTCTGCGGCGACGGCAGCCTCACACCGCAGCCGAACCAGTGAACCCTCGTACTCCTCTCCGCGCGGGCTTCCACTACTGCGTTTTCCCTGGCTCCGCGTTGTCCCCTTCCTAGGCCTCGCCGTCGTCCACTGCCCTGGTGCTCTCAGCGCGGCGTGGTCAACATGGTCAACGACCGACTTCCATCGGAAGAGTACTGTATGTGGAGAGGCTGACAGCTGGTTCCACGGCGGCCGCAAGGAAGTGCCTCCTTATTACGCGCAAAATAATTATTCCTCCACTTGACAGCGGGGACCCACCGGACGGGCCACCTTATTTCGCGAAAAAAACGTTTCCCCCCGACTGCTGGGACCCACCGGACGGGCCACCGTATTTCGCAAAAAAAACGTTCCCCCCGCTGTCAGCTCGGACCCACCGGAAGAGCCTCCTTATTACGCACAAAAAATGAATACTCCCCCTGCTAGCTGGGACCCACCTTGGTGGGAGGCTGACTTGTGGGCCTACTAAGTTGACGGGGACGGAGGGCTTTGTCAACTTAGTCAATATGAACGATTCTAGCTCCAGTGACCGTACGATGTCCATCCAACGGCCGTAGTGCTTCTTCAACCTCTGGTCTTCTTGCTCCAGCCGGCCAAAGCAGCGCCAGTCGTGCCGCCTGCTCCTACCTCCCGTGGCCGGCTGTGCTGCCGTGGAGGCCTCACCGCCCCCTACTATTGCCACCGCTGGCCAGGTCCTGCTGCGACGACAGCCTCACACCGCAGCCGAACGAGTGAACCCTCATACTCCTCTCCGCGTGGGCATCCACTGCCGCGTCTTCACTGGCTCCGCGTCGTCCCCTTCCTAAGCCTCGCCTTCGTCCATCGCCCTGGTGCTCTCGGTGTGGCGTGGTCAACGTGGTCAAGGAACGACATCCATCGGACGTGGACTGTACGTGGAGAGGCTGACAGCTGGGTCCACGGCGGCAGCAAGGAAGTGCCTCCTTATTACGCGGAAAATAATGATTCCTCCACCTAACAGCAGGGACCCACCGGACGGGCCACTGTATTTCATGAAAAAGACGTTTCCCCCCTGACTGCTGGGACCCAGCAGCTACACCGTCGCACGCAAGGAAGTGCGTCCAGGCAAAAAAAAATGATTCGCCCCCCTCACTGCTGGGACCCACCAGCTACATCTTCGCATGCAAGGAAGTGCGTCCGGGCAAAAAAAACCAAAATGATTCGCCCCCCTGACTGCTGGGACCCACCAGCTACATCTTCGCAGGCAAGGAAGTGCCTGACAGTCGGGACCCACCTGGTCGAAGCGTACGTAGCGTTGTCATTCTGGTCGCGAACGTGTACGTACATATATACTGGTCGACGTAGAGGCGCGCACGTGTCGTAGTAGAGGCGTGTACGTGTCGTAGTAGAGGCGCGCACGTAGCATGTACACGTACGTACAGTGGCCAGGGTGCAAGAAAGAAAATACGGCCACGTACGTACATACGGGCAGGGTCTCGAACGCCTACTCGCGCATACGTACGGCGAGGGCTCGTGTACATGGCTGGGTCAGAACGGAGAAACAACGTCATCGTCGTGTTCATGGGGAGGCAACGGAATGCGTCGTGTTCATGGGGAGGCAACGGAATGCGTCGTGTTCATGGGGAGGGGTGTGGCGTACCGCAAGATAGAGGAAACGGACCTCCTACGGTCGAAACGGGGGTCCTGTTGATCGGGAGGAGTGTGGCATACCGCAAAACGGAGGAAACAGACCTCCTACGGTCGAAACGGGGGTCCTGTTGATCGGGAGGGGTGTGGCGTACCGCAAACGGAGGAAACGGACCTCCTACGGTCGAAACGGGGGTCCTGTTGATCGGGAGGGGTGTGGGGTACCGCAAAACAGACGAAATGGACCTCCTACGGTCGAAATGGGGGTCCTGTTGATCGGGAGGGGTGTGGCGTACTGCAAAACGGACGAAACGGACCTCCTACGGTCGAAACGGGGGTCCTGTTCATCGGGAGGGGTGTGGCGTATCGCAAAACGGGACTCCACGGGATACTGTTCATCTCCACCGTCGACCTCCTCCAGCCTCCACGGGCTACCGTCGACCTCCTCCAGCCTCCACGGGCTCCTGTTCATCCAGCCTCCACCGCGCGGTACTCCACCGGCTACTGTTCAACCACCCCTCCACGGGCACCCCTCCACCGTCTACTGTTCATCCAGCCCTCCACACCACGGGGTCCTGTTCAACCACCCCTCCACGGGCACCCCTCCACCGTCTACTGTTCATCCAGCCCTCCACACCACAGGGTCATGTTCAACCACCCCTCCACGGGCACCCCTCCACCGTCTACTATTCATCCAGCCCTCCACACCACGGGGTCCTGTTCATCTAGAGGCAACGCCACCGCTCACTGTTCATCCAACCCCCCTGCAACGCTCACTGTTCATCCAATCGATCGGCTTCAGTTAGCAGCAGTAGCGGAGGAATCGCTCGATCGGGTTCAGTTAACAACCATCGATCGATCGCTCGGGTTCAGTAACGCGTAGCCTGCAGTGCAATCGCTCGGGTTCAGTTAGAGCCCAACGCCTCGCTCGGGTTCAGTTAGAGCCAACGCCTCGCACACACGCGCGTACGTGTACGAGAGAAACGCGCATCGCTCGGCCCCCGACCTCCCACCGTAACCGGGAACTCTCTGAAATTTTCCTCGCCCTTGCTTCTACCACGGTTTTTTCCGTCATGGACGGCCCAAACAATGTCATGCAGCTGCATCTCCGGCCCGCCTAGGATGAAAAGCCCATTTTCTGTCATGATTTTTTGTCATAGAAGTAGGAGCCCACCACATCTATGATGATACCGGGTTTTGTCACAATTATCGTCATAGAAGTGTCATATGTATGACAGAAAAAATTTCGTTCGGCCCAAAATGTCACGGATGTGTCTTTTTTTACTAGTGAAGATGTCATTCAGGAATTTGTGGTGCTTTATCAAAGAATAGGGCCTTATCTACCGATCGAGCCCTACTTGGTCGATGAAGGGCTTCGTTCCTATCTGGACCATATTCACACAACTGATTCTTTCACTGTTCTCCAAGCGTCTTATCAAGATCTGCGGGAGAATGAGGGAGGATCTGTTTTCTTTAGAGATGTTGTTTCCCACAACCGGGATCTCCTTGAGGCGGAAAGCTCCGCAAGGAGGTGCCTGGAAGTGGAATAGAGGATCCAATGGGAAGAAATCCCCAAGAGCAAGGCAAGTCTCGAAAGAGCTGAGCACGAGCATGCTCTCTACTTGTTTAAGTCGGAGGATCTTAGAAGGGAATTAGAAAAAAAGAGCGGGGTAGCTCAGTAATTCTGATTCTTTTCTCTTCCAGCCCCCGGGCGGGCCCCTCTTTCTTTTCTCTTCCAGCCCCCCGGCCCCTCTTTGATAAGGAAAGTTTTCATTTCTCAAATAAAAAATGACAAATATGGTTCGATGGCTCTTCTCTACTAACCACAAGGATATTGGGACTCTCTATTTCATCTTCGGTGCCATTGCAGGAGTGATGGGCACATGCTTCTCTGTACTGATTCGTATGGAATTAGCCCGACCCGGCGATCAAATTCTTGGTGGGAATCATCAACTTTATAATGTTTTAATAACGGCTCATGCTTTTTTAATGATCCTTTTTATGGTTATGCTGGCGATGATAGGTGGATTTGGTAATTGGTTTGTTCCAATTCTGATAGGTGCACCTGACATGGCATGTCCACGATTAAATAATATATCATTCTGGTTGTGGCCACCAAGTCTCTTCCTCCTATTAAGCTCATCCTTAGTAGAAGTGGGCAGCGGCACTGGGTGGACAGTCTATCCGCCCTTAAGTGGTATTACCAGTCATTCTGGAGGAGCAGTTGATTTAGCAATTTTTAGTCTTCATCTATCAGGTATTTCATCAATTTTAGGTTCTATCAATTTTATAACAACTATCTTCAACATGCCTGGACCTGGAATGACTATGCATAGATTACCACTTTTTGTGTGGTCCGTTCTAGTGACAGCATTCCTACTTTTATTATCACTTCCGGTACTGGCGGGGGCAATTACAATGTTATTAACCGATCGAAACTTTAATACAACCTTTTTTGATCCTGCAGGAGGGGGAGACCCAATATTATACCAGCATCTCTTTTGGTTCTTCGGTCATCCAGAGGTGTATATTCTCATTCTGCCTGGATTTGGTATTATTAGTCATATCGTATCGACCTTTTCAAGAAAACCGGTCTTCGGGTATCTAGGCATGGTTTATGCCATGATAAGTATAGGTGTTCTTGGATTTGTAGTTTGGGCTCATCATATGTTTACTGTGGGCTTAGACGTTGATACGCGTGCCTACTTCACCGCAGCTACCATGATCATAGCTGTGCCCACAGGAATCAAAATCTTTAGTTGGATCGCTACCATGTGGGGAGGTTCGATACAATACAAAACACCCATGTTATTTGCTGTAGGGTTCATCTTTTTGTTCACCATAGGAGGGCTCACTGGAATAGTTCTAGCAAACTCTGGGCTAGACATTGCTCTACATGATACTTATTATGTGGTTGCACATTTCCATTATGTACTTTCTACGGGAGCCGTTTTTGCTTTATTTGCTGGATTTTACTATTGGGTGTGTAAAATCTTTGGTCGGACATATCCTGAAACTTTAGGCCAAATCCATTTTTGGATCACTTTTTTCGGGGTTAATCTGACCTTCTTTCCCATGCATTTCTTAGGGCTTTCGGGTATGCCACGTCGCATTCCAGATTATCCAGATGCTTACGCTGGATGGAATTCTCTGAGCAGTTTTGGTTCTTATATATCCGTAGTTGGGATTCGTCGTTTCTTCGTAGTTGTCGCAATCACTTCAAATAGTGGAAAGAACCAAAAATGTGCGGAAAGTCCTTGGGCTGTTGAACAGAATCCAACCACACTAGAATGGTTGGTACAAATCCCTCCGGCCTTTCATACTTTTGGAGAACTTCCTGCGGTAAAAGAGACAAAAAGCTAAAAAAAACCTCTCCTAACTATGAAGGAAGTTTCATAGAGATAGATGTGGGGAAATAAGTTCTTCATTTGAAGAGTTAGTTGGCTGGCCTACCGGCCCGCAGATTAGGTTGGCTTTTATCGCCAACTGAACTGCGTAACCAAAGCGATTCCTTCTTGGTGGAGATAGGTGAGTCCTGGTCCAACCTAAGTCAGTTCGAACCTGACGGGTCGTTCGTTCGTGTGGAGAATCTCTCTCCTTACTCAGGATTTCTTTATCTTCGAGGCAAGGCATATTCATATGTCGAAAAAGGGGGAAGTGTCTCCATTTACGCTCATAGAACCCGAAAAAAGAATATACCGTCGTTTAGGGACCAAGGATGCGATGTGAGAAGCGTAGGTCGGAGTAGCAGGAGTGTGCGACAAGCAGTTGCATGTTTGATGTGGGTCTGTAACGAGATGAATTGGAACACTTGGAATCCTCGCGGATATAGCTGCCACGAGGGCTCTTTCCCACTTAATAGATTCATTCCTTCGTTACGGCGGTTGAGGGTACATGCTGTTCAGAGATGCTAGCAGAGTAGGAAAGTTAGCCAAGTTATCCTGCCTAGTTTAGATAAAGCACCCCGATCATACCAGACGCAACCCGATCATTGTATACATAACATAGTGGAATTTGAGTAAATTCTCTCTGCCTTTCCCATTTCCAATTCAAAAACCACTAGGCATAGAAGGAAATCTTTCCCGGTAGAAGGTTCTCAGTAATCAGCAGTGGGAATAAGCCCTTCCAGTCTTTTTCGCCTAAGAAGGTTTTGGAGGAGGAACCTATGGGAATGACAGTCCTGCATCGAGATTGTTAGTTGCTTACCGCTGCACATTTTATCAAGATCAACCTGTGGGAATAGCCGTCCCTTCCTTACCAAAGAAAGAAAAAGGAATGAGGCGGTCTGGTTTACAAGTAAGAAAGAAATAGGATAAGGGTAAAGGTGACGTTTTAGCTCTTCGTTCCACTCTTGGTTTACAGGCTTTGTTAACCGGACCGGAAAGGGGGGCATTTTCTGGGTAGGTTTCCCTATTAAGTCAGCACCAGATCAAGATTGGGGACCCACCACAAGCAGAGAACAAAATGCCTAAGAGTGGTGACCAACCATCTACAAAAGGAGTAACAGAGCAAAGCGGAGAAGAGAAGGGGGAAGAAAAAGGTTCCTAACTCATTGGATAGCTTAATCTATTGGTCAGGGATCCCATCTTTACTTTATTTAGGTGCCTAGACTTTTCGTGGCATAGGGTAGATTTCACAGTCCTTTAAGTGAATAGGCCTTCTCTTTATGTATAGAGCTCTTAAAGAATGAATTAGCTCCTAGCGAAAAAGTCCAAGGTCTGAATACCAAGAGCGGTCAAACACAGTGATCGGTCCCGGTCAATGGGTAGAAAAGCCCGTCCTATAATCTGAAGTAGTCTTCAACTAGGTATATAAAATGGATAAAAAGAAAGAAGGGGAGGAGAGGAGATAGATGCATTTCACTATGTGTATATGATATTGGAAAGAATGGAATCGAGTAAGCTTAGGCCAACCGATAAGTCATCTTTGTGTAACTTCCCATATGCCTACTTCTAAGCTAAAGTAAGGAAATAGGGTGAGATAAGCAAGAATGAGCCGAACGAAGACGTAAGGTTTGTTTAGATGTAGTCTTTGTGCTTTTCAAGTTGCTTCTTGCAAAATCAACTAAGTTCGAAAAAGCCATGCCCAAGTTTCCGGGAGTTTAGATAAGATATGTCAGCTGTTGGAGGATCAATATTATCCGGGGGATCCATATATTATGCGGGAGTATAGAGAGGGGGTCTAGAGATAGTACAGTTTGTAGTGAACCTATTCGTTAAATGCACTTTTCCCTTAGCTCTCATCAGCTTCCCTTTCCCTCGCCGGTGCAGTGCCATCTGGATACCTCATAAATAAATCAAGCAGGTCGGCTAGTAAGCGATCCCGAGGGGCTATCTTCTCTCCCATGCTGGTGCCTTGCTTAACTCAAGTATAAAGTGGAAATTAAAGCCAAAATCTAGGGTGATAAAATTCCATTTGAATCTTGAGATCCAAGAAGAAGGATAGCTTCATGAGTTCGTTCTGACTCCTAGCTTAGTTGGAAAGCTTTTGCTTGTATCTGGCAGTGGGTGTAACATCCATCATACTCAAACAGAAGAAGGTTTGCTTATCTAGCTCCAAGGCAGTTATAATCATTTACAGAACCAGGGTTTGCACCTACTGAGGAGGAGAAAGGGTCGACGACCCATACTAGAACTCCAAGATAAGATCTTTCAGTCGATCAGACGGCCGAGGCCTTTAATAAGGTCCGGTTGTGCCAACGAGTTCTTCTAGTTATGAATCGCCGTAGGGAGGTAGCATTACATTTTTATTAGCAAAATAGAGCTCCTCCTAGAAAAGAATGGCGAAGAAAGTGTTAGAGTACTTTCTTTCTATTCTGTCCTGGAACTTATTCTTTTCCGATCGACCTATCAACAGTAGCGATCATACCCCGTCGAGCGAGTTAGGAGCTGCTCACAAAGAAGGCCGAAACCAGATGAGATGGCCGAAGCAGATACCAGAGAATAGGTTCCTTCACCGAATTCTACTTTATTTTAGAATTCAAATTCAATTGATGCCGCACAGGCTGACCATTTAAAATAGGTGGAAACGGGAGACTGGAGAAGATGATCACACTTTGGAAGAGAGACAGTCGCGTACCTGCCCCGGGAGGGGGCTTTTGTTTGATACAATCACTGAACTCAATCGCTTAGACTGGAGATGGCACTTGAAAACTCATACAGAAATCTATCAACTTGACTTAGAGGAAGAAGTGGCAGGGGGTAGGTCGGTTGTTTTAAGTCCGAATGGTTCCTCTTGTTGGCATGGCGTTGGTATGCCTCGCTATCCTTCAACTCTGGATCCGCCATCCTTCAAAACAACAACTACCAAAACACGAACTCAACGGCTTAGAACCGTCAGCCATATAACTTCTCGGTAAAACACATCTCAAACAGATTATTATCGAAATGAATGGATTTTATTGCCTTAAGTAAGAGAAAAGGTTTGTGCTTTCGCCAGAAATTGACTACCTACCCATTGATTGGATTTCTTCTTCTCCCAGATCCAATAGAAGTTTCCAATGAGTCATTGCCAACTACTTTAGCAGGAATGATCGAAAGCAGCAGGGGTTTAGTGATCAAGCTCTCACTTTAAAGTCCCTGCCAGCAATACCAATCCCATGCTCTTCGATGGTTCTTACGCTGTGAAAAGAATCCTTCTAAGCTTCCTCCTAAAAAGAACCTACGTTCCATTATAGACATAGAATCTATCATTGACCTACCCAAAGTCTTCTTTTGGTTCCTAGAACCATGCAGGAAAATCACTTGAGCAGTGACAGGTCAGCATCAATGGTTTTGAGATGAAAAAAATCAGTCGAACAACACTGGCAGATCGGCAATCCGATCGGGACCTTCGCACTTGACCATCGTGAAGGGATCGTTGTTGCTTGGTCAATCGATCCGTCCTTCCACCCCAAAGCTGGTAATCCAGATCAGAGTTCTTTGGATGGCATGTAATGGATTTCATTATGAAAAGGGTCATTTTTTTATGTTGTAAACTTCATATCCAGAGAAATGGATGACTGGCTGAGGGACATATAGATTACTTCAGATCTCCACCTTCCTATGCTATGTATGCCAACCTTGATCTAATAAGTGGTCTTAATTAATATGCAAGATAGGATAATATTATACAAATGGTTGGTTTTGTTCAATACTTAGGTAGGGCTGACTATGCCACCTCAGCAGCTGGGACTGGAATTGCTTACAATGCATCTGGCCACTGACTGAATTCGAAGTAGGGCCAGTGTATAAAGACCGGCTTATCTCTCTTAAGACTTGGTCCACTTTCTACTAGAATCAGATTTTGTAGTTTGCAAGCAGGTGTGCCAGCTGTAACAAAAACTTACGGCTTAGGTGGATTTCTTTAGTCAGTCTATAACTCAGGCTTTTCTTTATAGGACTCCCACACAAGTAAGTAGCTAGCTAGCTGGTATTGCCAAAGCCAAAAACACTACTGCATTCGAAAAGGCGAACCGCGCGGACCCGACTTCTTCCTTTTATGCTGAAACTAGGGCTCCCTCTGGGTAATTCTACCTATCCGTTTGGACCACGTACCTAGATCAAGTCAATCATTTCAATCTAAGTTGTCCTTAGCTACAGCAAAAAGAGAAGAAAGCAACAAGTTCTCCGTTTCCTGTTCCCAAAGGGTGTGAATGGAATCAATAATTATATATATATATAAAGTTGACGTAAGCTGTATGCATTCGGTGCCCTCAAGTAGGTATGACTATGGATCATTCTATTCATTTCCTTTAGGTAGTCCTAAAAAGCAAAATGTAATGGTAGAGGATGGAGGAAACAAAGAATGAAGTCTGCACCTTTGACTACTGATGAACCGCCATTTCATTCTTTTCTTCTTTTTTCGGCTTTCACAAGCAAGATACCTTGAAGCAGGTGACAGTCTATAGCCCAGGAGAG
Organism: Aegilops tauschii subsp. strangulata; assembly: GCF_002575655.3. Lineage (NCBI taxonomy): Eukaryota > Viridiplantae > Streptophyta > Magnoliopsida > Poales > Poaceae > Aegilops > Aegilops tauschii. The sequence continues at coordinate 395,782,081 of NC_053040.3, read as the reverse complement.
TACCATTGCTGACATGATACAATTGGCCTTCCTCTACAGATTTATTTAGAACTTCAAGCGTTCAAGGCAAGGTTGTGCAATCTCTCGTACCTGCGAGAAAAGGGCTTATTTACTAGTTTTTATCAATCAATGGTCCACCGGTCCCATCCAATGAGTGGTATCTGAGTATCATAGTATCATAAGAAAGTTCATTTGTACACCCGCTTATCTTTCTATAGAAACTTATCTCTAAATGATTTTTAGATAGGATGTTTCTGGAATTACCCCTCCTACGTAGAATGGGATAGTGTCAACGTCCTTCATTATAGTAGCGAAGATGCTCGTAGGCTGGTCGATGGAAAGGATTGCTTTTATTCAAAGAGATGGAGATCCTGGTTTAGCAGCGGTTGCCCGTCCTTGGGTTTATGTCGAGCTTTTCGTATTAAGCACTGGGAGCAGAGAAATCCTAGGGTTGCTTTGTCTTCCTCTTCTGTTCTTAAATATAACTGAAAATCATCTTGTTTCTTTAGTTGCCTCAAAGCTCAGGATCTCTCCATGTTTCTTCTGGAGATGTGTCAGTGGCTTTGCAATGATGCCGAAATGGCGAATGAAGCGCCTGTAATAGCCGGCCAAACCTAAGAAGCTGCGGACTTCTTTGACTGATTGCGGAGAAGACCAGTTGGCAATGTTCTTAATTTTGTGGGTTTCAGTGGCAACCCCATGCTGGCTGATAGTATGGCCCAAATAGGATAACTGGCGTTGAGCGAAAGAGCACTTTGAGCGTTTGACTTGCCATTGATCCCTTCTTAACAACTCAAGCACTGATTGCAAGTGGATTGTGTGATCTTAAAGAGAGGCACTGTAGACTAAAATGTCGTCAAATAACACCAGGGCGCATTTGCACAGAAGGGGTTTGTTTGAGAGTGTGTTCATGGCTCCCAAGAAGGTGGCTGGTGCTCCCGCAAGGCCGAAGGACATGACCTTGTACTCGTAGTGCCCTTCCAGAGTCTGGAAGGCTGTTTTGAATTCATCGCCAGCTGCCATACGAATCTGGTGATAACCAGCTCTGAGATCGGGTTTAGAAAACCATGAGGCACCAGACATCCAGGAGTTCTTCGACTATGGGCACTGGATACTTGCTGACGACAGTCATCGCATTTAGACAGCGATAATAAATACATAAACGCCAGGAGAGAAAAAAGATTTTTGGTCATAGAACCCCTGGTACCAATGTTTATAGAACTGTCCAGAATTGATAAAGAGAAGCAGCTTTGAAGTCATGGAGAACGAAAATAGGACCCTGGATCGAGCCCATCTAGTGATTAAAGGTAAAGTGCTTCGGTACATTGGTGCAGGGGAATGCGTACCTACGCCTTTTAACTACCTTGGGGAGAGCGGACTCGCTGATGACCCTCCTTGGGAAACAAATGAAGTGGGTGGATTGGAGTTCGTCTCCGCCAATTAGAGATACAGTGCTGACCCAAGCTGAGTGAGTGAAGGCTCCGGCTTGACCTACTAGCTGTTTGCTATCAATAAATAACTAGCTGACAATATGCTATGCTTACTCTCCGAGCACTAAAGCAATCGAGAAGTGATGCAACAAAGCTTGTTGAAGGTAAAAACCGTCAAACAGAGAAATGTTAATCGTCAGAACAACGCTGAACCTAAATTGTACAAGAGTTGGTAAGAAAGTGCAAACGTTGAGTAAGAAATCGCCATAGGGCGGCACAAACAGAAAGAAAGGCTTCTGCCAATCGGAATAGGAATGCGAAATCCCAGCAAAAGGGTGTTCAGTCGAAGATAGGAGGATTCCTTCGATCCATACCATCATCTGACGGACTTCCTGTTGACTTCGTCAATTGCTCTTTATCGCTTAATAGAAGGGAAATTTCATGAGATAGATGAAAAAATGAATATCAATCGAGAAAAATCTTAAATAGACACAATTCGTAATAGATACAATTCGTAAGGAAGAAGTGATCAAAAGTACGAGGTCGGCATAGGAGATATGATGTGTCGGAGGTAGAAGGCACGGAGAAGTCAAGATCTTCCAAGATAAACCCATTCTGATGCCTATAAAATCAGGTGCACCGCGTCTATACTACAAAAGTGTGATAGGTTTCTTTGTATTTCTTCCGCCGACATCGCTTTCTTATTCCTAACACAATTGTTTAGCTAAGTTTGCTAACGAATCAGGGAGAATCAACAACGAACACCGCATTTTGAAAAGGAGACGTGATTTATTCCTACCGTCCTGAACACGTCTAGAAACAGCAACCTCATACATAATACCATTTCGCATTACAGTATCCACTTTCAAGTCGGGGTGAAACTTACTAAGATGTTGGGTCATCAGAATACCATCGAATCGACTCATGTTATGAAAGTAAATAATTAGTGACTTTCTTTGTTTGCTTACAACAGAAAGTATTCCATTTATGAATGCTTGGAGTACACAATCACTTCGATCATAAAATGATGGGTGCGTCTTTATATATTCGTGGGAACTATAATGATTAATATAAATCTTTGATAGTTTCTTGTCTGAATTGACAGTCATAAAGGCGGCTGCATAAGCGTGGTGGCGGGGAAGATTTTGGATTCTATTATCTCTGCGGGAACCTAGTTCTGATCCAACAAGGGAATGGTTTCAATGTCACCTACAAGGAATACTGATGGTTTAGGAGGTTGCCCTTTATAATCAGGGTCTGCTTCCAGTTCCTTAAGGTATTTATCCATTTTTAGCTTATTCTTATTTGGAAGTTTGGTAATGTATGATGGGAATCTAGAATTATTTTTACTTATAGGTTCTTCCGCATGATTTTTCATATCACTTTGTGAAAAAAGAGATCTCATTAATGCTTCTCAAAATAGTTATAGCAATCCCTTGCCATCTGAGCCAGAACGAATCCCAGTCAAATCTCTAAATGCTTTTGGCATTCTTTTCCCTCACATTGCCCTAATTCTTTTATTAATATGGGAATGGGATCAAATGAGGAGGCATCGAGTCGAAGAAATGAACGGCTAGTGGACATGGGGTTCTTGTCATCAACGAAGTAACTGCTCTATTTGGAGAGTGGAGCCAGCCTCAAAGCCGCCTTGGTTCTATAGTAATCTCTTAGCGTTTGAGTTGACTAATCCGATGGTACTTGAAGAAGAGTGAAACGACGAGATTTCCTTATAGGAGGAGAAAGGGATTCCTATTGCTTTTGGGTGGGTCCAATCAAGGTACGAAAAAATTCTTTTCCCACGGCTCACTAATACGGTCCTATCTTACCATTCTTCTATCCTTCTTCATCACGGGACAGAAGCAAAACGCTGATCTATGGACGAAGGAAGGTATCAGAAAATTCATTATGACCTAGACCTAAAGCAGGCTGATATTGAATAGAGGAGGAGTTCTTGTTACTACTTCTCGCTGGCACCAAAAGAAGTTTCGCCTGATTCGGACCTTTTGTGGTGGTCTGCCGAGGACAACACCTAAAAACAACCCTTGTGCCATGGAATATTCCCTTTTACGATTGGAGAACCTGGCTTTGATGACATTCCTGAGGAAGGTATTTCCCCTACTAGGCTCGTTGCTTCGCTTATTAAAGATCAGAGAAGCGAATGCCTCTCGTAATTGATTGAAAAGTGCTCGCCTCTAGTTCCGGCAGATGCCTTCCATGTACCATCCGTGGAGGAAGTAGTGGGTTATTGGAAGTATAGGATTATTTCTCAAGTGTCACCAAGGATACACCCCACTTACTAAATAGGCCTATGGATGCGGCATCTGGCTCTATGCGATGAAAGCAATGGGAAATGAGATTCTGGGTTTGATTACTGGTACAAACAAGTTCAAAGCTAGCGAGAGCATAAAGAACGGTAGATTCCATTCAACTGGTAGGTCAAGCCCTTACCCATAACACTTATTCAAAATGGGCTATCCGAAAGAGGAGATCAATAATTCCACTATCAATATGGGTAGGCTGCTATATCTAGAAAGAGAAGATGAAAGGTTTTGGATTATTAGCAAAGGTACTTATCTTATTACTCAGCTAGGCACTTACAAACCTATTTATTTACAAGGTCCACATGGGTCTGGTCAGGAAGACTCGGAATCATTCTCACGGCCACCCCACACGGGAGCGGCTTCTCCGCCAATCGATCATCACTTGCATACAAAAAAAGCCCCTTTTCAATGGAAACCTGGGGAAATACAGTTGCTCAATTCATTCGATTTCGAAATAGCGTATAAAGTGATTCTTGCAATTTCACTGCAGGTAGCGTAGCAATTCTCGCGGGAATCTCGGTCTTGTTTGGGCCGATTCCTTAACGAGAGCCTAGTCGAAAGCGCCCATAAAAAGAGTAAATTGTTTTCGGTATGGGTACGCTGGCCCCTACGAGGGGCGATAAGCAAGGTAGAGACCAAGGAGCAGGACCGCGAAGGGTCTTCCCATCTCTTCTTGTTATTGTCTTTGTCCGAGATGCCCGGTTCACCAAATGATAATTCAAATCGAGAATGTGTGAAGTAAAGATCTTTTTCTTGAAAGCGGATTTCTCCCTTCAAAATATCATCCATCTAATTTGTTAAAGTATGGAATTCTCACCCAGAGCTGTGGAACTCACGACTCTATTAGAAAGTAGAATGACCAACTTTTACACGAATTTTCAAGTGGATGAGATCGGTCGAGTGGTCTCAGTTGGAGATGGGATTGCACATGTTTATGGATTGAACGAGATTCGAGCAGGAGAAATGGTGGAATTTGCCAGCGGTGTGAAAGGAATCACCTTAAATCTTGAGAATGAGAATGTAGGTATTGTTGTCTTTGGTAGTGATACCGCTATTAAAGAAGGAGATCTTGTCAAACACACTGGATCTATTATGGATGTTCTAGCGGGAAAGGCCATGTTAGGCCGTGTGGTCGACGCCTTGGGAGTACCTATTGATGGAAAAGGGGCTCTAAGCGATCACGAACGAAGACGTGTAGAAGTGAAAGCCCCAGGGATTATTGAACATAAATCTGTGCACGAACCCATGCAAACAGGCTTAAAAGCAGTGGATAGCCTGGTTCCTATAGGCCGTGGTCAACGAGAACTTATAATCGGGGACAGACAAACTGGAAAAAATGCAATAGCTATCGATACTATATTAAACCAAAAGCAAATGAACCAAGTTTGGCCATTTCAGCGGCAGTCGCAAAATATGGTATGTACACGAGATGTAAAATCTTCAAGATTTCAAGGAAAAAAATTCAGCTATCAAGTTTGGCCATTTCAGAGAATGCACTTACAAGTGCTTTGTATTTGTCAGATTATCCAAACCAAGATTTATTCCCTCAAATACGGGAAGTTCTCCAGTGAGCTTATTCTCAGCAAGATCAAACCAGTATAGCTTCGAGAGGCCACCAAGTGATGGCGGGATTCGACCGGTGAACCTGTTGATGTTCACAGATCTGCAGGCAGAGTGCAGTGATCAACCTTACTTTGCTAAAACGAAGTGCATAAATATTGTTAGGAACGATGGCTAGGTAAAATCCTGGTACATAAACACGAAATGATCTAAAGGTTGCAGCTTGCTAGGTTCAAAAGTAGATGAGCCCGGGTTACCTCCGATCCAAAATAAGTGTCGCAGTTTTGATTCAAAACTGCGACACTTATTTTGGATCGGAGGGAGTGGTATTTTTTGAAATTTTATAATATTTTTTTACTGTTCACCAAGAGCAGATGAGCACTGGTTCAGAAATGAATAGTCGCATATATGATCACAATTTCGTCAAGTAATTTCAGCAAACATGTCAAAGATAACAGTAGGAAGGTCTCATGGTACATAGATAGGTAAAATTGCGCTTTTAGTTAAAGAGAAGTTCAGAAATTGCATTTATGTACTCCAGACAAGAAATGTTCCGCAACATTAGATACATATATATAAGTTTAGGCTCCTTACAGAGATATCAAATTTGATAGCTGGCCAATCTCTGTAGGTATTTCACCTGTAAAGCTGCAGCCAAGAAGTATTCTGCAGAGAAAGTATAGAGTAAACAAGTCAAAGACTAATCCATGCTCTGGACATTTTGGGCATAGTGAACCAGTTGTGCTCTTCCAGCAACAGATACATCTCCCTCTCGCGAAATACACCTCCCTCTCGCGTCGCCTCCCCCACGGGCGGCTCGGGAGGGCTCAGCCACCACCGCCGCCTAGTTACCCTCCAGCGCCCTTCTCCTCCTCCGACGCTGCCGATGGTCGGCGCGGGGCAAAGCTCGTGCGTGTGATGGCGGCGGCGGAGGTTCTCTCCTCCCTCTCTGCTACCTCTTGAGCACTGCATTGGTTTTCCCTTGAAGAGGAAAGGGTGATGCAGCAAAGTAGCGTAAGTATTTCCCTCAGTTTTTGAGAACCAAGGTATCAATCCAGTAGGAGGCTACGCGCGTGTCCCTCGCACCTACACAAAACAAATAAATCCTCGCAACCAACGTGATAAGGGGTTGTCAATCCCTACACGGTCACTTACGAGAGTGAGATCTGAAAGATATGATAGGATAATATTTTTGGTATTTTTATGATAAAGATGCAAAGTAAAATAAAAGCAAAGTAAAAGGCAACAGAAATAACTAAGTGTTGGAAGATTAATATGATGAAGATAGACCCGGGGGCCATAGGTCACTAGTGGCTTCTCTCATGAGCATAAGTATTTTACGGTGGGTGAACAAATTACTATTGAGCAATTGACATAATTGAGCATAGTTATGAGAATATCTAGGTATGATCATGTATATAGGCATCACGTCCAAGACAAGTAGACCGACTCCTGCCTGCATCTACTACTATTACTCCACACATCGACCGCTATCCAGCATACATCTAGAGTATTAAGTTCATAAGAACAGAGTAACGCTTTAAGCAAGACGACATGATGTAGAGGGATACATTCATGCAATATGATAAAAACCCCATCTTGTTATCCTCGATGGCAACAATACAATACGTGCCTTGCTGCCCCTACTGTCACTGGGAAAGGACACCCCAAGATTGAACCCAAAGCTAAGCACTTCTCCCATTGCAAGAAAGATCAATCTAGTAGGCCAAACCAAACTGATAATTCGAAGAGACTTGCAAAGATAACCAATCATACATAAAAGAATTCAGAGAAGATTCAAATATTGTTCATAGATAAACTTGATCATAAACCCACAATTCATCGGTCTCAACAAACACACCGCAAAAAGAAGATTACATCGAATAGATCTCCACGAGAGAGGGGGAGAACATTGTATTGAGATCCAAAAAGAGAGAAGAAGCCATCTAGCTAATAACTATGGACCAAAAGGTCTGAGGTAAACTACTCACACTTCATCGGAGAGGCTATGGTGTTGATGTAGAAGCCCTCCGTGATGGATGCCCCCTCCGGCGAAGCTCCGGAACATGCCCCAAGATGGGATCTCGTGGGGTACAGAAGGTTGCGGCGGTGGAATTAGGTTTTTGGCTCCGTATCTGATCATTTGGGGGTACGTAGGTATATATAGGAGGAAGGAGTACGTCAGTGGAGGAACAGGAGGCCCACGAGGGTGGAGGGCGCGCCCGGGGGGGTAGGCGCGCCCCCTACCTCGTGGCTTCCTCTTTTGTTTCTTGACGAATGGTCCAAGTCTCCTGGATCATGTTCGTTCCAAAAATCACGTCCCCGAAGGTTTCATTCCGTTTGGAATCCGTTTAATATTCTTTTTCTGCGAAACACTGAAATAGGCAAAAAACAGCAATTCTGGGCTGGGCCTCCGGTTAATAGGTTAGTCCCAAAAATAATATAAGAGTGAATAATAAAGCCCAATAAAGTCCAAAACAGAAGATAATATAGCATGGAGCAATCAAAAATTATAGATATGTTGGAGACGTATCAAGCATCCCCAAGCTTAATTCTTGCTCGTCATCGAGTAGGTAAATGATAAAAACAGAATTTTTGATGCGGAGTGCTACTTGGCATAATTTCAATGTAATTCTTCTTAATTGTGATATGAATATTCAGATCCGAAAGATTCAAGATAAAAGTTCATATTGACATAAAAATAATAATACTTCAAGCATACTAACTAGGCAATTATGTCTTCTCAAAATAACATGGCCAAAGAAAGTTATCCCTACAAAATCATATAGTCTGGCTATGCTCTATCTTCACCACACAAAATATTTAAATCATGCACAACCCCGATGACAAGCCAAGCAATTGTTTCATACTTTTGACATTCTCAAACATTTTCAATCTTCACGCAATACATGAGCGTGAGCCATGGACATAGCACTATATGTGGAATAGAATGGTGGTTGTGGAGAAGACAAAAAAGGGAAGATAGTCTCACATCAACTAGGCGTATCAACGGGCTATGGAGATGCCCATCAATAGATATCAATGTGAGTGAGTAGGGATTGCCATGCAACGGATGGACTAGAGCTATAAGAATATGAAAGCTCAACAAAAGAAACTAAGTGGGTGCGCATCCAACTCGCTTGCTCACGAAGACCTAGGGCATTTTGAGGAAGCCCATCATTGGAATATACAAGCCAAGTTCTATAATGAAAAATTCCCACTAGTATATGAAAGTGACAAAATGAGAGACTCTCTATCATGAAGATCACGGTGCTACTTTGAAGCACAAGTGTGGTAAAAGGATAGTAACATTGTCCCTTCTCTCTTTTTCTCTCATTTTTTTATTTGGGCCTTTTCTCTTTTTTTTGGCCTCTTTTTTTTATTTAGTCCGGAGTCTCATCCCGACTTGTGGGGGAATCATAGTCTCCATCATCCTTTCCTCACTTGGGACAATGCTCTAAAAATGATGATCATCACACTTTTATTTTCTTACAACTCATCAATTACAACTCAATACTTAGAACAAAATATGACTCTATATGAATGCCTCCGGCGGTGTACCGGGATATGCAATGAATCAAGAGTGACATGTATGAAAGAATTATGAACGGTGGCTTTGCCACAAATACAATGTCAACTACATGATCATGCAAAGAAATATGACAATGATGGAGCGTGTCATAATAAACGGAACGGTGGTAAGTTGCATGGCAATATATCTCGGAATGGCTATGGAAATGCCATGATAGGTAGGTATGGTGGCTGTTTTGAGGAAGGTATATGGTGGGTGTATGATACCGGCGAAAAGTGCGCGGTATTAGAGAGGCTAGCAATGGTGGAAGGAAGAAAGTGCGTATAATCCATGGACTCAACATTAGTCATAAAGAACTCATATACTTATTGCAAAAATCTACAAGTTATCAAAGCAAAGTATTACGCGCATGCTCCTAGGGGGATAGATTGGTAGGAAAAGACCATCGCTCGTCCCCGACCGCCACTCATAAGGAAGACAATCAATAAATAAATTATGCTCCGACTTCATCACATAACGGTTCACCATACGTGCATGCTACGGGAATCATAAACTTTAACACAAGTATTTCTAAAATTCACAACTACTCAACTAGCATGACTCTAATATTACTACCTCCATATCTCAAAACAATTATCAATCATCAAACTTCTCATAGTATTCAACACACTCATAAGAAAGTTTTTACTATTCTTGAATACCTAGCATATTAGGATTATTTAAGCAATTACCATGCTGTTTAAGACTCTCAAAATAATCTAAGTGAAGCATGAGAGATCAATAGTTTCTATAAAACAAAACCACCACCGTGCTCTAAAAGATATAAGTGAAGCACTAGAGCAAAAACTATGTAGCTCAAAAGATATAAGTGAAGCACATAGAGTATTCTAATAATTTCCGAATCAAGTGTGTCTCTCTCAAAAGGTGTGTACAGCAAGGATGATTGTGGTAAACTAACAAACAAAGACTCAAATCATACAAGACGCTCCAAGCAAAACACATATCATGTGGGGAATAAAAATATAGCTCCAAGTAAAGTTACCGATGGAAGTAGACAAAAGAGGGGATGTCTTCTGGGGCATCCCCAAGCTTTGGCTTTTAGGTGTCCTTAGTGTAAGATAGAATAGTTGGGAATATTGCAGCGCATTGTATTGATCCATAGGACAGTTACATATATACACAAGTATACTTGACCTCCAAGACCATATCTCTAGCTAAAAGGAAAGAGATCAGCTGAGGCTAAGTATGGAAGTAAAACATCCTACGTGATTGCATGAGATACAATGCCTATATTCCTACATCCCCCCCCCCCACCCCCCGCAGTCGAAGCGTCATCAGAATGGATGCCAAGACTCTTGCGAAAATCATCGAATGAAGTAGACGGAAGACCCTTGGTCATGATATCGGCGAGTTGATGAGCAGTTGGAACATGAACAACACGAAACTGTCCCAAGGCCACATTCTCACAAACAAAGTGAATATCCAACTCAATGTGCTTGGTGCGGCGATGTTGAACGGGGTTAGCTGAGAGATAAACAGCGGAGATGTTGTCACAAAATACTAGAGTGGCCTTCTCAATGATGCAATGAAGTTCACCAAGGAGCTGACGCAACCAACAACATTCGGCAACAACATTGGCAACAGCTCGATATTCGGCCTCGGCACTGGATCGAGATACGGTGGGTTGTTGCTTGGATGACCATGACACAAGTGAGTCACCTAGATAGACGCAAAACCCCGAAGTGGAGCAGCGTGTATCAGGACAACTAGCCCAGTCAGCGTCAGAGTAAGCGGCAATGTCGATGGAGGAGCTGCCGGTAAGCTGAAGACCGTGAGAAGTGGTGCCATGTATATAGCAAAGCAGGCGCTTGACCATCCCCCAATGAGTATCCCGTGGAGCATGCATGTGCAAAAAAACTTGCTGGACGGCATAGGCAATAGCCGGGCGAGTCAAAGTAAGATACTGAAGAGCACCGGCAATGCTTCGGTAGAAGGTGGCATCGGACACTAGGTTGCCAGAAGTAGCTGAAACCTTGGACTTAGTGTCAACAGGCGTAGTAGAAGGTTTGCAATTAGACATGCCAGCTCGATCAAGAAGTTCCTCGGCATATCGCTCTTGCGAGAGAAAGAATCCTGAAGTTGTGCGCTGAACGGCAACACCAAGAAAAAAATGAAGAGGTCCAAGGTCCTTCATCTTGAACTCGGCACTGAGAGAGGTGATGATCGACTGAAGGAACATCGGTGAGGAAGCCGTGAGCACAATGTCATCAACATACAGGAGCAAGTAAGCCATGTCGGAACCACGACGAAGGACGAAAAGTGACGTGTCAGAAAGAGTCGCGGAAAAGCCAAGCCGTCGAAGAAAATCTCCAATGCGTGTGTACCAGCCGCGGGGAGCCTGTTTAAGTCCATAGAGAGACTTAGACAATAAACACACATGCTCCGGGTGATCCGTGTCGACAAAACCTGAAGGTTGAGCACAATAAACCCGTTCCTATAGTACTCCATGAAGAAACGCATTGGAGACGTCCAATTGATGAACGGGCCAATGACGTGAGGCGGCAAGATGGAGCATTGTGCGGACAGTAGAAGGCTTCACCACAGGACTAAATGTCTCTCCAAAATCAACACCAGCACGCTGAGTGAATCCTCGTACGACCCAACGAGCCTTGTAGCGATCCAGGGAACCATCGGGTTTGAGCTTGTGTCGAAAAACCCACTTTCCTGTCACGATGTTGGTACCGCGAGGCTGAGGTACGAGGGTCCATGTATGGTTGGCCTGCAAAGCATCAAACTCCTCATGCATAGCAGCACACCAGGTAGGATCTCGAAGAGCTGCACGGACGGATGTAGGTACCGGGGATAACGCGACGGAGGCCACATGGGCCTGCTCATAGCGTCGGTTGGGCTGGATGATGCCCTGACGTGCGCGTGTGGCCATGGTATGAACGGACATGGCAGAGGGCCGCAGCCACGGAGCACCATGGGCAACAGGCGGTGCAGGCGCTGGTGACGAAGAGGCCGAGAGTCGGCTGCAGAAGTAGTGGCAGCCTCGGGCATAGCAGCCGAGACAAAGGGATCACCAGATGACCCAGGAGAAACGGCCGCTGTGGCAGCCGAAGCAGCTGCCGTGGGAGCTGCCGACTCGGCTGGCGTGGCAGTCGAATGGGCCGACTCAGCCGAGGGAGCCACGGACGGAGAAGCCGATGGTGGCGACGTAGAGGGCGCCCGAGGCGGCGATGGTGCGGCCGCCTGAGATGGTGAAGGGGCGGCCACAGAAGGGCTCTCGGCCAGCGATGGCGGGCCGAGGGCCACGACGGCGGGTGGCCACTGGCGGGGGCGCCATGCCCACGTCAGGAAGAAGTGGCCGGTCGGCCGGTGACGAAGATGCCTCCTCCTGGTCCCTGAAAGGAAAAACACGCTCGTCGAAGATGACATGGCGTGATGTTAGTATGCGACGGGAGACCGGATTATAACATCGATAGCCACGGTGGTCAGGAGGGTAACCGAAGAAGACGCATGCAACGGAGCGAGGAGCTAGTTTATGTGGAGCGGTGGCAGAAGTGTTAGGATAGCACAAACAACCAAAAACCCATAGATGTTGATACTTAGGAAGAAACCCAAAGAGAAGTTCATGGGGTGTTTGGTTGTGGCGAGGGCGGCAAGGACGAAGATTGAGTAGGTATGTGGCAGTATTAAGAGCTTCGGCCCAAAATCGAGGAGGAAGATGAGCATGAAATAACATAGTACGGACACTATCATTCAAAGTTCGAAGGATGCGTTCAGCGCGGGCGTTTTATTGAGAGGTATATGGGCAAGAAAGCCGAAAGTGAATGCCATGAGAAGCAAAGAAATCACGAGAGGCATTATTATCAAATTCCTTGCCATTGTCCGTTTGAAAACTCATGATGGAGCGTTGAAATTGCGTAGCAACAAACGCATGAAAACGAGAGATGAGCGGAAAAACTTCAGATTTGCGACGTAATGGAAAGGTCCAAGTATAATGAGAGAAATCATCAAGAATGACAAGATAATAAAGAAAATCCGAGACACTTTTTATTGGAGATGTCCATACGTCGCAGTGCATAAGAGCAAAAGGGAAACTAGCCTGAGAATCTGATTGTTTGAAAGGTAACCTAACGTGCTTGCCCAAACGACAAGCATGACATGTTGTAGACATGGCTTTATTACAAGAAAACTCAAAAGATGACAATGTTTTGGAGAGAGCAGCGTGTCCCGGATGTCCAAGCCGTTGGTGCCAAAGATCGGAGGTTTCGGCGAGAAGAGCTTGAGGTGCGGACACGAGTGGATAAAGGTCGTCCGGGCTGTCACATTGCAGAATCACTCGTCGTGTGAGAAGATCCTTGACAGAAAAACCAAACATGTCAAACTCAACAGTAATGGGATTTTCACGGGTAAGATGACGAACAGAAATCAAGTTTTTGATGAGGTTAGGAGTAATAACAACATTACGAAGATGAATAGGAAAAGAAGACGTGGGAAAAGAAACATCACCCATGTGGGTGATCGGAAGAGAGTCCCCATTACCGAAGATGACACGGGTGGAAGTGGAGTAAGGTTTGGAGTGAGACAGGATACCGGGATTGTTCGCCATATGTGAGGTAGCGCCGGTGTCAAGGAACCAATCATTCCCGCTGCCGCCGCCGTGGATGGAGAGATCGTTGAGGGCGGCGTGAAGCTGCGTCTGGTCCCATGCCGGGGGTTGATGATGAGGCGGGAGTGGCGCATAGCTGGGGAAGATGGAACCGTAGGGGTAGACAGGGCTGTAGGCAGGAGCGGCCGGGGCCATCTGCCCGAACCCTAGCGGGGCCGCCTGCCCGAGTTGGGCCGCATAGGCGTGCGGTGACGAGGCTCCAGGGCGAGGCCTGAGCAGGCCGGCACCAGGCGCGTCGCACCAGGCGCGCGCCAGTTGGGTGGCCACGCCGCGAACATGCCCGACAGCGGGTAGCCTCCGAGAGGCCACGCCGGAGTGCTGCGAGCATCAGGAGCAGGAGCGGGCGTGCTGCGAGGGCCAGCAAGAGAGGCGGCCTGCTTCTTCTTCTTGCCGCGGGTGCGACCACCACCAGACAAGGGAGCAACAGGGGCAACGGGACGCAGGCTCGGAGCGGCAGCCGGCGGCCAGGACTGACCGGCCATGAGAGCCCACTAGTAAAAAAAGACACATCCGTGACATTTTGGGCCGAATGAATTTTTTTTCTGTCATACATATGACACTTCTATGACGATAATTGTGACAAAACCCGGTATCATCATAGATGTGGTGGGCTCCTACTTCTATGACAAAAAATCATGACAGAAAATGGGCTTTTCATCCTGGGCGGGCCGGAGACGCAACTGCATGACATTCTTTGGGCCGTCCATGACGGAAAAAACCGTGGTAGAAGCGAGGGCGAGGAAAATTTCGGGGAGTTCCCGGTTACGGTGGGAGGTCGGGGGCCGAGCGATGCGCGTTTCTCTCGTACACGTACGTGCGTGTGTGCGAGGCGTTGGCTCTAACTGAACCCGAGCAAGGCGTTGGGCTCTAACTGAACCCGAGCGATTGCACTGCAGGCTACGCGTTACTGAACCCGAGCGATCGATCGATGGCTGTTAACTGAACCCGATCGAGCGATTCCTTCGCTACTGCTGCTAACTGAAGCCGATCGATTGGATGAACAGTGAGCGTTGCGGGGGGGGGGGGGGGGTTGGATGAACAGTGAGCGGTGGCGTTGCCTCTGGATGAACAGGACCCCGTGGTGTGGAGGGCTGGATGAACAGTAGACGGTGGAGGGGTGCCCGTGGAGGGGTGGTTGAACAGGACCCCGTGGTGTAGAGGGCTGGATGAACAGTAGATGGTGGAGGGGTGCCCGTGGAGGGGTGGTTGAACAGGACCCCGTGGTGTGGAGGGCTGGATGAACAGTAGACGGTGGAGGGGTGCTCGTGGAGGGGTGGTTGAACAGTAGCCAGTGGAGTAGCGCGCGGTGGAGGCTGGATGAACAGGAGCCCGGGGAGGCTGGAGGAGGTCGACGGTGGAGATGAACGGTATCCCGTGGAGTCCCGTTTTGCGGTACGCCACACCCCTCCCGATGAACAGGACCCCCGTTTCGACCGTAGGAGGTCTGTTTCGTCCGTTTTGCGGTATGCCACACCCCTCCCGATCAACAGGACCCCCGTTTCGACCGTAGGAGGTCCGTTTCGTCCGTTTTGCGGCACGCCACACCCCTCCCGATCAACAGGACCCCCGTTTCGACCGTAGGAGGTCCGTTTCCTCCATTTTGCGGTACGCCAGACCCCTCCCGATCAACAGGACCCCCGTTTCGACCGTAGGAGGTCTGTTTCCTCCGTTTTGCGGTACGCCACACTCCTCCCGATCAACAGGACCCCCGTTTCGACCGTAGGAGGTCCGTTTCCTCCGTTTTGCGGTACGCCACACCCCTCCCCATGAACACGACGCATTCCGTTGCCTCCCCATGAACACGACGCATTCCGTTGCCTCTCCATGAACACGACGATGACACTATTTCTCCGTTCCGACCCAGCCATGTACACGAGCCCTCGCCGTACGTATGCGCGAGTAGGCGTTCGAGACCCTGCCCGTATGTACGTACGTGGCCGTATTTTCTTTCTTGCACCCTGGCCGCTGTACGTACGTGTACATGCTACGTCCGCGCCTCTACTACGACACGTACGCGCCTCTACATCGACCAGTATATATGTACGTACACGTTCGCGACCAGAATGACAACGCTACGTACGCTTCGACCAGGTGGGTCCCGACTGTCAGGCACTTCCTTGCCTGCGAAGATGTAGCAGGTGGGTCCCAGCAGTCAGGGGGGCGAATCGTTTTGGTTTTTTTTTTGCTCGGACGCACTTCCTTGCCTGCGAAGATGTAGCTGGTGCGTCCCAGCAGTCAGGGGGGCGAATCGTTTTTTTGCCCGGACGCACTTCCTTGCGTGCGAAGATGTAGCTGGTGGGTCCCAGTAGTCAGGGGCAAACATTTTTTTCGTGAAATACGGTGGCCCGTCCGGTGGGTCCTAGCTGTCAGGTGGAGGAATAATTATTTTGCACGTAATAAGGAGGCACTTCCTTGCTGCGGCCATGGACCCAGCTGTACGTACAGTCCATGTCCGATGGAAGACGTTCCTTGACCACGTTGACCATGCCGCGCCGAGAGCACCAGGGCGGTGGACGACGGCGAGGCCTAGGAAGGGGACGACGTGGAGCCAGGGAAGACGAGGCAGTGGATGCCCACGCATAGAGGAGTACGAGGGTTCACTGGTTCGCTACGGTGTGAGGCTGCCGTCGCCGCAGAATAACAGGGGGTGTGCATGAGTAGAGGGATGGCCTGGCCAGCGGTGGGAGTAGTAGGGGGCGGTGAGGCCTCCGCCGCATCGCAGCCGGCCACGGGAGGCTGGAGCACGAGGCACGACCGGCGCTGGTTTGGGTGGCTGGAGCAAGAAGACCAGAGGTTGAAGAAGCACTACGGCCGTTGGATGTACATCGTACGGTCACTGGAGCTAGAATCGTGCATATTGACTAAGTTGACAAAGCCCTCCGTCCCCGTCAACTTAGTAGGCCCACAAGTCAGCCTGCCACTATACTGGGTCCCAGCTAACAGGGGGAGTAATCATTTTTTTTGTGCGTAATAAGGAGGCACTTCCTTGCGTGCGAAGATATAGCTGGTGGGTCCGAGCTGTCAGCGGCGGTAACGTTTTTTTCGCGAAATATAGAGGCCCTTTCGGTGGGTCCTAGATGTCAGGTGGAGGAATCATTATTTTGCGCGTAATAAGGAGGCATTTCCTTGCGTGCGGCCGTGGACCCAGCTGTCGGCCTCTCCACGTACAGTCCACTTCAGATGCATGCCGGTCGTTGACCACGTTGACCAGGCCGCGCCGAGAGCACCAGGGCGGTGGACGACGGCGAGGCCTAGGAAGGGAACGACACGGAGGCAGGGAAGACTCGGCAGTTGTGTCCCACGCGGAGGGGACTACGGCTGTACGAGGGTTTACTGGTTCGTCTGCCGTCGCCGGAGAATAACAGCAGGTGTGGGTGAGTAGAGGGATGGCTAGGCCAGCGATGGGAGTACGGTGGGGCGGGCGGTGAGGCCTGCGCGGCAGCACAGCTGGATGCGGGGAGGAGGGAGCAGGCAGTCCCGCCGGCGCTTGTTTGAGCGGCTGGAGCAGGAAGAGCAGAGATTGAAGAAGCACGACGGCCGTTTGATGGACATCCAACAGTCACTGCTTGTGCGTCAACCTTTTTTTTAGGAAAGCCTCAAATCTGTGGAAAACAGCATACAGCCCATCTGCCATTATTTCTAATAATTTACAGCCCATTTGATAATTCTTAAGGTTTTTTTTGGAGCCCATATTCTTTTTGTTAGCATTACAGCCCATATTGTGGCCACGGTTAAAAAATTATACGAAATTTTGCATATTTTGGTGCGGTCCGAACTATTTTTAATCCCGAAATTTCGACTCACATTCAAACTGATTTTAAAAATAAATGTATATCAATATAAAATCCAACAAATTCTCCACGCATAAAAATTAATGTAATTTAAAATCTTGAAATGAAAAAAAGATATTTGAAACTAATTGCCGATTTGATGTGTTTTAAAAATGTACAGCCCATTTCTCATTACTGATAGGCCATTTTCTCGGCCAGCCGAATGAAGCTCTCCTCGTCTTGAAAGATTTGCAGCCCAACAGGCCTGACAAAGCGACTTACTTGGCAAATCACAAAAAAACTGGGCTGTGGCCATGGACCCAGCTGTCAGCCTCTCCACGTATAGTACTCTTCTGATGGAAGTCGGTCGTTGACCACATTGACCACGCCGCGCCGAGAGCACCAAGGCCGTGGATGACGGCGAGGCCTAGGAAGGGGACGACGCGGAGCCGGGGAAGACGCGGCAGTGGATGCCCACGTGGAGAGGAGTACGAGGGTTCACTGGTTTGGCTGCGGCGTGAGGCTGCCGTCGCCGCAGAATAACAGGGGGTGTGGGTGAGTAGAGGGATACCCTGGGCCAGCGGTGGGAGTAGTAGGGGGCGGTGAGGCCTCCGCGGCATCACAGCCGGCCACGAGAGGCAGGAGCACGCGGCACAACCGGCGCTGCTTTGGGCGGCTGGAGCAAGAAGACCATAGGTTGAAGAAGCACTATGGCCGTTGGATGGACATCGTACGGTCACTGGAGCTAGAATCGTTCATATTGACTAAGTTGACAAAGCCCTCCATCCTCGTCAACTTAGTAGGCCCACAAGTCAGCCACCCACTATGGTGGGTCCCAGCTAGCAGGGGGTATTCATTTTTTGGTGCGTAATAAGGAGGCACTTCCTTGCGTGCGAAGATATAGCTGGTGGGTCCAATCTGTCAGCGGGGGGAACGTTTTTTTCGCGAAATACAGAAGCCCTTCCCACGTACAGTGCACGTACAGTGCGTAATAAGGAGGAACTTTCCTTGTGTGCGACCATGGACCTCGTGGGTCCCAGCCGTCAGGCTCTCCACGTACAGTCCTCTTCCGATGACTCTCTTATGTTGACCACGCCGCGCCGAGCGCACCGAGGCGATGGACGACGGCGAGGCCCCAGACTGGAACGACCCGGAGACTGGGAAGACGCGGCAGTGGAGTCGCAGACGGAGAGGAGTGGGAAACTTGACTGGTTCGGGTGCGGGGTGGGCCTACACTCGGCAGAGAATAACAGGAGGTGCGGAGTGGAGGGATGGGCTGGCCGTCGGCAGGGTAGCGTTTCGCTGAGGAGTGCAAAACAACGCCGCTGGACGCCGAAGGCTAGAGCAGGCGGTTCCGGCAGCGCTTGGGGAAGAAGATGAGAGATTGAAGAAGAATGCTGACCGTTGGATGTAAATCCAACGCCTTCTTAGGCTTCGACCTACTGGCCCACATGTCAGCCAGTCCATTTGATTTTTTAGTCCATTTGGTGGGCTGGGTGAAACAATGATGTAGCATCTATGCAGCCCGTTTAAATCCCATTTGCATTTTTCTCGAAATCCTCGGACTTGCTGGGCTAGGTGAAAATATCATGTTGGGCTAGACGGAGAAATGTTATATAAACATAAACACATGATTGCACGTCAGTAAAATCTTTGCAAGCTTATGTACGCAATCACTAGGAGTTAACTTGCCAAGTTATATATAAACAATTATTATTATTATTTTGTAAGAACTTTCAACTTACGAAATAAAATATCATTTTAATTTGATGAGTGAATAGTACGTGGGGTATTATTATTTTTTAGGCTAGACGTGGGACAGTTGAGTTGGTTCTAGGGGAAAGTACTGGGAGAAAACTCAGTTTACATCGAAAAAGAAAGTGGGAGAAAATTCAGAGACCTGCTGGGTCCACCTGAGGAGGGGAATATGTTGGGAGGAAGGAGATTCAAAGCACGGCAGCCGAGTGAACTAGTTTTTTTACGGACAAGGGAACTAGTTTACATACATAAGCAAATAGCCACTAAAAAAGCAATCAGGTTAATGGGTTCTTAAAAGAAATATTTCGGACAAAACAGATAATTACGACACATAGGCTAATGCATGAAACACTCAGATGATAAAGGTGCTTATAAACAGATAAAGTACAAAATCTAGACCTTCCTGGCACGCTTGATCATGACGCTGCGGCTGTCCGTGTACTCGTCGGTTATGGGAAGCAGACATGCCCTCATGTCCAAGATCTGGTTGTACATGTCGTAGCATGCGTATGTGTCCTTGGTCGTGTAGGTTATGTAGGCTAGATTCAGAGGTACCTCCCATGTTTTCAGGTCATCTTCTTTCATGTTGGCGTATCAGGGGTCGATGATGGTCTCAGCGAGGTCAACCACGGAGTCCTTCTCCTGCCCGTTGCTGATGATCTTGTATTGCTTCTGGATGTCGACAAGCTTGTTGCACCAGATGGCCGAATCGTCGCGTTCTTCCTTCTCTCCACCGTAGCGAAGGTGCAGTCGGCGCTGCCGATGAAACGGGCGAATGCTCCAGAACCTGGTGCAGCCATAGGACTGAGGCGAGGCAGAGCTTCACCGAGTCTGTATTGTTGGTGTACATCACATTCAACTTGGTGCAGCCATAGGACTGAACGGCGAACTCAAACGGGAACTCCTTGCTGAAGTCCATATCCAGTAGGCTCACCCCTCGGATCGCCATTGGAGTCTCTTCGAGTGAAGAGTGTGTAGGAGGCGGCAGCAGTTCGTTTTTTAGCTCTTGGGGAACTGGATTCAACAGTAAGCTGAGTGTGTACATGCGACAATAGTTACTACCCCTCCCTCGTCCGCTGCACGCCCGGCAGAAGATGCACCCTCGGCCACACGTCGGTTCACGAGCGGGTCTGTATTGGTACTGTAATAACAGGAGTTAGTGGTCACTTTACTTAAATTTAATTAGCTTTAATAGAAATGTATACTTAAAACAAGCAATGCATTCGCTCGTTCTATCAGTGCCACAGGATCAACATGCACAACAATTAGAATTATTATTCTCAGGACGCTCACGATCACCACATTTGTCGCACTTTCACAAAGATAATACTACCAAGTTTGAACTGTTTGTTATGGTTGTTGTCCTCTGCATCATCATGCCGTGTTTCCCAGCTTGCAAGATTCAGAACCAACAAATAAGATCCAAATAATAAGTACAACAAAGATGCCTACACATCTCATTGATTCCCAGCTTGCAAGATTCAGAACCAACAAATAAGATCCAAATAATAAGTACAACAAAGATGCCTATACATCTCATTGATTCCCAACTTGCAAGATTCAGAACCAACAAATAAGATTCAATAATAAGTACAACAAAGATGCCTACACATCTCACTGGTTCCCAGCTTGCAAGATTCAGAACCAACCCATTAGAGCCTTTTGATAAAGTGAATATCGGGATTAAATCCATCTTGGCTAGCCATGTCATACAATCGAAGATCTTGGCGAATGCTCTTGACCATCGCAACATCTGTAGTTGAGTATTCCTGTTTGCACATCGCAGATAATAAAGAGCATGATTACTATAATACTGGCACTAGTGGAAGTCAACCTGCAGCTCCACTCGATGATTCAATTCATGCCACTTTTTCTGCAGTTCGCCTGAAATGAAGCAAAGATTGCATCATTCAGCTACGGCTCATCTTGCAAAGGCTAATAAAATGTTGGACGAGATTACCAGCAGAATTTGACGGAGATTTTGGAAACTCCAATCACCATTTTGTGCAGTTCCACCAAAATTGAGAGATGTTGCCCATGTAACATTTTAGTTGAACTGCACAAGACACTCATTCCAAAAAAGTGTTTTGTGCAGTTCACCAAAAGGTCACAATAGCAACAAGGTGAAATGGATATCCCCATCTGCACAAAAAGATAGAAAGTAAACAGTTGCTGGTCAATAAGAATATACGAAACATATACAAAATGAAAAGAAGCATCTTAATTATGTTCATGGCAATCACGCAAGGACAGTAGAAATTTTAAAACGTCAGCAATGCTTCATGTTACCAGAAGTATTACGATCAACAATGAGATTCCTCAGACATGGGATTACTTTAATGGTGGCATTGCTTGTTTACGAGACACAGTAAATCAACAGCAGCTAAAGAGTTGGTTTAAGGGCATGGGATCGTGGGGACACCAGGACACTCAGCAGCGTAAAGGAGCAACTTACTTATCATACTGGGGAAAACAACAGGAGTGCCATTTGTAACACAGTTTAATTGCATCTTATCACTGGAGGCGTTAGATTAACAATAACACTGGTTAGACATGTCCCTAAGGTAACAGTGTGATCGCTTCATTTTACATGCGCCCTTACATTAACAACAGCAAAAGGTTGGTATAAGGACATGCGATAGTGGACGCATCAGCACAATGTACCTACAAGCTGGCATAAAGTGGTGATGCCTAGTTTGTTCATGCTATGTGAGGGCAGCAAACCTAATCCTGGAGACCTTGTACTATGTGAGGGCAGCAAATCTAATCCTGGAGACCTTTTACCATGTGAGGGCAGCAAATCTAATCCTGGAGACCTTTTACCATGTGAGGGCAGCAAATCTAATCCTGGAGACCTTTTACTATGTGAGGGTACCAAATCTAATCCTGAGACCTTTTACTATGTGAGGGCAGCAAATCTAATCCTGAGACCTTTTACTATGTGAGGGCAGCAAATCTAATCCTGGAGACCTTTTACTATGTGATGGCAGCAAATCTAATCCTGGACATACTCTGTTGACTTGTCCACCAGCCGCCACTTTCTATCCTTTTTTTCAACCAATAATAGATCTGTTCCTTATCCAGTTTGTACTGCATTTTCCCATTATTTCCCTTTTCAACCAAGAGACCGGTTGGGTATCCGGTCTCTACTACTTTCACCATATTATTTCCTCTTTGAATCAAGTCCTAGATTCATGCTACAACTTTCCCCCTTTCTTCGTTGTTTGAACAAAGCCCTAGATTCGAATGCATGAAGTAGCTTTACCTCTAATAATACTAAAAATTTACGTGGCTTTGGAAGAGCTGATGGGAGTAGAAAAAGATGCACATGCAGACACGTGGGGAGCTGGGGCAATAGAGCAAGGCCGCTTTCGAAGAACTTATACCTGAGGGTCGCCGGGATGTCGGCGGCGGCAGGTCGGATCTGCGGACAATACGGCAGGGAGGAAGAAGGGTCGGAGGACCTCCCGAGCCGGCGCTGTGTCGGAGAGAATGGCACAGGGAGAGGACTGGGCCCCTCCGGCAGCTGTGGGTTTCCTCCCTCGGCGGCGATGACCGCGTGAACGATGCACCTTTTAGTCCTCTACACACACCGGCCGAAGGGATCCGACCGGATCTGTGACCAGCGGTGAGCAGAGAGAAAATGTCGCTACCGCTGTCTTGTTTATATCTTGAGAGGATGAGAGAATGAAGAGAGCAACCCTAGTAAAGCAAGCGCTCAGGCCCCTGCGTCCATATATAGTGGAGTGATTATCTTTTTTCTCTCCACAACAAGCGTTTCAATTTGTGTACGTGGCATTAAAGAAAAGAAACTCTCTATTTAAGGTGACTACTGTACGACTCCTACTTACTACTAGTAGTACTACAGTATTGTTCACTTGTGCTCCCCGCCCCTCCATTCATTGAACAACCCCACAGGTGAATAAACATACAGTAAGTACTGTATTTATATAGAATGAACAAGCTCGAACTATTTTCGCGTAGTTAAAAGTTGAGGGCGGGGCTTTTCCCGAGCAGTACGCGCGGCAGTTTTCGGGTAGG
Organism: Aegilops tauschii subsp. strangulata; assembly: GCF_002575655.3. Classification (NCBI taxonomy): domain Eukaryota; kingdom Viridiplantae; phylum Streptophyta; class Magnoliopsida; order Poales; family Poaceae; genus Aegilops; species Aegilops tauschii. The sequence continues at coordinate 395,758,994 of NC_053040.3, read as the reverse complement.
CGGTTTGACAAAGAGGCGAGGAGGGTGAGTGAGTGGGGCTGTGCGATTTGACGGCGCGTTACTGCTGGAAAGACTTGTGATATGACCACTCACTATAGTCATGAATTACTGGCGCTCCGACCGGGGTGATGCCCCCCTTCCGTTCCGCGCTCTAATCTGGTGCATGACACGTCGACCCGGATGCTGGCTCTCCCACATGTCGGAGTAGTAAGAAGGAGCAAACAATGATGCGGTACATACTAGTACTATACTACTCCCTCCGTTCCTAAATATAAGTCTTTGGAGAGATTTCACTATGGACCACATACGGAGAAAAATGAGTGAATCTACACATAAAATGCATCTATATACATCCGTATGTGGTCCACAGTGAAATATCTACGAAGACTTATATTTAGGAACGGAGGGAGTACTACTCAGGTCGGAGGAGTGCGAACCACGGCAGCCCAGTGAACCAGCAGTGTGAACCACGGTAGCCCAGTGAACCAGCAGTAGAAAACAATGTGGTGATATGGCCATAAAAAACAATGTGCTACGGTCCACACTGTAGCATGTACAGTAACACTCCTCTTTGTTTGGATCCCTGAGTTAGAGCTAGTTTGGGTTGAAATAGCCTCAAATTATCGAAATAAGAGGGGTTAGTTTGAGCTAGTTTGCTCTAACCCAGCTAAAAAAACTAGCCCAGTGGAGAGGTTCTAATTGGGTTAGTTATCCTCGGGCCCACTAAAAGAGAACTAAAATAATCTCCCCTGCCCGCACCAGATCGCTCCCCCCCTCTCGCACGACTCCTCTCTGTTCCCCATAGGGCCGCTCTCCCTCTCTCTCCTCCGGCCGCCCTCTCCTCCGGCCTCCGCCGCCCTACTCCGGCCGCCCTCTCCCTCCGGCCTTCGAAGGTCGCCCCGCTCCCCCTTCACCAGTCGTTTTTCTCCCTCTGTCGTGCGCGGCGGCGGTGCATCTACCAGGGAGGTCGCGAGAGGGGTGAGTTTGTTCGTTCCTTCTCTGTCTCACGGCCATATCATTGATCTTGCTTGCTCTAGTGCTAATTCTGATTTGGAAAAGTAGATCCTGATCAAACTTGGTATAGATTTGTGGTGCACGCATGGAATTGTTTGATGCTGCTTGAGGAGGTAATAAATCTTTCTAGAGGCCCAAAGATTCAGGTCACCTTTCTAGGTATTTCAATTTCAGGCTTGCATTATTTCTAGAGGCCCAAAGATTCAGTTCACCTTTCTAGGTATTTCAATTTCAGGCTTGCATTATTTCTAGAGGCCCAAAGATTCAGTTCACCTTTCTAGGTATTTCAGTTTCAGGCTTGCATTATTTCTAGAGGCCCAAAGATTCAGTTCACCTTTCTAGGTAGTTCACTTTCAGGCTTGCATTATTTCTAGAGGCCCAAAGATTCAGTTCACCTTTCTAGGTATTTCAGTTTCAGGCTTGCATTATTTCTAGAGGCCCAAAGATTCAGTTCACCTTTCTAGGTATTTTAGTTATAGGCTTGCATTATTTCTAGAGGCCCAAAGATTAAGTTCCCAGTCGGCGGCAAGCGGCCCTGCTACCCATGCCGGTGTCGACCTCAACTCGCAAGGGCCGGCGTCAGAGGGGCTCCCGGGGCTTGGGCTCTACAGAGCCTTCCTCCAGAGCGACGATGGCGAGCTCCTCCCTCGGTGCGTGAGGGGCTCCGGGCTCCCTCCCTATCGTGAATGACTTCCGTGATGAGTTAGCTCATTCTTTGTTTCATGAAGTGTTTTTTTATTTTGTGAAGCTTGATTGACGACTTGTATGTTTAAGTGGGATATCTCATTTGTATGGACAAAGTAAAAATTATCATGTTTTGCATGCTTGATTTGTATAGATGGTTCGTTTATATCAATTGTGAGCGGGAGGAGGCCACAGAAGAGCCGGCCACACTAAGAGGGTGCTTGGATCCAAGGGACTTATTTTAGTCTGACTAAAAATAGTCTCTTTAAGAGGCTAAAGTTCCAAGCACCCCTGACTAAAGAGGGGCTAAAACTAGTCTTGAGACTAAAAATTTTTAGTCAGGGGTACCCCTACTAAAATGTGGATTAGTCCTCTCTCTCGTCATTTAACTCCTCTCCTTTAACACAGGCGAGTTCTGGATTGGAGGGTTTGGAGGATAATAAATGCTCATTAACTTGATTTTAGTCTCTTTAGTATTTGGATCCAAGCATGGGTGAGGCTAGCAAGTTTTAGTCCCACTACTTTTAGTCATGGAACTAAAACGTATCCAAGCACCCTCCAAATCCGGCAGGAAATAGGGTCCAAAGTAGTCAAATGATTGAGATAGAGCATTTATTGTCAATCTAACCCTGCCATCCATACACCTCTTTGGTTTAGAGTTAGTTCAGGGTTAGAATCTAACTCTAACCTCTAACTGAGTTAGAGTTCTCCTCGTCTCGGTTCATCGCCATCATACTTTCCCCATTCCTGTGTTTTCAGTATCCTGCGAATCAAAGAGGCCCTTTTTTTGCGGGAAAAATCAAAGAGGCCCTTAGACTGGTTTCGGCCCGGTCATTTTTTATAAACGTGTTATGTCCAAAATTTAATGAACGTGCTCCGGTTTCCACAAAAATAATCCGGTTTCATGTAGTAATTCATTCATTTATTTATTCTTCTGCGGGGGGTTTACATGTAATTCGTGAGGTCTGAAATGTAAAGTACCCCGGCATATGCTCCGAGTCGTGCATGCACTATGACCCAGATGCTCTATGTCCCACATGTCGGCGAATGGGAGCACATGGAAATAGCCTAGGAGTACATATAGGAGGATAAATGCGTGAAATAATATGTACTGTGAAGCGTAGCCGCGGTTCGAAAAGGAGACCTAAAGTGATGACAGCTATAGGTCGCACGCACCCAACTAGTGGTACTAGACATACGACTAATTTTTCCCTCAAAAAAAAAGAGGCACGAGTGCTCAGTACTCCTATTCTATAAACACGAGTCCCATCTGACAACAGCGTCCGTGCTATAGCTAGCTCTCCTCCCTCGTTTCTCTCTTCTAATTCTAAACTCGGCCGACGCCCGGTGGCCGGGGTGGGTTTGCTCTGCGGCCCCACCTCACAGTGAAAACGTTACGACTGGAATAAAAATGCCATATACTCCCTTCGTTCATAAATATAAGCCTTTTTAGATACTATTTAAAATGGAATACAACATACAGATGTATGTAGACATAGTTTAGAGTGTAGATTCACTCATTTTGCTCCGTATGTAGTAGTCACTTGCTGGAATCTTTAGAAAGACTTATATTTGGGAACGGAGGGAGTACTATACTAATAAAACATTAAGGCCACGAGGCGATGCAGTGCTGGTTACAGGAGGCAAGAAGAGATGCATCCATCGACGACGTCCACCTCCTCGACTCAGGGCGCCGGCCCACCGAACGGCGCCTAAGTAGCAGCGGCTTTCGTGGCCAGGTCGACGTGCTTCTGAACAATGGCGTCCAAAGATTCCAGCCGCTAGAAGAAGGCCAACGTCTTTCTGTCCTCGCTTGCTTTGTAGTGGCCTATGTAGATGATTTCCTCGTAGACGTGGATGTGCAGGTCGACGGTTTCTTGCATGGCGAGGTGCTGCGCGGCGAGCGCGGCCTCGAGGTGCACATTCTTTGTCGCGACCTCCGGCACCTGCAGGGCCACCAGGGCTTGAAAGAGTTCGTCACCATGGAGGCCGATGAGGGTGGCAGGCAATGAGGAGCCTGGGCGCGCGGGCTGGAGCAGTACGGCAAGGTCGTCCGCGCGCTTCTTGACGGCTGCGAACTTGCGGATGGAGTTGACCATCATGTCGTCCATGCAAGAGGCGAAGCCGGCGTCGGCGAGGGCTATGATGCCTGCGGTCGCCAGCACCGTCTGGAAATGCTGCGCGGTGCGGGGCCGCAGGCCGGGCCCTTGGATGATTTGGCACAGCCGACTGCCGCTCGCGTCCATCGCCTCCATAGGTGCTTGTGGCTTCTGGTCACTTGGTCTTGGATTGGAGTGAGCAGTGTTGCGCAGAGACTTGGGAGTAGATGGATTGGAGTGGTGGGGCGCCTTTATTATATGAGAGTCCAAACTGTGTTGCATTCACATCGTGCTGCTTCTCCAATTAATTCCCTCTGCATGTAATTGAGGATGCATCATTGACCGTTCAACGTCTCGGGAACCGCTACCCTCTCCCTCCTTGGCATTCAAGCACCTATGGACCCGTCGACGACGAGGTGCCTATGGTGACTTCGTAAATTTCAAGATGATAGTGCCGTGCGTGTGTGCGTTCATAGGGGTGAGTGTATGCGCGTGTATATGAGCACTTGCGTCTGTACTGTGTAAAAAAACGTAAATGCGTGTCAAAAAGAGACTAGTCAGTACACTCAATATTGTGCACCTCGGAGAGGAAAACGGTAGAACTAGTACGTATTTATTTACGGTGCAGATTCACTCATTTTGCTCCATATGTACTCCGTCTCGGTGTAGTCTAGTCACTTGTTGAAATCTCTAGAAGGGCAAATACTCCTTTCTGGTTTACAGGGTTATACTAGCAAGTAGTTGTACGTACTAGTACAATAGTGGGCTCACATAGCAATTTTGTCTCATGCAAGAGCCTGGCTATATGCGTGCTCCAATGTTCGCAACTGGAACGTTCGGTTTGCGCTTGGCTCTTCGCCTCTTCGAGAAGACGAACAATGATGTTACTACTACTGCTTCTACAGTGTCGAATCCACTGCTGCATGTCCATCCACCGCGAGCGGGACGGATAGCTTGTTGTAGAAGTACTACTAAGCAAAAGCCTGTCCTCATTTGCGAGCAACCGCGCGCATGGGTGAGGGAGAAGGCGTGTAGTAAAATCAAGCTTCTCCTCGTTGTACGAGTTGACGCGACACATCATAGCATTGGCCCCACATGCTTGCCTCTAAACTTGGCTGAAAGACCCGGAGTGTACAATATATTTGCTGCAACCTCTAACATTTACCCACCACAAATTAAAATATATGTGGCCGTATGCATCGTTCTGATGCAGAGGCCGGGGAGTCCCCCCTTTTCGAAAAAAAAACAAATTAAAATATATATTCCTGTCTTGACCAGATGAGCATGCAAACTACAATCACCAGGGTGTCAGGTAGGGCCAGAAGACTATTTTAATATTTTTTTAAAAACTTCGAGACGGCCACATAGCATGGAGCCGACCCCAACGATTTTAAGCTTACAGGCACGGTACACGCTATCCTAGACTACTCTACACATGAAACTGCCAGACGAGCGTCCGGGCTGCGCTTGGCTCTTCGCCTCTTCGGGAAGTCGAAAAATGATGGAGTACTACTGCACTGGAGGAGTACTACAGTACGCTTTTGGCCATCTGACACCGATTGAACTGCTGCATGTCCACCGCGTGCGGGAGGGAGAGCGTGTAGCAAAAGCTTCTCCTAGTCTTGCCAGCCACCACGCTCATGGGCGAGGGAGGGACGCTCCTGCCTTTGCGTGTATGATAGGTGGGCCCGACAGGTGTGTGGCCAACCTGTCATACAACCAAAGGCAGGTGCAGTTAAGTCCGCGAGGGAGAGGATAATCAAACTTCTCGTTGATGTACGAGTTGACGCGACACATCAAAGCACTGCACTCGATATATTTCAATAATTTGCGTTTACTGATGCATTAATTACAACGCATGCATGCATGTCGTGACTCTCCTTTTCATACTTGCATGTGTTGATTTAATGCACCTTGAAGTAGTATAAAATATGTGACGGTAAAGCTTTGTAATACCCCGGCCCAAGTTGAGAGATGGTTGTGCACGAGGAGGGGGAGATCATGCAAACCGAATAGGACCCGACGATGGAGCTCTCTAAGGTCTTGATGGACCTCACCGTGCTCCACTGCCCCTTGTGCCTCCGCCCCTTGACGCCTCCAGTGTATGAGGTTCGAATACACCTCGTCCGTTCGGCTGATTGAGCAAGGTGCAGGTTTCTTGATTGATGTGTTGTTCGATTGATTTCTGCAGTGCAAGGGAGGGCACCTGGCCTGCGCTGACTACCGCGTCGAGCGCCCCGGGAACCAGCGGCAGTGCCAGAAGTGCGAGCGCGGCGGTGGCTTCGACATGCGGAACACGGCGGTGGACTCCGTCCTTTCGTCGGTGAGGGTGGAGTGCCCGCATGAAGGCTGTGGGCTCTACGTCACTTACCACAAGCTCGCCGATCACCAGAACGTGTGTCCGCTCGCGCCCTACAAATGCCCCGTACCCGTCTGCGGCTACGAAGGCCCGCCGCCGGCGCTCTACCACCACATCAGCACCGCGCATCCCATGCCCGTGCACAGGATCCAGTACGGCAAGGTGCTCCAGCTGCAAGTGCCACTGTCGAAGCCACGGCTCTTGCTGTTCGTGGAGGAGGACCGCCGCGCGTTTTTCTTGGTCGGCGGCGTGCTCGACATCGGCGCGCCTATCGCCGTGTCGGTCGTCTGCATCAGAGCGGGGGCGTCCCCACTGCCGCACTACGTGGCCAAGCTGTGGGTGAACGGCCCGCCGGGGGAGCCCGAAGGCACGACCGACGCCGTCAAGGTGGAAATGGAGGTGACAAGCAGCAAGGATCCCGACAACGTCGACGTGCAGGAGCTGACCTTCTTGACAGTTCCGCCCAAGCTGCTGGCCAGGGCTAAGCTTGTGTCCCTCCACATTCAGATTGACAAGCTCACGTCCTAAATGTTTCTACAGTGCCTTCTGTTTATCTTAGTAATATGCTAATATAGGGATTACCTTGGTCTATTTAGCTTAAGAAATGGTGGGTTTTGGTGGCGATGCAGCAATTACTTCGACATCAGATCAATAATTTCCAACAGTCGAATGGATATTTTGTGTCTGTTGGATATAAAGTTCCTTTGGGTAAGAAGTACTACTTGTCATCAAAATGGATAAAAGGAGATGTATCTAGACGTATTTTAGTTCTAGATACGTCCCTTTTTATCCATTTTGATGACAAGCACTCCCTCCGTTCCACAATACATGCCTTCCATTTGTCAAAATATAGATGTATCTAGACATGTTTTAGTATATAGGTACATCCATGATAGAGCCAATCGGATGGTTGAGAACACTACAATTTGTAGCTACAGATGCGTGTGTGACTCCCAGATGCAGAGGCCGGGGGTCATCATCCTCCTTTTCGAGAAAAAACAGACGCGTGTGTGAGAGCTCGCCACGCGGCTATTCCTGTCGAATGCACCATTAACCGTAAGATATGTATACGACGGTGCCAGTTATTGCACGTACACAGCAGTACTCCCTCCTTTCCGGTTTATAGGGCTTAATTCAAAAATCCCACCAACCAAGATGGTGAGTGGTGGAATATTTTTTGTAGTTTGCAAAAGCACCTAATTAATGCTCTTGTTTTTCTCCAAAAATTATGTTTATCAATGCATTAATTGCAATGCATGCATGCATAAAGTACATGTATTGGTCAATTTTCTCTTAATACTTGCATGCAATGATTTAATGCACCTTGGAATCTGAACATGTGTTGGGGAACAACCAAATTGAGCCTTATAAAATGGAAAAACTAAAATTTTGAGATAAGCCCTATAAAACCGGAAAGGAGGGAGTAGAAAAAGAAGTACTCCATCCGGGAATAGTGCCGCACTTCGAAACTAGAACCGTCAATAAATTTTGAGCTTGCGTCTTGTCACATTCCAAATTACTCCACGCTATATTGAATTGCAAACCTGTTCACACCGATCACAACCTAAACAGTTTCCCACTTAGGAGCATATTAGTACCATGCTATATTGAATTGCAAACTTGTTCACACCGATCGCAACCTAAATGGTTTCCCACTTAGGAGCGTATTAGTACTCGGTTATAAATACTAGTATGCCAAGATGACTGCACATTCCTCCTCAACTCCTCATCCACAAAAACAAACAAGTCATTCAGCATCCTTCCCTTGCGTCTGCCATGGCCAGCGTGAGTTCTGGGTCGAGAGATTGCCACCAAGGAGAGGCGAGCATGGAAGCGGAAGCACGAGAGATGTCCCGCCTCGTTGCGAGAGCAGCCGACATGTCCCGCCGCGCAGAAGTAGCAGCACAGAGGTCCCGCCGCGTCGCTGAAGCAGCACGGAGGTCCCGCCGCGTCGTCGATGCAGCAGACTGGTCCGGCCGCGCCGCGGAAGCAGCAGAGATGTCCCGCCATGCCACGAATGCAGCAGAGATGTCCCGCCGCGCCGCGGCGGCTTGGGAAAATTTCTCGCGGGCACGCGATGACTGTTACAGGTGCATGCATGCGATCATCCATAGCCAGATGGATTAGATCTCCGGCTGGGCGAGGTTGCAGGACGACATGAAAGCCTCGTTTGAACAGGCTACCAGCGTCATCCGGCAACTAAGGGAGGGCAATGAGAGGCTCCGGGCCGAGCGTGACCTGCTGAGGGAGAAGATCGTCCGAAGTGCAGACCAGTAGGAGGAGACCAGTGCCTTGTTGAAGAGGACCGGCGTCATCGTCAAGAAACTTATGGACGAGAATGACATGCTCCGCAATGAGCGCCAAAGGCTGGTGGAGGAATCCGTGGATGTTCTCAAGCAGCGTCTTGAGGACACGAAAGAGCTCATCGCCGCTTGCCGCGGAGACTAGTTCCCGCGGCCTACAGCAACGCATCAAGACAGTAGAGATCAGCGAGCCAGATCCTTGTCTTCCGTCTTCTTTTGCCCTTGTGTATTTCGGGCGTAGCCGCATGTGGCTTTTTTAATTATCTTTCTAATTATGTAAGACAATTAATCGTCCTTATCTTTCTGTGGAAGATCAATGTTGCGAGGCTGGAATGAAGAAAACTCTTGCTGTGGCGACCCTGGCGTTGCTGTTCTTCTAGTTGCTGCTGGGCTTCCTTCAGTTTCCTGGTTTCTTTTGATGTAATAATCGGTTTAGGATGTGGATTGTGTCGTCGGTTGTGAAATGTTGGGTTCTAGCACGGATGTTTGGCCTTTGTGGCCTCTTGGGATGTTGCGATTTCAATCTGGTAGCTTTTAGTCCTTCGTGTTAGGCTGGAGTTGTGTTGAACTTCTTGTGAATTGTGGTGGTTTTCAGTAATGAAAATCGGAAGGGGTAAGCCCTTCTTTGATAAAAAAAATTAATCGTCCTTATATATTCATCAGTCTTGCTATAAGTCGCAGTAGATGCTATATAGGTCTGTCGGATCTTACATCAAGATCCATGCTTTCAGATTTTCTTTTCTCTCTCTTAAATCTCAGTCGAGTGAGACATAGCCACGCCATTAAACAGAGGCTCGGGTGCCATTAATGGAGACCTTGGGAGAGAGGTGGACGGCAGATGGAGGTCAAAGGGCTCTCCTCCCGATAAGCACGCGCAGGGGTCTGATCGCACGCCTCTCGTACTCAAATAGCTACCCTGCACGACGCCTCCTAGCTAATAAAAAATGGGGACGCGTGGCGGCACGTAAATGGTACTAGTAAGTAGAACACCCACGGTTTCAATAATACTTGTGTTTCCGATTGTAACGTGACAGCACTTGTTCCAAAATGACTTTGTTGATTGTCAATGTGTGCGCCTTGGCAAATCGGACTGCAAATTTACCACAGCATGTTGGTGCCATGTCATGGCACCAAGCCAAGTTTCATTATTTTCATGCGTGTTTTGGATTTATAGGAATTAAAAAACTAAGTTTCTCAATGTTTCCAACCCAGCCACGACGCCCAGAATTTTGAATTTCATTCCCATTTCTTGCATGGAACCTAGAAATTTACCCGAGGACACACATGTGATTTTTCAACCAACTTTGGTGTACTGGAACATGTGCTTGTATTTCAAATTTGAATTATGCACACAAAGGTGACACGTGCCCTCCCAGAACCATGAGCCTTCTTGAGAGAAGCTCCAATTTGCAAGAAGCTTATACCAACATTTGTTCCTATTCGGCCAATTTTTTTTACCACGGCATGGTACTACCATGACATGACACCATGCCAAGTTTCATGATTTTAAAACCAAGTTTCTCAATGTTCTCGACCGAGCCACGATGCCCAGATGTTTCAATTTTATTCTCATTTTTGCATGGGACCTACTCCCTCCTTCCATCATATAGGGCCTAATGTGTTTTTCAAGACAGCCTTTGACTATTGACAAGATTAATAGCACATGAGATGTATACTATGAAAATTATATTATTGGAAGCTCCTTTGACATACAAATTTGAAGGTATGCTGTGTGTAAGTTTCATGATTTTCAGACGTGTTTTTGATTTACAAGAATTTTAAAACCAAGTTTCTCAATGTTCTCGGCCGAGCCACGATGCCCAGATGTTTTAATTTTATTCTCATTTCTTGCATGGGACCTAGAAATTCACCCGTGGACACAAATGTGATTTTTTCAACCAACTTTGGTGCACGAGAGCATGTGCTTGTAGTTCAAATTTGACTTATGCACATTAAATGACCAGAAACTCAATTAATGTATAAAAACGACAAACGAACCCGGAATAGTTCCAAAATTTAACAGGGCACTAATGTAGTTCTATGTTGCCTTTATTAAGAAACTCAAGGGGGGCAGCGTATATCGTTTCACACTCAAAGGTGGCACGTTCCCTCTTAGAACCACGAGCTTCCAAATTGGCCCAATTTTTTACCACAACATGTTAGTGCCATGACATGACACCATGCCAAGTTTCATGATTTCCAGGCGAGTTTTGGATTTACATGAATTTAAAATCAAAGTTCCTCGATGTTCTCGGCCGAGTCATGATGCCCAGATGTTTGAATTTCATTCTCATTTCTTCCATGGGACCTAGAAATTCAACCAAGGACACACATGTGATTTTTCAACCCACTTTGGTGCACCGGAGCATGTGCATGCAATTCATATTTAGATTATGCACATTAAAAGTCCAGAAACTCAATTAATGTATAAAAAGGCCAAATGAACCCGAAATAATTCCAAAATTTAACAGGGCACTCATATAGTTCTATGTTGCCTCTGTAAATAAAATCAGGGGGGAGGCAGCGTATATCGTTTCGCACACAAAGGTGACACGTTCCCTCTCGGACCACGAGGCTTGTTGAGAGAATCTCCGGTTTTGCAAGAGGCTTATACCAAAACTTGTCCAAATTCGGCCAAAAATTATATGTATGAAAACAGGGTTTAGATTATCCCAAACATCTCGCTACCTAGACCAATAATGTACTATGATTTGAATTCAACATAAAATGGATACAAATATTTGAATTGGAGAGCGTATGGTACATGTAGTTCATAGTGAACTATGATTACTGCTATATGTATGTTTTTTGTTATCAAGATAATATTTAAATTATTGTATAACTTGACAACAATCGTATTCAAATAAGGAAAATTGATTCAAATTTAGTCCATATGGTAGACGACAATATATATGTTCACATGGTGGAGTAAAATGTTCATATATGATGGAAGATCAAATTGTACGACTACATCAATTATAAACCGCAAGGTCACCTAACGATATATTCGAATTCAACATAACGTGGATTCAAAAATTGAAATTCGAGATCATGGCATCTGTAATCATATAAAAAGGGACATTACTCTTTCTTTGGTGGGAATTGATTTGTTTTTTGTTGTTGTTGAGGGAAGTGCGAATCAATTTGGTACTGTGCAGGGTAATCTTGTTCTCCCGATTTTTTTACATTTTTCTTGTAGTTTTTTCAATGGCATCTATAGCAATATAGTAAAAGGGGACATGACTCTCTTGTGTCTTGTATGAATTGTTTTTTTACACGTTAAGTTTGTTCTGCCAAACAAGGAATCCGCACCTAGTTATCCCGAAATTTTCAAGCTCGAGTATCTTTTGTCTCACGTGCTTTGAAACTCCCGCTTCTTCAACCCGCGCCGCGCCTTGTTATCCCGAAATTTGGACGCGCGCGAGAACTCCCTCCTCATCCGAAATCGCTCCCGCAGCCCAGACACGCGAAATCCCCCTTCTACCCATCAGCCGAAAATGAAGCTCCACGTCGCGGTGTCAAAACCGGTGGGGGTACGCTGGTAACTTACCCTACATTTCGGACAAGCACGTCCCTAAGCTTGGCTCCCCCTCCCCCTTCGCCCCCCCATTCATACACCGAGGCCGCCAAAACCTGCGAAACCCCACGCTCCTCCATCGGCCTCCCGACCGCCGCCTAGCCGGAGACTCTTCCCCGACTACGTAGTCCACCGCAACAGCTCGCCGTCCCTCATCCACCGCACCGGATGAGGATCCGTTGTCGATCTCGTCGTCCCACCGGATCAGCCGCCCCGTCCTCCACCTCCAAGGAGCTGCCCTGACGTTCGCCTCGTCTATCGCGCCACCTCAATCCCCACAGCGCCGTCTTGACCTGCCCCACTGGAAACCGCAGCACCCTCACAAGTTCCTCCGATGAAGCCGAGGCCAACTCAGCGCCACCAAGGAGGTTCTGCACTCACCATTGCATTTTATCTTTTATTCGATCTCACGGGGCTGCCGGTGCTCGATACCGAGCAGACATGGCGTGTCTCCATCGATGGCGCCGTCGCCAGCCACATCATCCACGGCGTCTCTCCCCCATGTCGTTGCTTCCTCGGCGGCGACTTCCACAATGGCACTAGCTGCAGCTGCTCCGGCTCTCGCTCGTGCTGCGGCTCTGTTCTTGCTGTCGGTCGCGCTGCTGCACTGCTCCTGCTTTCGTTCGTGCTGCTGCTCTGCTCTTACTCTCGCTTGCGCTGCTGCTGCTGCACGACCTCCGGCAGCTACAGGAGTTGCTGCTTTAGCACTCGCTCGCGGTGCTACTGCACGACTTGCTCTCTGCTAGTGCGTTCCCTGCTCGAGCGTCTGCTGATTTAGATCACTACTTCTCTGCTACTAGTGCTCGAACGCCCTAAACATCTATTGCAATGCTCTGTTACTAGTTCAATCAGTTTCGATAGTAAAATTCAGTTTCGACTATGAAGTTCATTTTCTTCAGTTAAGTTCAGAGTGAACAGTACTTACAGCATCTGTCGGAGCGGCCGTGGCGCGGCTGATGCGTTTTACATCTAGCACTTTTTGGTGATGTATTTTACATCATCTATTGCAGATGATATTAGGGTCCCACTTCAGATTAACGTTGTCTATCTTGTCATGCTTCAGCCTCGTCGCCGTACACCTTAGCGAAGCTGCTCCAACGACGGAACCGTCCATCACAGCGGAGCAGTACCCTCGGCGCCGTTTCCAGAGGCCTCGGATCTCCTTCCCCGCCTCCGACAGTCACACCAGCATCATCACCATCCTCCACGTCCAACCCAATGATGCTGAGGTCCACAAGGCTATGCCAAAGAGGTTGTACACTCGTCGCATCACTTTGTTTCTCCATTCCTCTGTTCTTCCAATTCATGTGAGACAAACACCCAGGTTGACTGAAATCCTATGTTTCCAAATGCTCTGTTTTGCACATGCATTCCTATCATATTCCTGTGTTTTTCTTGTCCCTGCGTTTATAGAATCCTCCAATTCTAAGGAGCCCTTACAGAATTACTTCATTTTCAGATAGGCGTCAAAGAAAACTCTGTGTGTTATGTCCTGCTCCTGCTGTGCCGTCATCCACCCCACCTGAGGTGCACCATCGACAGAAGCGTTCACTGCAGCAGAGATCCCCTTGCAGACTTCCTTTCGCCGCCTCAGATCATCTTCCCCGTTGCCGGCAGCCACGCCAACTGCATTACCATCATCGACTGAGCAGATGAACCTGAGGACTACACAGTTCCGGAAGAGAGGTCACAGTCTTTCGTGTTTGCTTACGTTATACATCGGTTATTATTACCTGGTACTTTATCGTTCAATCTTGAGTTTTGAATTGCCCATGGGTCTCATATCGAGCCAGCAACGAATAGTATCTGTCTACTATCTGGTTCATCTGGGTCTTCTATGTGGTTCATGTTGGGTGGGCAACAAACAATAGATGATCCATTGTCTATCTTTTTAAACTGAAGCTATAATCTACTTGCTATCATTAGTTTTGGATCCATCCACTCATTTGCTACCATCAGTCTTGATTTTTGCATGCACCCCTTAGGCCTTACAAAATCTAACTATTTTTTATGCATGTCAGATATTGTACACAATCGTACTGAACATGTAGAGAAAAAGAGAAGACCGTTGCGTGCGAATATAATGTCATGCAAATGCCGCTCCATGGTGGGCGAAGTGGCCCCCCTCCTGCATTTCCAGATTGTATTCCAGAGGAAGATAACTATTCAGATGGAGATTCAGAAGGAGCCGACCACGCCTGTTTACCACCTGAGGTGTTTGCTCTAACCTGGCATGCTGATGTTGGTCATATCATGCATATGGCGCCTTGCATTTCTTACATTATACATCTTATATGTCATCAGCTTAGTTTAGATTTGCTTTGTGTGAATGCCACCTGTTTGGTTTCTATATCATACTCCCACCATTCCTAAATATTTGTCTTTTTAGAGATTTCAACAAGTGACTACATACGGAACAAAATGAGTGAATCTACACTCTAAAATATGTCTATATACATCCGTATGTGGTAGTCCATTTGAAATCTCTAAAAAGACAAATATTTAGGAACGGAGGGAGTATATGGGAATTATGCAATGCCATCTTCTTTAGCCAGGCATCATATACGTGAATCATGCAATGCCATCCTGTTTAGCCAGTCATCGTATATGTGAATTGTATTGTGCCATATTTTTTTCCATAATGTATTCCATTTGTCAACAATGTTTATACATTCATCTACTCTTCCTATGCATCAGCCATTTGAGTCGGTCATGGGAAAATCTGGAGTGAAAACAAGGTCTTCTGAGCAGTCAGTGCTACCTGTCGATGCAGATTTCTTGATGGTTACAGATAGCTCCTCAGAGGAGGATTCGGAGAGAGATGACCAGTCGTATTCCCCCCCCCCACGAGGTGCATGCTCTAACTTGGCTAGGTTATATTGCTCATATCATGCATATGGTGTCTTGCATTGCCATGCCATCTGCTTAGATTAGACATGCTTTGTGTGAATGCCTCCTGTTTGCTTTCTATATCAGATATGTGAATTATGCAATGCCATGTTTTTCAGCCAGTTATCATATATGTGAATTATGCACCGCCATGGAGCCAGGCATCATATATGTGAATTATCTCATGCCATCTTTTTTTTTCATTACGTATTCCATTTGTCGACAATCTGTGTATATTGAACTACTCTTCATGTGTATCAGCCATTTGAGCCGGTTATGGAAAAATCTGGAGTGAAAACAAGGTCTTCAGAGCAGGCAATGGTACCTGTTGAAGCATATATCTCGATGGTTACAGGGAGCTCCTCAGAGGAGGATTCAGAGACAGATGACCAGTCCTATATCCCACCTGAGGTGTATGCTCTAAGTTGCAATGTTTATATTTCTCATATGATGCATATGGTGTCTTGCATTGCTTAGTTTAGACATCATATGCACAATATTGAATTCTATCTGCTTAGTTTAGAGATCATACATGCGAGTGCCAGCTGCTTAGTATATGAATCAATTATGTCAATTATATCATGCCATCCTGTATACTTAGACAACATGTATGTGAATTATTTCATCCCAACCTATTTTAGAAGGACATCATATAGTTTTGTCATGTCATCCTGTTTAGGTACTCATCATATGTTGAATTATGCCATTATATCCTGTTAAGTTATCCATCATATATCTGAAACTGTGTCATGCTATCCTGTTTAGTTAGGCATCATATATGTGAAATTGTGTCATGTTGTCCTGTTTGGTTAGACAACATATATGTGAATTACCACATTTGTCTATCATACAAAATCTGTACGTTCAATTTCCTTTTTTGTTTATCAGCCATTTGAATTGGAGGGGGTGATGGCAGTATCTAAGGGAGCAAAAACCCGTTCTTCACAAAAGACAGTGCTACCCATCGATGCAGATAGAACCATGGTTGTACTGGCCCACAAACTAGCCCCACCACACATAATCGAGACTCTTCCAGATTGCACACTTACACCGTTGGGCAGAGAACCAGCTACAACCCATCTAACCGCAACCCCAGCGGATAGTAACCCACTTATAGTTGACAAAGCACCATGTCCACCACAAAGTACCCCCACACGAGCAGTTTGTAAAGCTACTGCAGTGCCCAAAGCACGAAGACCATCACAGCTAACCCAAACTCCATGTTTAAAGCAGAAGAGCAACTGTTCTCAGGTCAGATTCCGTAGCTATGGTCCATACTCCTTTGCTGTTGCATCACTGTATTTACTCATACCAACTACTTTCGAATTTGAAGGATCCAATTGAAACTCCAATGGCGCAACAGGTATGTTTTAAACCTATCTCTTTAACTGGATTGTTGTTCTAACTTCTTGCTCTATGTTGATTTCAGTTTAAGTTGTATAAACAGTTATGTTCTCATGTGATGCACATTACAAGTGCTGCCAATGTTGTGTAGTTTCTCACACTTATATTCTATCTATGCTGCTGTGTCTTAAAAATATATGAGTTGAACTGTGTCTCTATCTTGATTAGGGAACATAAACTAGAATGATATGGACAATACAGTGACCATAGTACATAGATATATGTTTGTTTCATGTTGTTATCCTGTCCACCTTACTACTGAACCGGTTTACCAAAATGAGTTTCGTATACTACAAGCTAAACCTGTGATGTGTCTGCTTGTTTCTCTTGTAGTATGCAAACAGAATATTGGAGAAGAGCACCCCACTATGCAATGGTAGAGAAAGTAATGCAGATAAGGTTCAAGATAGTGAGACAACCCTGTTGGTCTCCAAGAAAGGTGATAAAAACGATCTTGTAGAAAGTGAGAAAACCCTGTTGGTCCTGCGTTGATGTAGTGTTCGAGTTACTGGCCAGTACCGCTGGCACAAGCTCTTCGAACTCGCTGCCTGAGTCACTTCGGCTTCTTCAGTCTCAGCTACAAGCTGAAAGCAATCAGTCAGCTGTGCTGCGGCAAGAAGCCGAAGGACTGAGGAAGTCCCTGCAGAATTCAGATGTGTACTTTCTTGTGCAACAGCAAGCGCTGGAGGATTTAAGCGCCAAACAAGAGAAAGTTAATAAGCTTGCTAAGCATCTTGCCAGCATTATGGGTACCCAGGATATTGTTTCTTGAACTCTTCTGAAGTGGTTTCAGTTCTGGACTTGTTTTGCAGCGGCGTTTATATGCTGCTTTGTTCCCTATATTTGCACTGGTGGCGAACTTTGATGCCCAGTGGATGTAATATGTGTAATAGCCGTGATAGCCTAGCATAAGTTGCTTGCTTATTTATTTCCTTGTTGTCTTGTTTATTTGTTTGCTTGTAGTCAGTGCAGTTCTTTTTCCGCGGTTTGCTAGTGGCTGCAATAACCTATTTTTTAAAACTAGGCCACAATAACCATGGGCTAATATTTACTGTAGTGACACTGGGCCTCATACGGGCCGTAGAAACAGTGGGCCTTCTACGGAACATAGAAACAGTAGGCCTTCTATGGGCTGTAGAAACAATGGGCCTTCTACGGGCCATAGAAACAATGGGCCTTCTATGGGCCGTATCATCAATGGGCCTTATACGGGCCGTATGATCGATTGGCCAAACATGGGCCAGTAACAGGCCGCATTATGGCCGTAAACGGGCTAGAGTTGGAATCGTCCGTTCATGGGCCAACCATAATGGGCCATCGTTAATAGGCCGTATTTGATGACGCTATGAAAATGGCCCAACGTATTAACGGACCACAAATGGGCCGACTGTAACCACGGGCTGAATTTGGCCCACAAGCAAAAAATGACAGTAACGGGCCGTAAGTAAACGAATGCTGGAAATGAGCCCAAGAATAAATGGGCTCTGAGAAGGCCGAAAGATAACATGGGTTGGAAATGGCCCAACGGAATAATGGGCCGTTAATGGGTATAAAGTGATACACTGTTCATTACGGGCCAGTTTCACCACGGGCCGTTAATGGGTGTAAAGTGATACACTGTTCATTACGGGCCAGTTTCACCATGGGCCGTTAATAGGCCAAGAGTTACATAGGGCCTCATATGGGCTGAAAGACGTCATGGGCCATACATGGGTCAAAAGTGAAAACGGGCTGGAATCATATTGGATGGCCCAGATGACGCTACTGGGCCTAATTCGGATAGGGCGTAACGGGCCTTGGGTTAGCGGGCTGTAAATGGGCTATATGCGAACAGGCCGTTAACAGGCTTTCCATGGGCCGGCCCGCCACCTTTTGACCAAGTCAAACGGGCCAGCCTTTTCACAGAAATGGGCCTCTGTTGGGCCATGCCACGTATCGACGTATCATAGGCGCCTTCTGTCCAATGAGTGGATGACATCTGTCCCAACGATGAGCCGACACGTGTTTCCTCCAGCCAATGATGATTTTACACGTGGAAAATCCCCATTGGTCGGGGCTGTTAATGGGTTATCGGATCCAAAACCCGACCCTGGCAATGAAGCCCTTCTTCTCCTATTCTATACTAAATAAACAATCTAATTCTAGGAAGAGTTTCGAATAGCTTAACGGTGTTCCGTTACGGTGGATGCCACGTGTCGGTCACCCTTGACGAAAGCACTTCTGTGACGCGCGATTTATCATCATGGAAGTGCACACTTCCGTGATGATAATTTTGGTAATGTCATGGAACACTTCTATGACAGCACAGGTATGACTATCTTGATTCTGTCATAAAATCGTCATGGATGTACATGCATGACAAAAAACGCGACCTACTGTGACAAACACATATCATCACGGAAGTGTATTTCTTTTATAGTGGCCGTCAGCTGGGCGCGATGACCGCCGCAGGAGAGGCGGCGTTCCTCCTGGAGAAGGGCACCACGGGCACGCGCAAAGGTGAGGCCAGCGGGGTTGATGGTGAGCGCCGCGATGCAATGGCCGAAGTCGTCGTTCAGCCCGTTGATGAGAGCGAGCAGCATGTCCTGATCGGAGACCGGTGAGCCGACGTCGCGAAGAGTGTCGGAGAGGCACTTGAGGCGGCTACAGAAGGCGGTGACGGACAGGTCGCCTTGGACAACGTTGTGGAACTCCCGCTTGGCGAAGATAGCACGCTGTAGACGGTTGTCGAGGAAGAGCTCGGCGATGACCGTCCATGCGTTTGTGGCCGTGTCGGAGGGCTTGATGATGATGTGCAGGATGTCGTTGGAGACGGTGATGTAGAGCCAAGACACGATACACTGATTGATCTGGGTCCACTCGACGTCGCCGAACATCATGAGAGCATCAATCGACCCATCAACATGATCGAGAAGACCAAGCTTGCGGAAGGTGAGGTTGAAGAAGGTTTGCCAGATCGAGAAGTTTGATTCTTCGAAGGTAAGGGTGATGGGGACATGGCTGCGGATGTTGATGAGTTGTACGGCGGTGGCGCTAGGGGGGGCTCGGCGGGGTGAGTGATTGGAGCCAGAGGTTGTGGAGGAGTGGTTGGAGGAGGGGTGGGAGAAAAGGTCGCCGAAGTCTTCCATGGCAGCGGCGGCTGGCTAGGACAGCGGCAACGGCAGGCTAGGGCGTTTGGCTAGGGGAGGAAGGTTCAGGCGTGAGCAGCGGAAGAGGTCACGATAACGGGAAAAACTGATACCATGTAAGATAGAATAGTTGGGAATATTGCAGCGCATTGTATTGATCCATAGGACAGTTACATATATACACAAGTATACTTGACCTCCAAGACCATATCTCTAGCTAAAACGAAAGAGATCAGCTGAGGCTAAGTATGGAAGTAAAACATCCTACGTGATTGCATGAGATACAATGCCTATATTCCTACACTTAGATTATCTTGGGGGTGCCATGGGCATCCCCAAGCTTAGGCTCTTGCCACTCCTCATTCCATAATCCATCAAATCTTTCACCCAAAACTTGAAAACTTCACAACACAAAACTCAGCAGAAAATCTCGTGAGCTCCGTTAGCGAAAGAAAACAAAAGGCCACTTCAAGGTACTGTAATGAACTCATTCTTTATTTATATTGGTGTTAAACCTACTGTATTCCAACTTCTCTATGGTTTATAAACTATTTTACTAGCCATAGATTCATCAAAATAAGCAAACAACACACGAAAAACAGAATCTGTTAAAAACAGAACAGTCTGTAGTAATCTGTAACTAACGCAAACTTCTGTAACTCAAAAAATTCTACCAAAATAGGACGACCTGGAAAATTTGTTTATTGATCAGCAGCAATTGGAATCAATATTTTATCACGTTCTGGTGATTTTTAACAATTATTTTCGTGAACAAAAAGTTTCTAGAATTTTCTGCAAGATCAAATAACTATCATCCAAGAAAATCCTATAGGTTTAACTTGGCACAAACACTAATTAAAACATAAAAATACATCTAACCAGAGGCTAGAACAAATATTTATTGAATAACAGCAAGGAAAAATATTGGGTTGTCTCCCAACAAGCGCTTTTCTTTAAAGCCTTTTAGCTAGGCATTGATAATTTTAATGATGCTCATATGAAAGACAAGAATTGAAGCACAAAGAGAGCATCATAAAACACGTGACAAACACATCTCAGTCTAACATACTTCCTATGCATAGGCATCTTATAGAAAAATAAATTATCATAGCAAGCAAAAACTAGCATATGCAAGGAAGCGGAAAGGAACAATAGCAATCTCAACATAACGAGAGGTAATTTAGTAACATGAAAATTTCTATAACCATATTTTCCTCTCTCATAATAATTACATGTAGGATCATAAGAAAATTCAACAATATAGCTATCACATAACATATTCTCAGCACGATCCACATGCATGCGAAGTTGACACTCTTCCAAAATAGTGGGATTATCAATAACTAAGGTCATGATTTCTCCAAGCCCACTTTTATCAAAAATTTCATAAGATTGAACATTATCCAAATATGTGGGATCTAAAGTTGACACTCTTCCAAACCCACCTTCAATATTATTGCAAACACTATTATCAATCTTATATTCATCATGGGGCTTAAATAACTTTTCAAGATCATAAGAAGAATCTCCCCAATCATGATTATTGCAACAGGTAGTGGACATAGCAAAACTAGCATCCCCAAGCTTAGGGTTTTGCATATTATTAGCATAATTTACATCAATAGAATTTATAATAAAATCATTGCAATCATGCTTTTTATTCAAAGATCTATCGTGAATCACTTCATCACAATTTTTCAGATTCACGGATTTCAAGCAAAACCTTATAAAGATAATCTAGTGCATCCAAATCACTAGGAATTGGTTCATCATAATTGGATCTCTTAAAAAGATTGGCAAGCGGATGAGGATCCATAGATATTAGCTTCTCTGTTTAGGAATAAATACTCAACTATTTCAACCAAACGAGCAAACGAGCCAAGTAAGACATCAAGGAAAACGAAAAGACGAACGGAAAAAGGGCGAATAAAACGGCAAGGGTGAAGTGGGGGAGAGGAAAACGAGAGGCAAATGGCAAATAATGTAATGCGGGAGATAAGGGTTTGTGATGGGTACTTGGTATGCTGACTTTTGCGTAGACTCCCCGGCAACGGCGCTAGAAATCCTTCTTGCTACCTCTTGAGCACTGCGTTGGTTTTCCCTTGAAGAGGAAAGGGTGATGCAGCAAAGTAGCGTAAGTATTTCCCTCAGTTTTTGAGAACCAAGGTATCAATCCAGTAGGAGGCTATGCGCGAGTCCCTCGCACCTACACAAAATAAATAAATCCTCGCAACCAACGCGATAAAGGGTTGTCAATCCCTACACGGTCACTTACAAGAGTGAGATCTGAAAGATATGATAGGATAATATTTTTGGTATTTTTATGATAAAGATGCAAAGTAAAATAAAAGCAAAGTAAAAGGCAACGGAAATAACTAAGTGTTGGAAGATTAATATGATGAAGATAGACCCGGGGGCCATAGGTTTCACTAGTGGCTTCTCTCATGAGCATAAGTATTTTATGGTGGGTGAACAAATTACTGTAGAGCAATTGACAGAATAGAGCATAGTTATGAGAATATCTAGGTATGATCATGTATATAGGCATCATGTCCGAGACAAGTAGACCAACTCCTGCCTGCATCTACTACTATTACTCCACACATCGACCGCTATCCAGCATGCATCTAGAGTATTAAGTTCATAAGAACAGAGTAACGCTTTAAGCAAGACGACATGATGTAGAGGGATAAATTCATGCAATATGATAAAAAAAACCCATCTTGTTATCCTCGATGGCAACAATACAATACGTGCCTTGCTGCCCCTACTGTCACTGGGAAAGAACACCGCAAGATTGAACCCAAAGCTAAGCACTTCTCCCATTGCAAGAAAGATCAATCTAGTAGGCCAAACCAAACTGATAATTCGAAGAGACTTGCAAAGATAACCAATCATACATAAAAGAACTCAGAGAAGATTCAAATATTGTTCATAGTTAAACTTGAGCATAAACCCACAATTCATCGGTCTCAACAAACACACCGCAAAAAGAAGATTACATTGAATAGATCTCCACGAGAGAGGGGGAGAACATTGTATTGAGATCCAAAAAGAGAGAAGAAGCCATCTAGCTAATAACTATGGACCCGAAGGTCTGAGGTAAACTACTCACACTTCATCGGAGAGGCTATGGTGTTGATGTAGAAGCCCTCCGTGATGGATGCCCCCTCCGGCGGAGCTCCGGAACAGGCCCCAAGATGGGATCTCGTGGGTACAGAAGGTTGCGGCGGTGGAGTTAGGTTTTTGGCTCCGTATCTGATCATTTGGGGGTACGTAGGTATATATAGGAGGAAGGAGTACGTCGGTGGAGCAACAGGGGGCCCACAAGGGTGGAGGGCGCGCCCAGGGGGGTAGGCGCGCCCCCCTACCTCGTGGCTTCCTCTTTTGTTTCTTGACGTAGGTTCCAAGTCTCCTGGATCATGTTCGTTCCAGAAATCACGTTCCCGAAGGTTTTGTTCCGTTTGGATTCCGTTTGATATTCTTTTTCTGCGAAACACTGAAATAGGCAAAAAAACAGCAATTCTGGGCTGGGCCTCCGGTTAATAGGTTAGTCCCAAAAATAATATAAAAGTGAATAATAAAGCCCAATAATGTCCAAAACAGAAGATAATATAGCATGGAGCAATCAAAAATTATAGATACGTTGGAGACGTATCACTCCCGGATCCGTGCGGCGCGAGCGTCCTGATCCGCGGGGTGCGGCCCTCCCGACGGTGTGGCGGATCCCGGAGGCGGCGGGCTCGCGGTGGTGCACGGGCGCCCAAATCCATGGGTGTGGGACTCCCGACAGCGTGCAGGCTCCCGGCGGCGGCGGGATCGGTCGACGGCGGGCTTGGGCGATGGCATTGGCCGCGTGGTGCCGGATCTCGTCGCTCGTGGCGGATCTCTCCACTCCGGCCATCGTGGAGGAACCTGGACCTGGGGCGGCGGCCCCGTTAGGCATGGCGACGGCGCCCTCGGTTGGCGATGTTCGCGGGGGGTGGATGGACGGCGTCTTGACCGTGTGGGCGGTGAGGTGCCGGTGGATCTCCTCCTCGCTGCAGGCTCTCTCCCGCTACACTTGGTGGCTTACAATCGCGGTCGTCGGCCTCGGTGCGTTCGCGGGGGCTGGTAGAGGTGCCATCGGACTGGAGGAAACTCTGGATGACTCGTTCATCCCGAGGGTGGCGACGACTAGGGTCGCCGTTCTCCTCCTTGCAGGCGCCGTCGAGGTCCCTGCCCTCCACCCCGACTCCAAGCCCGGGTGAAAACCCAAAATCTACTTAGATTTGGCGGCGGCGGCACTGCGTGTGTCGTACCCTTCTTGGAGGCACCGCCTGGGGCGTTTGGGTGCTCGGTTAGAGGAACTGCAGGTGGAGGGGATGGGACCAATGGCAACAGGTGGTGTTCGTGATGAAGGAGCGGCGTGGCATCTAGCACGTCGACAACGGCGGGTCTCAGCGGCATGGAGCAGCGGGGTCTCGCCGGTGGGCGTGTGATGATGGACGAGTGCAGGATGGTGGCGTTGTCTAGCGTCGTGGTGGCGCCGACGGCAGCTAGACCGGGCAAGGTAGATGCAGCAGTACAACACTAAAGATGGATTGGTGGCAGGTGGCTGCGGCGGCCTCATACCCGACAGGTGTCCTGGTTGAGGAGTGCGCCGGATTGGTGGGTGCCCCATACCCGGCAGGAGTCCTGGTTGGGACCTCAGGTCTTAGATGTTAGGTTTGGCTGCGAGGTCTGTTTTGTATTAGACCCAGGCTATCAGCATCCCTTCATCAACTGGATAGGAGTAGCGACAGATGTTGCCTAGACGGTGGCTTTAGTCTTACTGTTGTATGACTTTGTAAGGTCTTGTGTGAATAATTAATAAAGTGGCTGCATGCATCGTCCAGATGCAGAGGCCGGGGGTCCTCCTCCTTTTCTAAAAAAAGTTGTGCTCTTCCAAGTTTAACTACTCACAAACTTTGAAGGTTGCTCAAGCTTCCAATGGATGCAGGAAGAGAGCCACGCAAGCCCTTGTTGTAGGACAAGTCCCTGCAGCAAGAAAGAGGCAAAACCTAAGAAGCTTGATTACCATGAGAAATCAAACTATGTTAATGTTTAGGCGTGATTCTGAAGTTCTTCTCTGAACCCGGACTGAAGATTGAGTAATATGTTTACCTAAAAGTGCTTCTTTGGAACGAAGTAAATTAATCGGAAGCGCCTAAACTACAACGGAGAAGAAGTTACATACAAGTGTTGTAGTTCGGACAGAGATTCAATGTCCCCTGAAAGAGTCCCGGACAGTGATAAAGTTGACAGTCTTCGGCAAAACATCCAACAAAGGAGAGCGCCGCACGGATGAGCGATCATTGTTCATCATGCGACGGATAGTTCAGAAACAAATAATCAGGCTTAAATCTATGGTCAATCACCAAATGACACCAACAGGTAATCAATCATACCAACTCCTTGGAGAAAAATCTAAGCAAAACAAAAGGGTAGTGTAGTCAACGGCTCTGCCACTTGCATTGAGAAAATGACAGGATTTGCATAGTTTTAGCACTTGATTCAGTTATTGGTACCACGTCGCAATTGCATACAATCAGAAGATAAGCTATCAACGAGCATTGGTTGAAGAGCACGTACATACACGTATTTGACCAAGACAAAGATAAAGGAAGAGCATGTACATGCAAGGCTAGTGAGTAGAATAATGGAGGAAATTCCGATGTCGGAGCTGTTCCACATTTAGTTTCTTAGCTTTTTCTTTTGACGTGGAACAGTTTTGTTGTTTATTATGGCCAACGTGAGCTCAACATATTACTGTATAACCCAACTCATACTACACAAGAGGTCATCATGAACAACTATATGTTGAATGGATAGTTATTCTGCTACTGTCATGACCAACTCCAGACCACTTTGAAATTCCTGCATTGAGAAATTGTCATGACCTTCAGAGAGGACAAACATAATCAAAGTATCAAACAGCTAAGTTCTGAAATGTGCATTTTGCGCTCATTTTTGAGCCGAGTGTTCTAGACTGGCATTTATTCCAACAATTTTAAGGCGCACGCACTCAAACACCACTCCAAGGCTGAATAGATCATCCAACCACCAAATGCAGGATGATTAAGGATGAAGATGAAATGAGCAGTGCTCCCATCTGAAAGTGATTAGCAAACGCAATGCCAGACTAGCCAAACATGTCATCTAATACTAGTAGATACCAAATTGCCTCCTTGCACTTTAAATCACCAAACAAGACGTTGGTTTGTCTAAATTTTTGTTTTCTGTCTCAATCCATCTGCTGCATCCAACACCCCTGGTGCAGCTTCAAATTTTCTTTTGCCTACTTGACCATGTACCCCCTCAGGTTGCAGCTTCAATTCTTGTTCTGCCTCCTTGACCATGGGCCCCTGGTGCAGCTTCAAACCTTTTTTTGCCTCCTTGACCATGGAACCCAACTGTTCTAGTGCCTGAAGCCTAATTCCATAGCCCCACACAATTGTTTGGTACATGTCCAAGCAAGTCCGCTTATCGAGCTTATCTTCATAGCGATCTGCATCAGCCAGCAATTTTTCTACCTCGGTCTTTGACAGCATCTGAAAGAAAACAGACAAAAAAAAAGTTTGAAACTCATTACTTGCAACGAGAAATTTACATCACATGCACAGCCACAAACTGTGATACATTATTTTCGAGAAATCTGAGAATACATTTGCTAAACATTACAATTTACCTCTTCAGGACCGCCAGTTACATTATCCTCTTCAGGATCGCCAGTTACATTATCCTCTTCAGGATCGCCAGTTACATTTTCCTCTTCAGAATTAACCTGCATAAAAGGAACACTACTTCATCTCTAACAGAATAAACACAAAGGGCAAAGTTTGCTGCGAGAATAACGTACAAATACTTGCGTTGGTGGCTTGAAGAGGGAAGCGCACAAACTATCGGAAAGTGTAACAGTACATGGCAGAGAGCAAACCATCTCAGGCACAGGAAAGGAAGTGATGAGCTCACCAAGTTGGCATCGACCTCAACGCCATGACGATCCAGGACCGATTTCATTCCTCATCTGATCTGGAGGCGGTCCTCATTAGTCAGTTCCAATTTTTCATCAGGCACTAACATCTTGATGAGATTCTTCAAGCCCCACATTACTTCCAGCACGGCTTCATCAAACAGGCAGTGAATTCCCTAGCAAAAATAAATAAATTCAGAACAAAAATTGTGCTCAAACTGTTCACAGGCATAAGCATACATGGGAAGTTTACATACTATAAGGAATCTTACACTCACCAAACTAGCTTCAATGATGTCTTTATATTCCTGCTTTCCAACAGCAAGTTTCTGACCAGGCCAGAGCGACCTCTTGATCATCTCAGCAAGCTCCGAACAAACACCATCACTATTAATGGCCCTGGCCTTGTCCTCGAAAATTTGAAATTCTTTAAAACTAACAGCCTGATAAAGGAATAAAAAAGACGAGCATGCATGTTAGCAGGGAAAACAAATAATCAGTCATACACCATGCCATGTCTCAATCATGACTAAAGAGGATGCATATTAGCAGGTATATGCCTCAACTGTAAAGATGTAGTCTATTTAAGTCATCGTTATCAAATTATTGCAGTCTAATTCAGAATAGGTTCATGCGCTAAGATAATGGGATGTGTGCCATTTTAAAAACATATGATAGTTGTGTCATTTGGTAGAAGTATCCTATTGCCATGCTCCTGGCAAAAATCCTATACTTAACCGGTTACCCTTTAGTCTAACTGATATGTTAAACCTGATACACTCCTGATAATTATAATTATATAATATCTGTAACAGAAGACATATTGGTTAACGTTGTTATCCAATTTGCGGTCACATCCCCCCTTTTTAGCTTCGTATACTGTACTTCCTATTGTGCGCTGCTCGCTCACTCGAATAATCTGTTATCCATTTTACTTGGCCAGCTATCAGGAACACTTCTTAAGGAAAAATCAAGTCAGACCTGATAGTAGAGGGAATCAAAGAAGTACTAGTTGCAAGAACTAACAGGAGGATAGAACGAACACAGAGGGGAAAGGCTGAAAACATTGATTCTTAAGAAGAGGAACTAATAGTACTTGGAGAAGAAAACAAACAGGAGCATGAATACTCAAAGTTCCTAACTCTTGTTCAAAAGAGTATCAGATCCCACTCATGTTTCTGATCGGTACAAATATCACGTCAGGCCTCAATCATCCTAGCTAGCAGTTAGCCCGAGAATGTGTTTTAGGACTGGTTTTTTTTTTTTGGAAAAGGGGTGATACCCCGGCCTCTGCATCAGGAGGATGCATACGGCCACTTTGATAAAAAAATAAGTTCCACAATGTCAAGAAAGTCGTAAAAGAAAACTACGTCGAGCTCACATAGACCTCGTCAGGAAGATACAAAATAAAAAGGCCATAAAGCCACAACCGGCTGGCAGAAAATTAGGAATGGAAACTAATTGCCAATCCTATTACATGACCGCCATCCAAACCGGTTGAATATATCCCGCGCTACCATCTCCCACCGGACAGATCCAGTAACCAAACGCTCCCTGGCCTCCGTCGGAGTGAGTAGGGACCACATACGGATCAACGCCGTAGCTCGGAATACAACCTGCAAAAATGAATAGTAGTTATTCTGTTAAAAGCCAGATCATTTCTGCAGTTCCAAATTGCCCATAACAACGCACAAACTCCTACACGAATATGTCTAGCTGTACCGGACTCTATCCCATCCAGCCACGTTCCAAATAACGACCCGACCGAACTCGGAGGAGTAATGTTAAAAGCAATTTGCACGGAGCGCCACAAATTTTTTGCCAACGGGCACTCAAAGAATAGATGCTTAATGGTTTCATCCCGATCACAGAAACTACACCTAGTAGATCCTGTCCAATTGCGCTTAACCAAGTTATCCTTTGTTAAAATGACCTGTTTATGTACAAACCACATAAACACTTTGATTTTCAAAGGAACTTTAACTTTCCAAACATGTTTGGAGTTAGGAATGACACTCGAGTTAATAACATCGATGTACATCGATTTAACGGTAAAATGTCCAG
This sequence comes from Aegilops tauschii subsp. strangulata, assembly GCF_002575655.3. Classification (NCBI taxonomy): domain Eukaryota; kingdom Viridiplantae; phylum Streptophyta; class Magnoliopsida; order Poales; family Poaceae; genus Aegilops; species Aegilops tauschii. The sequence goes on along the minus strand of NC_053040.3, from coordinate 395,730,479 downwards.
ACCTAGTAAGCTTCCAACACAACTGATCGGGCTGATTTTGTAGCTGAACCTCCATCAGTCTACGCACCAGATGAAGCCAAGCTTCCCATCTATTACCAACAAGCACCCTTCTAAACTGAATATTAAGGGGTGTGGCTTGCATACTCGTTGCCACAAGCGCATCACGGCGATGCACAATATGATATAGAGTTGGGTACTGTAACGCCAACGGAGTCTCACCAAGCCAGGTGTCCTCCCAGAAGCGAGTATCATTACCATCGCCGACTATAAACTTTGTTCTATTAAAAAAGGTTGTCTTAACTCTCATAAGCCCCTTCCAAAATGGCGAATCAGTTGGTCGCATTGTCACCTGTGACAATGTTTTGGATTGCAAATACTTGTTACGAAGTATCTGTGCCCAAGTCGCATCAGTCCCATCTGATAACTTATATAGCCACTTACTAAGCAGGCATCTGTTCTTTACCTCAAGATTCTCAATACCCAACCCCCCCTGATCCTTGGGACGACAAATAAATATCCCACTTGGCGAGTCTATACTTTCTTTTTAGATCATCACTCTGCCAAAAAAATCTTGACCGATAAAAGTCCAGTCGTTTCCGAACCCCAACTGGAACCTCAAAGAAAGATAGTAGGAACATCGGCAAACTTGTGAGCACCGAATTAATAAGAATCAACCGGCCTCCATAAGACAGAAGTTTGCCCTTCCAACAACTAAGTTTCTTTTCGAAACGATCTTCGATACATTTCCATTCTCTGTTCGTGAGCTTACGATGATGAATGGGTATACCTAGGTAAGTAAAAGGTAAAGCCCCTAATTCACAACCGAACAATTGCCTATAAGCCTCTTGTTCCTCCTTGGCTCGACCAAAGCAGAACAACTCGCTTTTATGAAAGTTAATCTTTAAACCGGACAACTGTTCAAATAAACACAACACGAGCTTCATGTATCTCGCTTTTGCCAAGTCATGCTCCATGAAGATGATTGTATCATCAGCGTATTGCAAAATGGAGACACCCCCATCAACTAGGTTAGGCACCAAGCCACCTACCTGACCGGCGTCCTTTGCCCTACCTATAAGAATGGCCAACATATCAACTACAATGTTGAACAATATAGGGGACATTGGATCTCCTTGTCTCAGGCCTTTGTGTGTCTGGAAATAGTGACCTATATCCTCATTGACTTTAATTCCAACACTGCCTTTTTGCGTAAAGGATTCTACCTGGCGTCGCCAGGCCTCATCAAAACCCTTCATGCGTAAAGCCTGTTGAAGGAAAGGCCATTTGACTTTGTCATACGCTTTTTCGAAATCCACTTTGAAAACAACCCCATCCAGCTTTTTCGTGTGGATTTCATGGAGTGTTTCATGTAGGACCACTACACCCTCAAGAATGTTCCTGTCCGGCATGAAGGCCGTTTGAGTAGGCTGCACAACGGCATGCGCGATCTGTGAGAGCCTATTGGTCCCGACCTTGGTGAAAATTTTGAAGCTAACATTAAGAAGACAGATTGGCCTGAATTGCTCAATTCTCACTGCCTCTGCTTTCTTAGGAAGAAGGGTAATCGTTCCAAAATTTAGCTGAAAAAGATGAAGCTGCCCAGCAAACAGATCATGGAACAAAGGCAACAAATCTCCTTTAATAATAAACCAGCATTTCTTATAAAACTCCGCTGGAAATCCATCTGGGCCAGGCGCTTTGTTAGTTTCCATTTGGGAGACGGCATGAAATACCTCTTTCTCGGTAAAAGGAGCCGTCAAAACATCATTCTCCACAACTGTGAGCTGAGGAACATCCTCAACCCTGGACTCATCCAGAGACACACAGTTATTGTCTGGAGGACCAAACAATTGCTTATAGAATTCAGTAATGTACAATTTTAGGTTCTCCTGTCCTATAATTGTACCCTCATCTTGCTCAAGCTGAAAGATCCTCTTCTTTCGATGCTTACCATTAGCAATCATATGAAAAAATTCAGTATTCGCATCCCCCTGGACTACTCTCCGGACCTTGGCCCGCAACGCCCACTTCAACTCTTCTTCCCTAAGAAGTTCCTTCAGCCTCAATTCCGCATCCCTCTTGGCTTGAAGCTCCGCTACTGGCAGCAGCGTGGTTTCTGCTCCCTCCGTCCCAAAATAAGTGCAACTATACATATAATTGGTCAGACAACTAATAGCCTACTCCCTCCGTCCCAAAATAAGTGTCTCAACTTTAGTACAACTTTGTACGAAAGTTAGCATTGAGACATTTATTTTGAGACAGAGGGAGACTTGCAAAGAAAGAAAAAACAAAACAACTAACGGCCAATATAATGTGCCTGAGTTCTTTCAGTTCGTCTCTTCAATTAAGAGGGGGGAATGAAACATAAATTAAAGAACGTGGGAATATGATGCAAGATTGAAATTAGAGGTACCGACCATTCGTGCCCAGGGCATGTCGATGAATTCTGACCAGATATCCTGCAATCAATCCAGACAAAATTTAGGTGGATGACAAAGAGGACAAGGGCAAGCAAGTATATCAATAAACAAATAAATAAAATAAAGGGAAGAATAAGAAAGCAAGATGGGGAAATGGGTACCTCCAAGGCGTTTCGACGAAAAAGTTTGACCCCATCATAATGCAAGACTGCAAATCCAGAGGGCGTCTCAAAGAGCACCAAGATTACCCCACTCTGTCCCAGCCAGCGGCCTGTTGGAGAAAAAAAAAACAGAAGTGAATCAAACTCAGGCAAGCGGCAGGATTGTAGAGCATTCAGATTGGTGTCAAGTCCTCTGTTCGCCTCGGCTAAAGCTCTCTGTTCTCGCTGGTATATATGGTAAGGCTGGGGTTTCGTTTCTTATTCTGAAAAAATACTCACGTATGGGTGGCTTTCAGATTGAGAGAGGAGAGGAAGATGGAGGCGGGAGACTCACAAATGTCGGCGTACGGCGTCCCAGGGGGAGGAGGGGGAGAAGCAGCAGGAGCAGGACGAGGGGGAGCAGGGCGACGGCGAGCCCTCTTTCGCCTTGCGCGTTGCCCCATCGAAAGGGATTGCGGAAGGTGAAGAAGAGGCGGGACGGGATTGGATTTAAAGGGAGTCCGCCCCTGGTTTGATAATCCATCGCGGACGCCGGAGCGGCGATTTCCTATTTCTTCATTGTTTTTACTCTTAAGATTAGATTTAGGAAATTCTTCCTTGTTGGTACGCGGCGCTCAAGCGCCTCCCGCGCCGGCCCTTGTAACTTTCCGCACCTCCGGTTTTGGGAACCTACTAGCGCGAGAGCTATCTTTCGCCCATATCGATTTCTATTAGGAATCAACTACGATCTGGCGACTGTCGAGCCGGCCATCAACGCAGGTAGCTTGCTGCCTCTCGTGTCGCTGTAGGTTACCCTCTGCTCAGGTTCCCATCGGATTTTGTCATTTCTTGTTTTTTTTTTGCGAATTTGTTCTTTTTTCTTCATTATCCTTTGGTTTTTTCTTATATTTTCAGTGGTTCTCTTCGGTTTTCTTTCTTTATTATACTTCTTGGTTTTCTTTGCTTTTATTTTTTGCTTCTTTGTCGGTTTTTATTGGTTATCTTTTTTAACACATGTCTACCTTTTCTCAGTACACAACTTACATTTTTATTTTTTTTGACACATGTGGGGCATTTTTCAAATGCATGATTTCCATTTTAAAAAATACATGGTTTGAACACTTTTTCCGTATGCATGGCAACATTTTCTAAATACACATTGTACATTTCTCAATGAAAATATTAAAAAAGACGATGTGAGATTTTTTTTACATTACAATCATTTTTTAACAAATTGACGGATATCTTTTGGAAACACGTGAATATTTCTTCAAAATTTCACGTACATTTTTAAAACCTATGTGAATATTTGTTTTCATTGTATAAACACTTTTAAAACATCACAATTTTTTTTGTGAAACACAGGAATATTTCTTTAAAATATCATGTACATTTTTTAATGGTACGAAACAAATTACATTGTATACACACTTCAAAAAAATAAAAACATTTTGTTGAAACGTCTAAACATCTTTTCATTGTCATGAAGATTTTTTTAAATTGTATGAGTATTTTTAAATACGCTATCATATTTTTATACCGTGTTAACATTTTCTAAATTCATGGTTTGTATTTTTTAAACTAAATTATTATTATTTTGAAATATATGCATTTGAAATATAAATAAAAGTAAAAAGGAAATTTTGAGCGACGTCAGCATGACGACACATGTCCCTGCTGGGCTGGCCCACCATCGGCTCCTTGTAACATGCTCGCGGGCGAGGCAGCCGTCCGTCTTGCTATAAGCGAGATATGAATGTGCCCAGCAACTAGGAGACTTCCTGCTCAGCGCATGCGGCGCCACCTAGTGAAGCAAGGCTCACACAGTTGCTCGCCTGGCAGGTCACGCGCTCGCACTTGACGTTCGGTTCACGGTGGACCAGTTGACTGTCGAACGTTGGCATTTTGGAAAAATACAAAAAAAATCATGAAATTCAAAAGAAATACTCACAAATATTGGGACTAACTCATTTCATCATTTCAGAAAGACAAACTAGTGCATTTTTCATGACAATATTCCGACCATTGGTAGTGATACAACATGATTTTCTCACACTTCTATGTAGACAATTTGCTGCCATTTTTAGATATATTGTCATTCTCACTAGCCTGACATAGCCCTACCAACATACATAGCTAATGCAATGGAAATAAACCATAAAATATTGCTAAACCAACTCCAGTTTGACTTCATCTTCAATGATTTGGGATCTACAACTGATCCTGCAATTGCTACATTTCAAGCTTGTGCATTGCTTTGGTAAGATCATGGTCTGAGACTTCTCTGTTGGAAATATGCCCTAGAGGCAATAATAAAATGGTTATTACTATATTTCCTTGTTCATGATAATTGTCTATTGTTCATGCTATAATTGTGTTATCCGGAAATCGTAATACATGTGTGAATACATAGACCACAACATGTCCCTAGTGAGCCTCTAGTTGACTGCTCGTTGATCAATAGATGGTTACGGTTTCCTGACCATGGACATTGGATGTCATTGATAACGGGATCACATCATTAGGAGAATGATGTGATGGACAAGACCCAATCCTAAGCATAGCACAAGATCGTGTAGTTCGTCTACTAAAGCTTTTCTAATGTCAAGTGTCATTTCCTTAGACCATGAGATTGTGCAACTCCCGGATACCGTAGGAATGCTTTGGGTGTGCCAAATGTCACAACGTAACTGGGTGGCTATAAAGGTGCACTACGGGTATCTCCGAAAGTATCTGTTGGGTTGGCACGAATCGAGACTGGGATTTGTCACTCCGTGTGACGGAGGGGTATCTCTGGGCCCACTCGGTAGGACATCATCATAATGATCTCAATGTGACCAAGGAGTTGATCACAGGATGATGTGTTACAAACGAGTAAAGAGACTTGCCGGTAACGAGATTGAACAAGGTATAGGGATACCGACGATCGAATCTCGGGCAAGTATCATACCGGTAGACAAAGGGAATTGTGTACGAGATTGATTGAATCCCCGACATCGTGGTTCATCCGATGAGATAATCATGGAGCATGTGGGAGCCAACATGGGTATCCAGATCCCGCTGTTGGTTATTGGCCGGAGAGATGTCTTGGTCATGTCTGCGTGCCTCCCGAACCCGTAGGGTCTACACGCTTAAGGTTCGATGACGCTAGGGTTATAGGGAAAGTTTGTACGTGGTTACCGAATGTTGTTCGGAGTCCCGGATGAGATCCCGGACGTCACGAGGAGTTCCGGAATGGTCCGGAGGTAAAGAATAATATATAGGAAGTGAGGTTTTGGTCACCGGAAGTGTTTCGGACGTCACCGGTAATGTACCGGGACCACCGGAAGGGTTCCGGGAGTCTACCGGGTGGGGCCACCAGCCCCGGAGGCTTGCATGGGCCAAGAGTGGGAAGGGACCAGCCCCTAAGTGGGCTGGTGTGCCTCCCACCAGGGCCCAAGGCGCAGCTAGGAGGGAGAGGGGAAACCCTAGGCGCAGATGGGCCTAAGGCCCACCCTAGGGCGCGCCCCCCTCTCTTCCCCTCTTGGCCGCCCCCCTCCATCCCATCTAGGGCTGCCGCCACCCCTAGGGGTGGGAACCCTAGAGGGGGCACACCCCCTCCCCTCCTCCTATATATAGTGGGGGTTTTGGGCTGCCAACAACACGAATCTCTCTCCCTCTTGGCGCAGCCCTACCTCTCCACCTCCTCGTCTTTCGTAGTGCTTGGCGAAGCCCTGCTAGAGAACCACGCTGCTCCAACAGCACCACGCTGTCGTGCTACTGCTGGAGTTATCTTACCCAACCTCTCCCTCTCTCCTTGCTGGATCAAGGCGTGGGAGACGTCACCGGGCTGCACGTGTGTTGAACACGGAGGCGCCGTTGTTCGGCGCTTAGATCGGAATCAACCGCGATCTGAATCGCTGCGAGTACGACTCCTTCATCCGCGTTCTTGTAACGCTTCCGCATCGCGATCTTCAAGGGTATGAAGATGCACTCCCCTCTCTCTCGTTGCTAGTTTCTCCATAGATTGATCTTGGTGATGCGTAGAATTTTTTTAATTTCTGCAACGATCCCCAACTGTGGCATCATGAGCTAGGTCTATGCATAGTTTCTATGCACGAGTAGAACACAAGTTGTTGTGGGCGTTGATTTTGTCAATTTACTTGCCGTTACTAGTCTTATCTTGATTCGGCGGCATCGTGGGATGAAGCGGCCCGCACCGACCTTACACGTACGCTTACGTGAGACAGGTTCCACCGACTGACATGCACTAGTTGCATAAGGTGGCTAGCGGGTGTCTGTCTCTCCCACTTTAGTCGGATCGGATTCGATGAATGTAAGTGCATCTAGTGCCCCTTAGTGATTTTGGTGTATTGAAGACTTATAGGTTAAGAGACTAATGAGTTTATGAGTGTACACCGGTCTATAAGTCTATGAGGAGTTTGATATTTACAGAGAAAGTCGACCCCTAAAAATGAAGTTCTTCGACTGAAGACTTTGGATTTCTGAAGACTTTCTGAAGACTTTGAAAGTGAAGAAATTGGTGTGACCTTGAAGACTTGATATTCATTCAAGGAACATGAAGCGTGAAGACTTTTGTTTTCGTAGTTTCATTTTCTCTTTCTTGAGTCATAGGAAACACCATACTGTTAAAGGGGGTCGAGGAAATACTAAGGAAAAATTTTCATGTGATGCTCAACTCAAAATCCTACACCTACCAATCCCTTCGAGTGAAGCCATTGGAAATCTCATATAGTTCAGTCATATTCTTCAGTGACAGAGACGAAGTTCTTCTGGTCTCTGAGGAATTTGTTCTGACTGAGGAGTTAGGGATTCGCCAGTGCGGACTGCCTACACAGTGACGAACATGATAGCCCTGAGGAATTTGATACTCAAAATTCCGACCGTTGCTGTGCTACGCGCCAGCTGTCCCAAAATATCTACCCACCTAACGGTCATATCATTGAACGGCATTTATGTCTTATCATGTCCAGCTGCTCCCTAGGCTATAAATAGCCGCCCCCTACAACCACTAGCTGGTTGGCTGCTCCGAGAGAAACTGACACTTGTCATTTGAGAGCATCCCATCCTCCGAGGACTTCGAGCGAAAATCATCGAGTGAGGAAAACCCAAACCCAAACACCTACAAACCCAAAGTGATTGAGCATCACTGAAGAGATTGATCCTGCATGGATCCGACGCTTGTTACCTTTGAAGACTGTGCTTCTTCCAGACGGTTAGGCGTCATGGTCTAGAGCATCCAAGATTAATTGTGGATTGCCGAGTGACCGAGTTTGTGAAGGTTCGGAAGTCACCTGAAGACTTACCACGAGTGATTGGGCAAGGTCTGTGTGACCTTAGCTCAAGGAGAATACGGTGAGGACTGTGTGTCCGGGACTGTGTGTCCTCTGGTTTAAATACCTAGCCGCTCCAACCAGATGTACAACTGAGACAACAGTTGGAACAGGTCTACCAAATCATTGTCTTCACCAAGCCTACTGGTTTTATTTCCTCAACTCTTTCATTTCCTCATTACTGTGTTGTGTGCTTGTCATATCTGTGTTTGAAGACTTTGAGTGAAGACTTTCTCAATTTCCTCAGTTCAATTTCTTCAGTCTGTTTGTCTTCATCCTGTGTTATCCTGTGTTTACGCTTTCTGTACTCTGAGCTTGTTTTCATTTCATCATGATGACCATGCTTGTGTTCTGTTATGTTTACTGTTGAGTACTTATTCCGCTGCAAGTAATTCTTCGCTAAGGAATTTCCTCACCGGCAAATTGCTTAGTGAAGAATTCATAAAAATCGCCTATTCACCCCCCTCTAGTCGATATAACGCACTTTCAATTGGTATCAGAGCAAGGTACTCCCCTGTTCTGTGTGATTTTGGTTTAACCGCTTGGAGTTTTAGTTATGTTGACTGCAGGTATGATCAAGGTCTCTGCTGGGTGTCCTACCTTCGATGGGACAGACTACCCCTACTGGAAGAATAAGATGCGAATGCATCTTGAGGCAATTGATAACGATCTCTGGTATGTTGTGGAAAATGGTGTCCCCTCTGTCACACCTTCTCTGAATGCTGCTGATGTGAAGAGATTCAGGCAACTCGATTCTCAAGCGAAGAATATCATATGTGGCCATCTGAGCAAAGGACAGTATGGAAGAGTGAGTGCTTTGGAAACTGCTAAGCTTATCTGGGATAGGTTGTCCAAAGTGAATGAAGGAGTCTCAACACAACGTGACTCTCGAGTTGATGTTCTTCGCAATCTCTTCAACCGCTTCAAAAGACTCGACAATGAAAATGTTCAACAAACCTTCGATCGCCTCATTGACATCTCAAATGAGCTTCAAGCACTTGGTGCCACTGACGTCACCGACCATGAGGTGGTGAAGAAACTGCTGAGATCGCTTGATTCCTCATTTGATACTCTGGCATTGATGATACAAGAACGTGCTGATTACAAGTCACTTGATCCCGCTGATATCCTCGAGAGGCTGAATACTCATGAGTTCCAGCTTGCTGAAAAGAGAGATCTCTATGGTTCGAGCTATGGCAGATCACGTGCACTGAAGGCCAAGGCAATTTCTGAGTCTGAAGATGAAGATTCTAGTAGCAGCCTTGGTGACCCTGAAGAACCGAGTCACGAGCTAGCACTGCTCGTGAAGAAATTCCAGAAGTTCTCAAGACGTGGTCGCTTTGGAAGACCCTCAAGGAGCAACGATTCCTCATCCAGTGACTACACGAAGAGGCTTTGTCACAAATGCAAGAAACCTGGACACTACATTCAAGATTGTCCTCAGTGGGAAAAGGAATCAAAGAAGAAGAAATACAAGGATTACAGTTCTGATGATGCGAAGAAAAAGAAGAAATCCTCAAAATCTTCATCATCAAAATCCTCAAAGTCTTCATCTCAAAAGAAGAGCAGCTCCAAGAAGGCTCGGGCATTCATTGGCAAGGAAATGGACTTTGAGGCTGAACCTAAAGAAAATGAGGAAGAGGAGGCATCTGAGGAGTCAGAATCCGGTGTGGCGAGCCTAGCCCTCGCTACTGCATTCGCCAGCAAGTTTATCTTCAACACTGAAGAAAATGACCTCACCAATAAGGCTGATGAAGGCAATGATGACTACGCTCCCACCTATTGCTTCATGGCAAAGGGTGACAAGGTACTCAAATATACCTCCTCTGAATCAAGTGAGAATGAATCTGATGAAAATCTCAAGCCCAGCTATTCTAAACTTGCTAAGATTGCTGTGAAACAACAAAGGGCTTTTGAAAAGTTTCAAAACATGCTAGACAAAAGTGATGATATGTTGGGTGAATAAATGGATCGCACTAAAACCTTGACTGAAAATCTTCAGAGACTTCAGACTAGGTTTGACAACCTTCAAGGTCATCATAACACTTTCTTATCTGATCATGAGAAGCTTTCTTATGAATTTCTTCAAAGAAAGCAAGATCTTGAGAAGCTAAGAGTGAGTTATGAAGATCTTCAGAAGGAGCGTGATTCATTACTTGCTCAACAAATCAGCGCTGCTCAGGAAGAATTTGTTCCTCCATGTTTGAAATGCATTGAACGTGAATCTGCTAATTCTTCACCTGAATGTTCAAATTCTTCTAATGTTACAAATTCTTCACCTGCCTCTGCTATCACTAATTCCTCATCTGAGGACATTGCTAGTATCACTGATGATGCAGGGCTAAAGGAATTGTACATTACAGGCATGTACAAAAGCCTCAAAGGGCATCAGACTCTTTGTGATGTGCTTAAAAAGCAGATCCTCAACAGGAACTCTAGAAAGAGGGTATTGCCTTTGAGAGGAAACTCAATGCTGATGGTACATATTGGAAGCCTGAGCAGTACCCCAAAACCTCGTGGGTTGCTGCAAAGGGACCTCCAGTTGATCCATCCAATTTATCAGGCTTTACATGCGAATCTCCTCATTCTTCTGATGAGTCATTTGACTCCAACTATAAACTATTCAAAAATCAGAATAGTGAAGTATTTGCTAGATATGTTGGCACTAACTGCAGGAACGGTTCCCCTATGAAGAAAATCTGGGTTCCCAAAAGGTGCCTTGAAAGTCTTCAGGTGAATGTCCTCATGACACCACCTGTGAAGAATAGGAACCCCAGATCAAATTCTTCATATGGACCAAATTCTTCATATGGATCCAAGTCCTCATACGGACCAAATTCCTCACGTGGATCAAATTCCTCAAAAGGATCAAAGTCCTCATATGAATATCATCGTGCTGACAACTCTATTTCGCAGGGAAGAGCTAAGGGCTATGAATATGAGCATTATTCTTCTAATCATTATGTTCATAAGTCCTCGAAGAATTTCTCTGCTTATTCATATGCTTACCCTAACTCCTCTTATGTGAAACGAAATGGATTGGCTTCTATGCCACCTTTCTCGTATGGAGCTCGCACAGTGATGAACTCTTTGCCACCCCTTCAGATGTGGGTGCTGAAGAAAAAGAACTAATCTCTTCTGCAGGGTCAGGTCTCCAGACGTGCGTGAACGTCTGAAGAATTTGCTGGAGACCTGAAAAGTGCCTGAAAGGACGCAGGCTAATCATGAAGAAATGAACTTTCATTTCTCACGTCCTCATACTCCTTTATCTATTCTATTACTTAATGAAATTGATCTGATGAATTGTGATGTCATATTCTTCACTGATGAAGTATATGAAGTTCGTAAGTTGCACTAATTCATCTGCAGGATGATCAACCCAAAGCCACTGAGTGGGTCCTCGATAGTGGATCTACAAATCACATGACTGGTGACAAGAATCTATTGATGGATGCTCCCTTATCACCATCGCATCTGAAGCATATCATCTTCGCTGACAAAGGCAAAAGTCAGGTATTGGGTCTAGGTAAGGTTACGATCACAAAGGATCGACACATGGACAAAGTCATGCTTGTCGAGTCCTTAGGATACAACCTCATGTCTGTCTCAATGCTTTGTGATCTTGATATGGTTGTTGTCTTTGGCAAGTATCGTTGTGTTGTGGTTATGGAAGCTGACAATTCCAAAGTCTTCGAAGGCTTTAGGAGAGGAGACTTGTATATTGTTGATTTCTCTACAGGACCGCAACCAGCCGTGTGCCTACTTGCAAAAGCTTCAGAAGGCTGGCTATGGCATCGACGACTTGGTCATGCAGGCATGAGGAATTTGCACACGCTTGCGAAGAAGAAGCATGTCATTGGCATTGAGAATGTCAAATTCCTCAAGGATCACTTATGCGGAGCCTGTGAAGCTGGGAAGATGACAAAGGCTAAGCATCCAGCGAAGACTATCATGACCACTACTCGACCATTCGAATTGCTTCACATGGACCTCTTTGGTCCTAATAATTACTCAGCAGTCACAAATGATGCATCTCTCTATGGCTTTGTTATTATTGATGATTACTCTCGTTACACTTGGGTACACATTGTTACTTACAAACATGAAGTGCAGGAAGTCTTCAAACGATTTTCCTCGAGGGCGTCAACCAACTTTGGTGTGAAGATCAAGCACATCAGAAGTGACAATGGAACAGAGTTCAAGAATTCTGGTCTTGATGACTATCTTGATGAACTTGGTATTACTCATGAGTTATCTGCTCCTTATACTCCTCAGCAGAATGGCGTCGTGGAGCGCAAGAATAGAACTCTTGTTGAGATGGCTCGCACTATGCTTGATGAGTACAAGACGCCTCGTCACTTCTGGATTGAGGCAATTTATACTGCGTGCCACATCATCAACAGAGTATATCTTCACAAATTCTTCAAGAAGACTGCCTATGAACTCCTTACTGACAAGAAACCCAATGTGAGTTATTTCAAAGTCTTCGGTGCTAAATGTTGGATTAGAGATCCTCATCACAACTCAAAATTTGCACCGAAAGCACATGAAGGTTTTATGCTTGGTTACAGAAAGGACTCGCACACCTACAGAGTCTTCGACAACGTTCTTCACAAGGTTGTTGAAACTGTAGATGTGCGGTTCGATGGAACTAATGGCTCGCAAAGAGAGCACCTACCTTCTGTGATAGATGAACCAGCACCTGAGGAATCTATCAAGATCAAGGCTACTGAGGATGGCATTCCTACTGAAGAATTCATTCCAGAGCATGAAGAACGTCGAGCTAATGCACCTGAAGAAAATGGTGCTGAAGAAAATGCTGATCGAATTCCTCGACGACAACCAGGTCATCCTCACGTTGCAAAAGAAGTGCAAGTTGAAAAGATCATCGATGACATTGAAGCACCAGGTCCTCTCACACGCTCAAAAGCTTCACATTTATATAACTTTTGTGGGCACTATGCTTTTGTCTCTATCACAGAGCCCACTAAGGTAGATGAAGCATTTCTGGAGCCTGAGTGGATTCAGGCCATGCAAGAAGAATTACATCAGTTCGAGCTCAACAACGTCTGGGAACTGGTCAAACGTCCAGACCCTCGCAAGCACAGTATCATTGGCACAAAGTGGATCTACCGCAACAAGCAAGATGAAAATGGCCTTGTGGTGAGGAATAAGGCACAGCTTGTAGCTCAAGGCTACACACAGGTTGAAGGAATTGATTTTGATGAAACTTTTGCACCTATCGCTAGACTTGAGGCTATTCGCATATTACTTGCTCATGCTAACCATCATGATATCACTTTATATCAAATGGATGTGAAAAGTGCATTCCTCAATGGTAAGCTTGAGGAAGAAGTATATGTTGCTCAACCCCCAGGTTTTGAAGATCCAAAGCATCGTGACAAAGTCTTCAGACTCAACAAGGCCCTCTATGGTCTCAAGCAAGCCCCTCGGGCGTGGTATGATATTTTGAAGGAATTCCTCATGAAGAAAGGCTTCAAACCCGGTTCACTCGACCCTACTCTTTTCACTAAATCTTATGATGATGAATTGTTTGTGTGCCAAATATATGTTGATGATATTATCTTTGGCTGTACTGACCAACGTTATAGTGATGAATTTGCCTATATGATGAGTGAAGAATATCAAATGTCTATGATGGGAGAATTGAAATTCTTTTTAGGTCTTCAAATTCGTCAACAGCGCAATGGCATATTCATATCTCAGGAAAAATACCTCAAGGATGTACTGAGGAAATTCGGCATGCAAGATTGCAAAGGCGTCAAAATTCCTATGCCCACAAATGGCCATCTGTGCACTGATGAAAATGGTATTGACTTCGATCATAAGGTATACCGCTCCATGATTGGTTCTTTATTGTACTTATGTGCATCTAGGCTAGATATAATGCTTAGTGTTTGCATGTGTGCCCGATTTCAAGCTACACCGAAGGAATCACACCATAAGGCTGTGAAGCATATTCTTCGATATCTAGCTCACACACCAACACTTGGATTATGGTACCCCAAGGGCTCGGCTTTTGATCTCATTGGATATTCTGACTCTGACTATGCTGGTGATCGTGTGGACCGCAAGTCAACATCTGGTACATGTCATTTCCACGGACGATCTTTGGTCTGTTGGTCCTCGAAGAAACAGAACTGCGTATCACTGTCTACTGCTGAAGCTGAGTACATTGCTGCTGGTTCTTGTTGTGCTCAATTGCTGTGGATGAAGCAAACTCTCAAGGACTACGGCGTCAACGTGAAGAATGTGCCTCTCTTCTGTGACAATGAGAGTGCCATCAAGATTGCTCACAACCCAGTTCAGCACTCGAAGACAAAGCACATTCAGATTCGTCATCATTTTCTTCACGATCATGTGTTGAAGGGCGACATTTCTATTGAGCATGTGAAGACTGAAGAACAGCTAGCCGATATCTTCACAAAGCCCTTGGATGAGAAGAGATTTAGCAAGTTGCGGTGTGAGCTAAATATCTTACAATCTTCGAATGTTCTTTGAGAAGGACACTCATCCAAACACTTATGCAAAATTGATGACTTAGATGTGCAACACATGAAGAAACGTTTTTCTTCAATCAATGAAGAATAACACTCTAAGTGTGAAGAAATTAATGAAGAATTTGATTCTCAGAGCCCTACGACAATTGTACGCGGTGTCTGAAATCATCATTCTTACATGGTGGGTCACGCCACCACAAAAGTTGAAAATCTTCAATTTGAGTTTTTTTTTCAGTTTTGAAATTCCTCAGTTGTTCATTTTCTTCAACTTTGCATTGTCTTCACTATTTTCGTCATTTTTCTTCATTGGCTATATATATATATGAGTTTATGTCCTCTATAGCATTCACTTATGGCTAATTTTTTAAGTTGGTTTTTCTGCTAAGTGAATGTGATCGGACCCTTCCCCCTCTATGCTAAACTCAACCCAATCTATTCACAAATTCTTCATGTGCATCTATTTGAAACTCGTTCAAAATCTTCACTGTGTCCTTGTCAGCTGAAGAATTTGCGAACGGAACGTTAAAAGTTATCTTATCCAAATTTTCGGTTTTGCCGCTGAAACTGTTCCGCATCTCAAGAAATACTTATCTATTCACCCACGAACGCACACGATCTCCACTTCTCAGTACGTGGGTGACACATGTCAGGCAAATGAGAAGGGCCAGGGGCACGTTCGTCCAAAATCTTCGGGCGAACGGTTTTTTCACCGTGGCTATAAATACCCCTTCCCCTTCCTCACTTCCTTTACCCCGCTCGACCTCTCTCCAGCTCGAGCTTCTCAAACCCTAGCGCCGCCGCTACTTCATCGTCGCCGGTGAGGAAGAGCTTCACTGCCTCGACCTCGTCGCCGTCGTACTCGCGCCGGCCACGGAAATCTTCACTCCGCCGCCGCCGTAGCTGTCTTCCTCCGCCGAGTTAGGGCGTGGAAGATCTGCACAGACGAACTTCTAATCTCTACATCCCAGTTCGTCATGTTCTTCGTCCAGGGTAATTAAAAGTTACTTTTACAGCCCTCTTTGATTCAAATGATTTCTACAAAATCTTCAAAGGTGTTTATTCTTCAAATTCTTGACACTCTAAACACCTCACATGTCATCTGTTCTTGATTCATTTCTCTAAGCTTTAATTTCTCTTCAAGATTCCTCAATTGTGCGGATTTCTGATCTGTACAACTCTGGAACCTAAGACTAAGAATGCTTAGTGAAATTCTTCAAGACTCGTCTGGTCAAATTCCTCAAACTTGTTCTTTTTGAAAAACCTTTTGAGAACGCATATGACCTCTCCAAATTCCTCGCAACTATACTCTGTTCACAGGTACTCATGTCCGCTGCTGAATCACTAGGTTCTCATCAACTTAACTCATTTGCAGCGTTGCTCGAAGAAAAGTTGCATACTTCTTCAGAGAACTCTATTGTTCAAATTCCTCAACTGAAGAAAATGGCTGACGGTAAGAAGCCACAGAAAGGAGGAAAGAGGCCCGAGGTCAACATTGCTTTTGAAATCCCTGATGACATATACAAGGATTATTGCACTCCTGATGAGGCCAAATTTGGAAAAGAGGACAAGAATCAGCGCAAGGTGCACAGAGGATAGAGAGGAGATGGGCAAGAGAGTGGAGGGAGTACAGATATGTTACTCCCAAATACATGAAGAAATTCGCACTCAATCCTCCATGCCCAAGACCTCCATTGGCACTTGGCCAAATAGCTGATCCCACCAGCCTCAAGCGCGGTGAGGATTATCCTGATGAATGGGCCAAGCGCCAGGCCAAGCTGGCTAGACAAGCCAGAGAAGCAGTGAGGAAATTTAACGAAGACTCTGCTGCCGCTGAGGCCTCTGTCAAGCCGAAGAAATCCATGGCAACGAAGCCTGCACACAAGCCAAGTGCTTCACCTTCAATGCCCTCATGGCCAGAATCCTCAAAGCCCTCACGGCCAACTCCTCATGCTGCTCCCGCTCCAAAGTCCTCAGCTGCTCCGACCAAGTCCTCAGCACCTGTGCATCTTGCCACGTGCCAAAGGACTAGAGGCATCTCTATTGCCTCAGGAGCTTCTGCTAGTTCCTCAGCTGCACAAAATTCTTCAACGGGACCCTCTCTGCTGAAGACAAAGACCACTGCTGGACGAGGTTCTCGCCCAAGTCCTCACAAGAAGCAGGTCGCCTTCCAAGTGCCGTCTGATGAAGACGAAGCTGATGATGAGGAACTTGCTGAAATCATCAGAGATAGGAAAGTCAGGGCCGCTAGAGCCAAGGGCACAAATGTGCCTCTGCTTTTGGATCCAAAGTTGATCCTCGACTACATTGATCTCTGGCACAAGGACCCAAACACTCCTTTGCCTGATTTCAAGTTGACTCCTGGCCAAAGTCATATGCTGACTGCCTTCATCCAAGAAGAAAAATGGAAATATGAGAAGGCCAGGCAGATCAAGAAAGCGCAGTACAGGAAGGAGCACTTCCTGAAGAAAAATGTTGTCTCTATGACAACTGAAGAACTTGTCACTATTCAATCTGAGATCAAGAAACTCAGTGATGAATTTGACGCATACCATGCTGACTGGCTTGGAGCCAAAGTCAGGTTTGTGAAATTGTCTGAAAAGTTCACCTCCAATGTTGCAGCCTCAACGCAACAAGAAAATCCTCAGGCTGAAGCATCTGCTCAGCCAACTGAAGAACATGCCAGCACCGCTGGTGACATTCATGCTGCTGAAGAAAATTTGAGTTCCAGGACGGATGACTGCATTCCAGCCGCTGATGAAATTGCCAGGGCATCCACTAGTGGTGCGCCTGAAGAAAATGAAGAGGTCAGGGCAACTGCATTAGTTGTGCCTGAAGAAACTCAACCACATTCCTCTGCTCCTCCTGCGCCTACCCCAACTCCAATCCTTCCATCTGCTTCAGATGTGAAGAAGACTAAGGCTGCCGAGCGTGCAGCAGTGAAGAAAAGGAAGGCATCAGCTTCTTTAGATTCTTCAGCTCGGAAAAAGATGAAGTCTCTGACCAGCTCATTTGCAAACCCCATTGATGATGTTCCTATCTCATCCATGCCATCAAAGGACCTTGTTCCTTATGATGAAGAATATGTGATTCCTAGCGAATCCGATGAAGAAAATCCTTCTGCTGCTTCGTCAGAGCAGTTTGATGAAGAAATTTAAGTGGATGAAATCCCTTCAACTCCAGCTGTTTCCTCGCCTATGCCTCAGTTTACTGCTGAAGAGGCCGGCGTTGAAGAAATGGAAGATGAAGATGTGGACATTGGCTGTACCACACCTGTGCTAAATGATGACTTTTGGGAAAGTCAACACCCCAACTCTCCACTCTTCACACCATCGCAACAAATTCCTCAGTCCCCAGTAACTATAGTACAAATGGGATCTGATGAACCACATGCCACATCGTCTGTCCATGAAGAAATTCCAGCCACTAGTGCTGAAGAAAATGAAAATGAAGAATTAAAGACCCAGGCTGTCATTGGAGTAGAAGCTGAAATACCTCAGCCTGAAGAACCTGAGATTGTGAATCTGAGGTGATAATGCAATTGACTGACACTCCTCAGCCCAAGCCAAAGGATCCATTCTCAAAGAAGCAGAAATTCAAGGCTAATGATTTCTTCGGCGAGCACGTGTTCTTCACTGACTACAAACCTTATGATTCTGCTCGTCTTAGAAGGAAGCGCTTCTGGACTGCCAGCCAGGCCAACTTCTATTCTTCACTGCTCTTCAACAAGGATAAAGTCTTTGACCACGAGCATATTACTCATGTGGACATGGAATCCCTGCCATGCTTCACTCCCGTCCTCTGTGTGCTTCATTACACAGGCCTCCTCAACTTTTGCACAGACATGGTTGATTGGAATGAAGAACTCATTCTTCAATTCTACGCAACTCTGCACATCACAGGAGATCCTGACAATGTAAACTCCTGGGTTTTGGACTGGATGACTGAGAACACTCACTATAAGGCACCGGCGTCTGAATTGCTTCACGCCCTGCCCATCAGTCCTCCACCTGAAGGAGCTCGTTGCATGTACCAAGAGCCTGAGCTTACTGATCACTATATGCAAGTGCTGATGAAGCCATTGAAACCTGGTCAAGCCTCAAGGACAAAATTCCTCGTGAAGGAATTGCAATATGTACCAAGGACAGTCTATCGCATTCTGACGAAGACTATGAGTCCAATCAAAGGGCATGACTCATCTGATGAGGAAATTGTTGGCATCATGAAGAATCTGGTATTCAACATCATTCATGGCATCCCTGTCAATTATCACGATTTCTTCATGAGGACTCTAGCAAATGTTGCACTTTCACCGTTTGAGCTGAAGCCTTATGCACCCTGGATCATGAGATTCCTCAGGACAAGGTCTTCACTCAACTACAAAGCTGATTTTCAGAATCACCTCAGCTACTTGCCCCCGATTGAAGTCCTCAAGCGGACCTATTCCTCAGCTGATGAAAAGGGCAAGGCACCAGCTGTTATTGATGAAGGCATTCGTCCATTGGATGTTCAGTTTCGCAAGGCTGCATCTTATTCCACCAATGATGACTCTGCCACTCATGATTCTGCTGCCCATGCCTCCAAGCCAAATCCTCAAGCCACTGTTCCTCGTGTGATGACTGACCGTGAACTTCTGCTAAGTCTTCATCAGAAGGTGGATCGAAACCATAAATGGGTTAAGCGTCAGTTTGGTTCAACTCTTCACAACATGACTGCTACACATAATGCAGTGAAGAAAAACCATTACTACCTCCATGAAGTCTTCGATTGCACCTGGGCTATTCTGTCAAATGTATATGGTGAAGAAGATCTGAAGAACATGTGTCTCAAGGAGTACTTTGACTGGTCTGCACCTCCACCGAAGAAATACAAGAAGGTCAAGGTTCTTTCCTTGGTGGCCATCTCCTATTCTTCATAGCGCGAAACCGACGAGCGTGAAGACTTGGACGACACTACGGCAGGCCCTACATCAACAAACGACCCCAACAACGCTGGCGCTCCTTCATCAACTTGATATTATTCAGGGGCGTTAGTCCTCATTTTCGATCCTTTTGGTCATTCGATGACAAAGGGGGAGAAATTTGAGTTAGTTTTCAAGCGGGTCTATCTTATATGGGCTTTTTTTGCTAAGTTACAACTCTCGTTCTTTTGATGACTTTGCTGGATCGAGTTGTAAACTTAAACTCTATGGTGGCCTGATACTTTTGCTGCGCCACTCTGCATGCTTATTCCTCGTTAATGTTATTGCACGCATACTGAATTACATCAGTCACTATATTTCATCATGCATTTCAAATTCTTCATATTATATGTCAAATGCGTGTATGAATTACAAGATATAGGGGGAGATCTCCATGATTCAACTCTTCAAGTGTGCATTGCTTCAAAAGCAAATTCCTCACTATGCACATCTTCAGGGGGAGTTCTTCTATATCTTGCAATCAAATTCCTCAATATCAGTATTTACACTTCATATGTTTATCCCCGTTGAAAACTTAACCTATATTGTCATCAATCACCAAAAAGGGGGAGATTGTAAGTGCATCTAGTGCCCCTTAGTGATTTTGGTGTATTGAAGACTTATAGTTTAAGAGACTAATGAGTTTATGAGTGTACACAGGTCTATAAGTCTATGAGGAGTTTGATATTTACAAAGAAATTCGACCCCTAAAAATGAAGTTCTTCGACTGAAGACTTTGGATTTCTGAAGACTTTGAAAGTGAAGAAATTGGTGTGACCTTGAAGACTTGATATTCATTCAAGGAACATGAAGCGTGAAGACTTTTGTTTTTGTAGTTTCATTTTCTCTTTCTTGAGTCATAGGAAACACCGTACTGTTAAAGGGGGTCGAGGAAATACTAAGGAAAAATTTCCATGTGATGCTCAACTCAAAATCCACACCTACCAATCCCTTCGAGTGAAGCCATTGGAAATCTCATACAGTTCAGTCATATTCTTCAGTGACAGAGACGAAGTTCTTCTGGTCTCTGAGGAATTTGTTCTGACTGAGGAGTTAGGAATTCGCCAGTGCGGATTGCCTACACCGTGAGGAACATGATAGCCCTAAGGAATTTGATACTCAAAATTCCGACCGTTGCTGTGCTATGCGCCAGCTGTCCCAAAATATCTACCCACCTAACGGTTATATCATTGAAGGGCATTTATGTCTTATCATGTCGGGCTGCTCCCTAGGCTATAAATAGCCGCCCCCTACAACCACTAGCTGGTTGGCTGCTCCGAGAGAAACTGACACTTGTCATTTGAGAGCATCCCATCCTCCGAGGACTTCGAGCGAAAATCATCGAGTGAGGAAAACCCAAACCCAAACACCTACAAACCCAAAGTGATTGAGCATCACTGAAGAGATTGATCCTGCATGGATCCGACGCTTGTTACCTTTGAAGACTGTGCTTCTTCCAGACGGTTAGGCGTCATGGTCTAGAGCATCCAAGATTAATTGTGGATCGCCGAGTGACCGAGTTTGTGAAGGTTCGGAAGTCACCTGAAGACTTACCACGAGTGATTGGGCAAGGTCTGTGTGACCTTAGCTCAAGGAGAATACGGCGAGGACTGTGTGTCCGGGACTGTGTGTCCTCTGGTTTAAATACCTAGCCGCTCCAACCAGATGTACAACTGAGACAACAGTTGGAACAGGTCTACCAAATCATTGTCTTCACCAAGCCTACTGGTTTTATTTCCTCAACTCTTTCATTTCCTCATTACTGTGTTGTGTGCTTGTCATATCTGTGTTTGAAGACTTTGAGTGAAGACTTTCTCAATTTCCTCAGTTCAATTTCTTCAGTCTGTTTGTCTTCATCCTGTGTTATCCTGTGTTTACGCTTTCTGTACTCTGAGCTTGTTTTCATTTCATCATGATGACCATGCTTGTGTTCTGTTATGTTTACTGTTGAGTACTTATTCCGCTGCAAGTAGCTCTTCGCTAAGGAATTTCCTCAGTGAAGAATTCATAAAAATCGCCTATTCACCCCCCTCTAGTCGATATAACGCACTTTCAATGAAAAGGGTCCTTATGAAGGGTAAATAGAAATTGGCATATCACGTTGTGGTTTTTGCGTAGGTAAGAAACGTTCTTGCTAGAAACCCATAGCAGCCACGTAAAAACATGCAACAACAATTAGAGGACGTCTGACTTGTTTTTGCAGGGTATGCTATGTGATGTGATATGGCCAAAAGAATGTAATGAATGATATATGTGATTGATCATGTTCTTGTAATAGGAATCACGACTTGCATGTCGATGAGTATGACAACAGGCAGGAGCCATAGGAGTTGTCTTAATTATTTATGACCTGCGTGTCAATGAAAATGCCATGTAATTACTTTACTTTATTGCTAATCATTAGCCATAGTAGTAGAAGTAATAGTTGGCGAGACAACTTCATGAAGACACGATGATGGAGATCATGATGATGGAGATCATGGTGTCATTCCGGTGACGATGATGATCATGGTGCCCCGAAGATGGAGATCAAAAGGAGCAAAATGATATTGGCCATATCATGTCACTATTTGATTGCATATGATGTTTATCATGTTTTACATCTTATTTGCTTAGAACGACGGTAGCTTAAAATAAGATGATCTCTTACTAAAATTTCAAGAATTGTGTTCCCCCTAACTGTGCACCGTTGCTAAAGTCCGTTGTTCCGAAGCACCACGTGATGATCGGGTGTGATAGGTTCTAATGTTCGCATACAACGGGTGTAAGCCAGATTTACACATGCAATACACTTAGGTTGACTTGACGAGCCTAGCATGTACAGACATGGCCTCGGAACACAGAAGACCGAAAGGTCGAACATGAGTCGTATAGAAGATACAATCAACATGAAGATGTTCACCGATGATGACTAGTCCGTCTCACGTGATGATCGGGCACGGCCTAGTTGACTCGGATCATGTATCACTTAGATGACTAGAGGGATGTCAATCTGAGTGGGAGTTCATTAAATAATTTGATTAGATGAACTTAATTATCATGAACATAGTCTAAAACTTTGCAATATGTCTTGTAGATCAAATGGCCCACGCTAATGTTGCCCTCAACTTCAACGCGTTCCTAGAGAAAACCAAGCTGAAAGACGATGGCAGCAACTACACAGACTGGGTCCGTAACCTGAGGATTATCCTCATAGCCGCCAAGAAAGCATATGTCCTTGAAGCACCGCTAGGTGACGCACCTATTTTCCCAGCAACTCAAGACGTTATGAACGCCTGGCAGTCGCGTAGTGATGATTACTCCCTGGTTCAGTGCGGCATGCTTTACAGCTTAGAACCGGGGCTCCAAAAGCGTTTTGAGCAACACGGGGCATATGAGATGTTCCAAGAGCTGAAAATGGTTTTCCAAGCTCATGCCCGAGTCAAGAGATATGAAGTCTCCGACAACTTCTACAGTTGTAAGATGGAGGAGAACAGTTCTGTCAGCGAGCACATACTCAAAATGTCTGGGTTGCACAACCGCTTGTCTCAGCTGGGAGTCAATCTCCTGGATGACGCGGTCGTTGACAGAATCCTTCAGTCGCTTCCACCTAGCTACAAGAGCTTTGTGATGAACTTCAATATGCAGGGGATGGAAAAGACCATTCTTGAGGTATATTCAATGCTGAAATCAGCGGAGGTGGAGATAAAAAAGGAACATCAACTGTTGATGGTGAATAAAACCACTAAGTTCAAGAAAGGCAAGGGTAAAAAGAACTTCAAGAAGGACGGCAAGGGAGTTGCCACGCCCGGTAAGCAAGCTGCCGGGAAGAAGCCAAAGAATGGACCCAAGCCTGAGATTGAGTGCTTTTATTGCAAGGGAAACGATCACTGGAAGCGGAACTGCCCCAAGTACTTAGCGGATAAGAAGGCCGGCAATACCAAAGGTATATGTGATATACATGTTATTGATGTGTACCTAACCAGCGCTCGTAGTAGCTCCTGGGTATTTATACCGGTGCGGTTGCTCAATTTTGTAACTCAAAATAGGAGCTGCGGAATAAGCGGAGACTGGCGAAGGACGAGGTGACGATGCACGTCGGGAATGGTTCCAAGGTCGATGTGATCGCCGTCGGCACACTACCTCTACATTTACCTACGGGATTAGTTTTAAACCTCAATAATTGTTATTTAGTGCCAGCTTTGAGCATGAACATTGTATCTGGATCTCGTTTAATGCGAGATGGCTACTCATTTAAATCTAAGAATAATGGTTGTTCTATTTATATGAGAGATATGTTTTATGGTCATGCCCCGCTGGTCAATGGTTTATTCTTATTTAATCTCGAACGTGATGGTACACATATTCATAGTGTGAATGCCAAAAGATGTAAGGTTGGTAATGATAGTCCCACATACTTGTGGCACTGCCGCCTTGGTCACATTGGTGTCAAACGCATGAAGAAACTCCATGCAGATGGACTTTTGGAGTCTCTTGATTATGAATCATTTGACACGTGCGAACCATGCCTCATGGGAAAAATGACCGAGACTCCGTTCTCCGGAACAATGGAGCGAGCAACCAACTTATTGGAAATCATACATACTGATGTGTGCGGTCCAATGAGCGTTGAGGCTCGTGGTGGTTATCGTTATGTTCTCACCCTCACCGATGACTTAAGTAGATATGGGTATGCCTACTTAATGAAACACAAGTCTGAGACCTTTGAAAAGTTCAAGGAATTTCAGAATGAGATAGAGAATCAACGTGACAGGAAAATAAAGTTCTTACGATCAGATCGTGGGGGAGAATATTTGAGTCACGAATTTGGCACGCATTTAAGGAAATGTGGAATTGTTTCACAACTCACACCGCCTGGAACACCTCAACGTAATGGCGTGTCCGAATATCATAATCGCACTCTATTGGATATGGTGCGATCTATGATGTCTCTTACCGATCTACCGCTATCATTTTGGGGTTATGCTTTAGAGACTGCCGCATTCACTTTAAATAGGGCTCCGTCGAAATCCGTTGAGACGACACCATATGAATTATGGTTTGGGAAGAAACCTAAGCTGTCATTTCTGAAAGTTTGGGGATGCGATGCTTATGTCAAGAAACTTCAACCTGAAAAGCTCGAACCCAAGTCAGAAAAATGCGTCTTCATAGGATACCCTAAGGAAACTATTGGGTATACCTTCTACCTCAGATCCGAAGGCAAGGTCTTTGTTGCCAAAAATGGATCCTTTCTAGAGAAAGAGTTTCTCTCGAAAAAAGTAAGTGGGAGGAAAGTGGAACTTGATGATGTACCGCCTCTCGAACCGGAGAGTAGCACAGCGTAGGAAAATGTTTCTGCGGTGCCTGCACCAACTAGAGAGGAAGTTAATGATGATGATCAAGGAACTTTGGATCAAGTTACTACTGAACTTCGTAGGTCCACAAGGACACGTTCCGCACCAGAGTGGTACGGTAACCCTGTCCTGGAAAACATGTTGTTAGACAATGGTGAACCTTCGAACTATGAAGAAGCGATGGCGGACCCGGATTCCGACAAATGGCTTGAAGCCATGAAATCCGAGATAGGATCCATGTATGAAAACGAAGTATGGACTTTGACTGACTTGCCCGATGATCGGCGAGCCATAGAAAATAAATGGATCTTTAAGAAGAAGACAGACGCGGATGGTAATGTAACCATCTATAAGGCTCGGCTTGTCACTAAGGGTTATCGACAAGTTCAAGGGGTTGACTACGATGAGACTTTCTCACCCGTAGTGAAGCTGAAGTCCGTCCGAATCATGTTAGCAATTACCGCATTCTATGATTATGAGATATGGCAAATAGACGTCAAAACGGCATTCCTGAATGGTTTCCTTAAGGAAGAATTGTATATGATGCAGCCAGAAGGTTTTGTCGATCCTAAGAATGCTGACAAGGTATGCAAGCTCCAATGCTCAATCTATGGGCTGGTACAAGCATCTCGGAGTTGGAACATTCGCTTTGATGAGATGATCAAAGCGTTTGGGTTTACACAGACTTATGGAGAAGCCTGTGTTTACAAGAAAGTGAGTGGGAGCTCTGTAGCATTTCTCATATTATATGTGGATGACATACTATTGATGGGAAATGATATATAATTCTTGGAAATCATAAAGGCCTACTTGAATAAGTGTTTTTCAATGAAGGACCTTGGAGAAGCTGCTTATATATTAGGCATCAAGATCTATAGAGATAGATCAAGACGCCTCATTGGTCTTTCACAAAGCACGTACCTTGACAAGATATTGAAGAAGTTCAATATGGATCAGTCCAAGAAGGGGTTCTTGCCTGTATTGCAAGGTGTGAGATTGAGCACGGCTCAATGCCCCACCACGGCAGAAGATAGAGAAAAGATGAGTGTCATCCCCTATGCCTCGGCCATAGGGTCTATTATGTATGCCATGCTGTGTACCAGACCTGATGTAAACCTTGCCGTAAGTTTGGTAGGAAGGTACCAAAGTAATCCCGGCATGGAACACTGGACAGCGGTCAAGAATATCCTGAAGTACCTGAAAAGGACTAAGGATATGTTTCTCATTTATGGAGGTGACGAAGAGCTCATCGTAAAGGGTTACGTCGATGCTAGCTTCGACACAGATCTGGATGACTTCATGTCACAAACCAGATACGTGTATATTTTGAATGGTGGGGCAGTCAGCTAGTGCAGTTGCAAGAAAAGCGTCGTGGCGGGATCTACATGTGAAGCGGAGTACATGGCAGCCTCGGAGGCAGCACATGAAGCAATCTGGATGAAGGAGTTCATTACCGACCTATGAGTTATTCCCAATGGGTCGGGCCCGATGACTCTCTTCTGTGACAACACTGGAGCTATTGCCCTTGCCAAGGAGCCCAGGTTTCACAAGAAGACCTGGCATATCAAGCGTCGCTTCAACTCCATTCGTGAAAATGTTCAAGATGGAGACATAGATATTTGTAAAGTGCATACGGACCTGAATGTCGCAGATCCGTTGACTAAACCTCTTCCACGAGAAAAACATGATCAACACCAGAACTCTATGGGTGTTTGATTCATCACAATGTAACTAGATTATTGACTCTAGTGCAAGTGGGAGACTGTTGGCAATATGCCCTAGAGGCAATAATAAAATGGTTATTATTATATTTCCTTGTTCATGATAATTGTCTATTGTTCATGCTATAATTGTGTTATCCGGAAATCGTAATACATGTGTGAATACATAGACCACAACATGTCCCTAGTGAGCCTCTAGTTGACTAGCTCGTTGATCAATAGATGGTTACGGTTTCCTGACCATGGACATTGGATGTCATTGATAACGGGATCACATCATTAGGAGAATGATGTGATGGACAAGACCCAATCCTAAGCATAGCACAAGATCGTGTAGTTCGTCTACTAAAGCTTTTCTAATGTCAAGTGTCATTTCCTTAGACCATGAGATTGTGCAACTCCCGGATACCGTAGGAATGCTTTGGGTGTGCCAAACGTCACAACGTAACTGGGTGGCTATAAAGGTGCACTACGGGTATCTCCGAAAGTGTCTGTTGGGTTTGCACGAATCAAGACTGGGATTTGTCACTCCGTGTGACGGAGGGGTATCTCTGGGCCCACTCGGTAGGACATCATCATAATGAGCTCAATGTGACCAAGGAGTTGATCACGGGATGATGTGTTACGAACGAGTAAAGAGACTTACCGGTAACGAGATTGAAAAAGGTATAGGGATACCGACGATCGAATCTCGGGCAAGTATCATACCTGTAGACAAAGGGAATTGTGTACGGGATTGATTGAATCCCCGACATCATGGTTCATATGATGAGATCATCGTGTAGCATGTGGGAGCCAACATGGGTATCCAGATCCTGCTGTTGGTCATTGGCCGGAGAGATGTCTCGGTCATGTCTGCATGCCTCCCGAACTCGTAGGGTCTACACGCTTAAGGTTCGATGACGCTAGGGTTATAGGGAAAGTTTGTACGTGGTTACCGAATGTTGTTCAGAGTCCCGGATGAGATCCCGGATGTCACGAGGAGTTCCAGAATGGTCCGGAGGTAAAGAATAATATATAGGAAGTGAGGTTTTGGTCACCGGAACTGTTTCAGACGTCACCGGTAATGTACCGGGACCACCGAAAGGGTTCCCGGGGACCACCGGGTGGGGCCACTGAAGGAAATATGCCCTAGAGGCAATAATAAAGTTATTATTTATTTCCTTATATCATGATAAATGTTTATTATTCATGCTAGAATTGTATTAACCGGAAACATGATACATGTGTGAAGACATAGACAAACAGAGTGTCACTAGTATGCCTCTACTTGACTAGCTCGTTGATCAAAGACGGTTATGTTTCCTAGCCATAGACATGAGTTGTCATTTGATTAACGGGATCACATCATTAGGAGAATGATGTGATTGACTTGACCCATTCCGTTAGCTTAGCACTCGATCGTTTAGTATGTTGCTATTGCTTTCTTCATGACTTATACATGTTCCTATGACTATGAGATTATGCAACTCCCGTTTACCGGAGGAACACTTTGTGTGCTACCAAACATCACAACGTAACTAGGTGATTATAAAGGTGCTCTACAGGTGTCTCCAAAGGTACTTGTTGGGTTGGCGTATTTCGAGATTAGGATTTGTCACTCCGATTGTCGGAGAGGTATCTCTGGGCCCACTCAGTAATACACATCACTATAAGCCTTGCAAGCATTGTGACTAATGAGTTAGTTGCAGGATGATGTATTACGGAACGAGTAAAGAGACTTGCCGGTAACGAGATTGAACTAGGTATCGAGATACCGACGATCGAATCTCGGGCAAGTAACATACCGATGACAAAGGGAACAACGTATGTTGTTATGCGGTCTGACCGATAAAGATCTTTGTAAAATATGTAGGAACCAATATGAACATCCAGGTTCCGCTATTGGTTATTGACCGGAGAGGTGTCTCGGTCATATCTACATAGTTCTCGAACCCGTAGGGTCCGCACGCTTAACGTTACGATGACAGTTATATTATGAGTTTATATGTTTTGATGTACCGAAGGTTGTTCGGAGTCCCAGATGTGATCACGGACATGACGAGGAGTCTCGAAATGGTCGAGACATAAAGATTGATATATTGGAAGCCTATGTTTGGACATCGGAAGTGTTCCGGGTGAAATCGGGATTTTTTCGGAGTACCGGGAGGTTACCGGAACCCCCCGATAACTTAATGGGCCTTATTGGGCCTAGGTGGAAGAGAGGAGAGGAGGCCAAGGCAGGGCCGCGCGCCCCTCCCCCCAGTCCGAATAGGACAAGGAGAGGGGGGCGGCGGCCCCCCTTCCTTCCTCCCCTCCACCTTTTCCCCCTTCCTCTCCCAGTCCAACATGGAAAGGGGGGAGTCCTACTCCCGGTAGGAGTAGGACTCCTCCTGGTGCGCCTCTCCTCTAGGCCGGCCGAACCCCCCCTGCTCCTTTATATACGGGGGCAGGGGGGCACCTCTAGACAAAACAATTGATCTATTGATCTCTTAGCCGTGTGCGGTGCCCCCCTCCACCATATTACACCTCGATAATATCGTAACGGTGCTTTGGCGAAGCCCTGCGTCGGTAGAACATCATCACCGTCACCACGCTGTCGTGCTGACGAAACTCTCCCTCAACACTCGGCTGTATCAGAGTTTGAGGGACGTCATCGAGCTGAACATGTGCTGAACTCGGAGGTGCCGTGCGTTCGGTACTTGATCAGTCGGATCGTGAAGACGTACGACTACATCAACCGCGTTGTGTTAACGCTTATGCTTTCGGTCTACGAGGGTACGTGGACAACACTCTCCCCTCTCGTTGCTATGCATCACCATGATCTTGCGTGTGCGTAGGATTTTTTTTGAAATTACTGCGTTTCCCAACAGTGGCATCCGAGCCTGGTTTTATGCGTTGATGTTATATGCACGAGTAGAACACAAGTGACTTGTGGGCGATATAAGTCATACTGCTTACCAGCATGTCATACTATGGTTCGGCGGTATTGTGAGATGAAGCGGCCCGGACCGACATTACGCGTACGCTTACGCAAGACTGGTTTCACCGTTGCGAGCACTCGTTGCTTAAAGGTGACTGGCGGGTGTCTGTCTCTCTCACTTTAGTTGAACCGAGTGTGGCTACGCCCGGTCCTTGCGAAGGTTAAAACAGCACCAACTTGACAAACTATCATTGTGGTTTTGATGCGTAGGTAAGAACGGTTCTTGCTAAGCCCGTAGCAGCCACGTAAAACTTGCAACAACAAAGTAGAGGACGTCTAACTTGTTTTTGCAGGGCATGTTGTGATGTGATATGGTCAAGACATGATGCTATATTTTATTGTATGAGATGATCATGTTTTGTAACCGAGTTATCGGCAACTGGCAGTAGCCATATGGTTGTCGCTTTATTGTATGCAATCCAATCGCCATGTAATTGTTTTACTTTATCACTAAGCGGTAGCGATAGTCGTAAAAGCAATAGTTGGCGAGACGACAACGATGCTATGATGGAGATCAAGGTGTCGCGCCGGTGACGATGGTGATCATGACGGTGCTTCGGAGATGGAGATCACAAGCACAAGATGATAATGGCCATATCATATCACTTATATTGATTGCATGTGATGTTTATCTTTTATGCATCTTATCTTGCTTTGAGTGACGATAGCATTATAAGATGATCTCTCACTAAAATTTCAAGATAAAAGTGTTCTCCCTGAGTATGCACCGTTGTGAAAGTTCTTCGTGGTGAGACACCACGTGATGATCGGGTGTGATAGGCTCTACGTTCAAATACAACGGGTGCAAAACAGTTGCACACGCGGAATACTCAGGTTAAACTTGGCGAGCCTAGCATATGCAGATATGGCCTCGGAACACTAAGACCGAAAGGTCGAGCATGAATCATATAGTAGATATGATCAACATAGTGATGTTCACCATTGAAAACTACTCCATTTCACGTGATGATCGGTTATGGTTTAGTTGATTTGGATCACGTAATCACTTAGATGATTAGAGAGATGTCTATCTAAGTGGGAGTTCTTAAGTAATATGATTAATTGAACTTAAATTTATCATGAACCTAGTCCTGATAGTATTTTTGCAAATTATGTTGTAGATCAATAGCTCGCGTTGTTGCTTCCCTGTGTTTATTTTTGATATGTTCCTAGAGAAAATTATGTTGAAAGATGTTAGTAGCAAAGATGCGGATTGGATCCGTGATCTGAGGATTATCCTCATTGCTGCACAGAAGAATTATGTCCTTGATGCACCGCTAGGTGACAGACCTATTGCAGGAGCAGATGCAGACGTTATGAACGTTTGGCTAGCTCAATATGATGACTGCTTGATAGTTTAGTACACCATGCTTAACGGCTTAGAATCGGGACTTCAAAGACGTTTTGAACGTCATG
Organism: Aegilops tauschii subsp. strangulata; assembly: GCF_002575655.3. Lineage (NCBI taxonomy): Eukaryota > Viridiplantae > Streptophyta > Magnoliopsida > Poales > Poaceae > Aegilops > Aegilops tauschii. The sequence goes on along the minus strand of NC_053040.3, from coordinate 395,699,676 downwards.
GACCATATGAGATGTTCCAGGAGTTGAAATTAATATTTCAAGAAAATACCCGAGTTGAGAGATATGAAATCTCCAACAAGTTCTATAGCTAAAAGATGGAGAAGAATAACTCAAGCAGTGGGCATGTGCTCAGATTGTCTGGGTACTACAATCGCTTGAATCAAGTGGGAGTTAATCTTCCAGATAAAATAGTGATTGACAGAATTCTCTAGTCACCATCACCAAGTTAGTAGAACTTCATGATGAACTATAGTATGCAAGGGATGACGGAAGTAATTCCCGAGCTCTTCGTGATGCTGAAATCGACGAAGGTAGAAATCAAGAAAAAACATCAAGTGTTGATGGTTGACGAGACCACTAGTTTCAAGAAAAGGGCAAAGGGAAGAAGGGGAACTTCAAGAAGAACGGCAAGCAAGTTGCTGCTCAAGTGAAGAAGCCTAAGTCTGGTCCTAAGCCTGAGACTAAGTGCTTCTACTGCAAAGGGACTGGTAACTGGAAGCGGAACTACCCCAACTATTTGGTGGATAAGAAGGATGGCAAAGTGAACAAAGGTATATTGGATATACATGTTATTGATGTGTACTTTACTAGTGTTTATAGCAACCCCTCGGTATTTGATACTGGTTCAGTTGCTAAGAGTAGTAACTCGAAACGGGAGTTGCAGAATAAACAGAGACTAGTAAAAGGCGAGGTGACGATGTGTGTTGGAAGTAGTTCCAAGATTGATATGATCATCATCGCACACTCCCTATACTTTCGGGATTAGTGTTGAAACTAAATAAGTGTTATTTGGTGTTTGCATTGAGCATGAATATGATTTGATCATGTTTGTTGCAATATGGTTATTCATTTAAATTAAAGAATAATTGTTGTTCTGTTTACATGAATAAAACCTTCTATGGTCATACACCCAATAAAATGGTTTGTTGGATCTCGATCGTAGTGATACACATATTCATAATAATGAAGCCAAAAGATGCAAAGTTAATAATGATAGTGCAACTTATTTGTGGCACTGCCATTTAGGTCATATTGGTGTAAAGCGCATGAAGAAACTCCATACTGATGGGATTTTCGAATCACTTGATTATGAATCACTTGATGCTTGCGAACCGTGCCTCATGGGCAAGATGACTAAAACGCCGTTCTCCGGAACTATGGAAAGAGCAACAGATTTGTTGGAAATCATACAGACAGATGTATGTGGTTCGATGAATATTGAGGCTCGTAGCAGGTATCATTATTTTCTGATCTTCACAGATGATTTGAGTAGATATGGGTATATCTACTTAATGAAACAGAAGTCTGAAACATTTGAAAAGTTCATATAATTTCAGAGTGAAGCGGAAAATCATCGTAACAAGAAAATAAAGTTTCTACGATCTGATCATGGAGAAGAGTATTTGAGTTACGAGTTTGGCCTTCAGTTAAAACAATGTGAAATAGTTTCACTACTCACGCCACCTGGAACACCACGGTGTAATGGTGTGTCCGAACGTCATAACCGTACTTTATTGGATATAGTGCAATCTATGATGTTTCTTACCGATTTACCATTATAGTTTTGGGGTTATGCATTAGAGACAGCTGCATTCACGTAAAAAAGGGCACCATCTAAATCCGTTTGAGACGACACCGTATGAACTATGGTTTGGCAAGAAACCAAAGTTGTCGTTTCTTAAAGTTTGGGGCTGCGATGCTTATGTGAAAAAGCTTCAACCTGATAAGCTCGAACCCAAATCGGAGAAATGTATCTTCATAGGATACCCAAAGGAGACTGTTGGGTACACCTTCTATCACAGATCTGAAGGCAAGACATTCGTTGCTAAAAATGGATCCTTTCTAGAGAAGGAGTTTCTCTCGAAAGAAGTGAGTGGGAGGAAAGTAGAACTTGATGAGGTAACTGTACCTGCTCCCTTATTGGAAATTAGTTCATCACAGAAAACGGTTCCTGTGACGACTATACCAATGAGTGAGGAAGTTAATGATGATGATCATGAAATTTTAGATCAAGTTGTTACTAAACCTCGTAGGTCAACCAGAGTAAGATCCGCACCAGAGTGGTACGGTAATCCTGTTCTGGAGGTTATGTTACTAGACCATGACGAACCTACAAACTATGAAGAAGCGATGGTGAGCCCAGATTCCGCAAAATGGCTTGAGGCCATGAAATCTGAGATGAGATCCATGTATGAGAACAAAGTATGGACTTTGATTGACTTGCCCAATGATCGGCGAGCCATTGAGATTAAATGGATCTTCAAGAGGAAGACGGATGCTGATAGTAGTGTTACTATCTACAAAGCTAGAATTGTCGCAAAAGGTTTTCGACAAGTTTAAAGTGTTGACTACGATGAGAGTTTCTCACTCGTATCTATGCTTAAGTCTGTCCGAATCATGTTAGCAATTGCCGCATTTTATGAAATATGGCAAATGGATAAACAAAACTGCATTCCTTAATGGATTTAATAAAGAAGAGTTGTATATGATGCAACCAGAAGGTTTTGTCAATCCTAAAGGTGCTAAAAAAATATGCAAGCAGCAGCGATCCATCTATGGATTGGTGCAAGTATCTGGGAGTTGGAATATACGCTTTGATAAGTTGATCAAAGGATATAGTTTTATACAGACATGCGGTGAAGCCTGTATTTACAAAAAAGTGAGTGGGAGCACTACAACATTTCTGATAAGTATATGTGAATGACATACTGTTGATCGGAAATAATGTAGAATTATTCTGCAAAGCATAAAGGAGTGTTTGAAAGGAGTTTTTCAAAGAAAGACCTTGGTGAAGCTGCTTACATATTTAGCATCAAGATCTATAGAGATAGATCAAGACGCTTGATAAGTTTTTTCAATGAGTACATACCTTAACAAGATTTTGAAGTGGTTCAAAATGGAACAGTCAAAGAAAGAGTTTCTTGCCTGTGTTACAAGGTGTGAAATTGAGTAAGACTCAAAGCCCGACCACGGCAGAAGATAGAAAAAGAATGAAAGTCATTCCCTATGCCTCGGCCATAGGTTCTATAAAGTATGCCATGTTGTATTCCAGATCTATTGTATACCCTACACTGATTTTGGCAAGGGAGTACAATAGTGATCTAGGAGTAGATCACTGGACAGCGGTCAAAATTATCCTTACTGGAATAAGGATATGTTTCTCGATTATGGAAGTGACAAAAGGTTCGTCGTAAAGGGTTACGTCGATGCAAGTTTTGACACTAATCTAGATGACTCTAAGTCTCGGTCTAGATACATATTGAAAGTGGGAGCAATTAGCTAGAGTAGCTCCGTGCAGAGCATTGTAGACATAGAAATTTGCAAAATACTTACGGATGTGAATGTGACAGACCCGTTGACTAAAATTATCTCACAAGCAAAACATAATCACACCTTACTACTCTTTGGGTGTTAATCACATAGCGATGTGAACTAGATTATTGACTCTAGTAAACCCTTTGGATGTTGGTCACATGATGATGTGAACTATGGGTGTTAATCACATGGTGATGTGAACTATTGATGTTAAATCACATGACGATGTGAACTAGATTATTGACTCTAGTGCAAGTGGGAGACTGAAGGAAATATGACCTAGAGGCAATAATAAAGTTATTATTTATTTCCTTATATCATGATAAATGTTTATTATTCATGCTAGAATTGTATTAACCGGAAACATGATACATGTGTGAATACATAGACAAACAGAGTGTCACTAGTATGCCTCTACTTGACTAGCTCGTTGATCAAAGATGGTTATGTTTCCTAGCCATAGACATGAGTTGTCATTTGATTAACGGGATCACATCATTAGGAGAATGATGTGATTGACTTGACCCATTCCGTTAGCTTAGCACTTGATCGTTTAGTATGTTGCTATTGCTTTCTTCATGACTTATACATGTTCCTATGACTATGAGATTATGCAACTCCCGTTTACCGGAGGAACACTTTGTGTGCTACCAAACGTCACAACGTAACTGGGTGATTATAAAGGTGCTCTACAGGTGTCTCCGAAGGTACTTGTTGGGTTGGCGTATTTCGAGATTAGGATTTGTCACTCCGATTGTCGGAGAGGTATCTCTGGGCCCACTCGGTAATGCACATCACTTAAGCCTTGCAAGCATTGCAACTAATGAGTTAGTTGCGGGATGATGTATTACGGAACGAGTAAAGAGACTTGCCGGTAACGAGATTGAACTAGGTATTGAGATACCGACGATCGAATCTCGGGCAAGTAACATACCGATGACAAAGGGAACAACGTATGTTGTTATGCGATTTGACCGATAAAGATCTTCGTAGAATATGTGGGAGCCAATATGAGCATCCAGGTTCCGCTATTGGTTATTGACCGGAGACGTGTCTCGGTCATGTCTACATAGTTCTCGAACCCGTAGGGTCCGCATGCTTAAAGTTCGATGACGGTTATATTATGAGTTTATGCGTTTTGATGTACCGAAGGTTGTTCGGAGTCCCGGATGTGATCACGGACATGACGAGGAGTCTCGAAATGGTCGAGACGTAAAGATCGATATATTGGACGACTATATTTTGATACCGGAATGGTTCCGGAGACGTGTCTCGGTCATGTCTACATAGTTCTCGAACCCGTAGGGTCCGCATGCTTAAAGTTCGATGACGGTTATATTATGAGTTTATATGTTTTGATGTACCGAAGGTTGTTCGGAGTCCCGGATGTGATCACGGACATGATGAGGAGTCTCGAAATGGTCGAGACATAAAGATTGATATATTGGAAGCCTATGTTTGGACATCGGAAGTGTTCCGGGTGAAATCGGGATTTTTCCGGAGTACCGGGAGGTTACCGGAACCCCCCGGTAACTTAATGGGCCTTATTGGGCCTAGGTGGAAGAGAGGAGAGGAGGCCAGGGCAGGGCCGCGCGCCCCTCCCCCCAGTCCGAATAGGACAAGGAGAGGGGGGCGGCGCCCCCCTTCCTTCCTCCCCTCCACCTTTTCCCCTTCCTCTCCTAGTCCAACATGGAAAGGGGGGAGTCCTACTCCCGGTAGGAGTAGGACTTCTCCTGGCGCGCCTCTCCTCTAGGCCGGCCGAACCCCCCCTTGCTCCTTTATATACAGGGGCAGGGGGGCACCTCTAGACAAAACAATTGATCTATTGATCTCTTAGCCGTGTGCGGTGCCCCCCTCCACCATATTACACCTCGATAATATCGTAGCGGTGCTTAGGCGAAGCCCTGCGTTGGTAGAACATCATCATCGTCACCACGCCGTCGTGCTGACGAAACTCTCCCTCAACACTCGGCTGGATCGGAGTTCGAGGGACGTCATCGAGCTGAACGTGTGCTGAAGTCGGAGGTGCCGTGCGTTCGGTACTTGATCGGTCGGATCGTGAAGACGTACGACTACATCAACCGCGTTGTGTTAACGCTTACGCTTTCGGTCTACGAGGGTACGTGGACAACACTCTCCCCTCTCGTTGCTATGCATCACCATGATCTTGCGCGTGTGTAGGAATTTTTTTGAAATTACTACGTTCCCCAACAGCCACCAGCCCCGGAGGCTTGCATGGGCCAAGAGTGGGAAGGGACCAGCCCCTGAGTGGGCTGGTGCACCTCCCACCAGGGCCCAAGGCGCAGCTAGGAGGGAGAGGGGAAACCCTAGGCACAGATGGGCCTAAGGCCCACCCTAGGGCGCGCCCCCCTCTCTCCCCCTCTTGGCCGCCCCCCTCCATCCCATCTAGGGCTGCCGCCCCCTAGGGGTGGGAACCCTAGAGGGGGCGCACCCCCTCCCCTCCTCCTATATATAGTGGGGGTTTTGGGCTGCCAAGAACACGAATCTCTCACCCTCTTGGCGCAGCCCTTCCTCTCCACCTCCTCGTCTTTCGTAGTGCTTCGCGAAGCCCTGCTGGAGAACCACACTGCTCCAACACCACCACGCCGTCGTGCTGCTACTGGAGTTGTCTTCCCCAACCTCTCCCTCTCTCCTTGCTGGATTAAGGCGTGGGAGACGTCACCGGGCTGAACGTGTGTTGAACGCGGAGGCGTCATTGTTCGGCGCTTAGATCAGAATCAACCGTGATCTGAATCGCTGTGAGTACGACTCCTTCATCCGCGTTCTTTTAACGCTTCTGCATCGTGATCTTCCGCGTTCTTGTCCCACCACTCGGAATATCCAACACCTCCAATCTTACAAAAAACGAGAAAAAAAAATCCTAAAGCAAACAACCAGAGAAGATAGAACATTGTAGGATATGGGGCGACGGACCAGAAGAGAGACACCACGAGAAATCCTACCTTCCTTCTCCTGCATTTTTTATATGTTCCATGCTTGTCATTGCTCTAGCAAATCCATCGAGGGGTCTTCGATCTGCAAGTGCAATTGAGCAGATGACTCCCTGTTGGGGATCAGTGGACCAACATTGCAGAGGGTCAATGACGACGCTTATGACCGTGATGAACCAGAGCTTATTCTGTTGCGCGCCGCCATGGACCGTGCTTGAGCAAACGAGCACTAACCCTAGCTAGCTGGGGGAAGAAGAAAGGGGAAAGAGGATTTCCTCTGCGCTCATTCTGAAGGTGCTCAAATTTTTTGCGCATTTTCTACCCATCTTCCACGCCTCGCTGGCATGAGTCATTTGCCACATCCCAAAACCGCCGTCCAAAACCACCAAATGGCATAGGGTTGCGTGCTTTGTCTGGTTTCTGTAGGTTTATGGGATTAACTAAGCTAAATTTGAGTCCAGGGGTGCTTTGGTCCAAATGTGAGAGCTTAGGCGGTTATATACATTTAACTCGATATGAATCAGATAGTGATCGAGGCGTTCAGATCTGTCAATAAAAATAGACCATTCACCTACATTAGGAGAATTCTAAAACTATGAAGTCAAAAAAATCCCTGGTAACCAAGCAATTCTGGGTGAGATCTCGGTTTTCTTGGTTGCTACTCACTCATTTGTATATGCTTCTCCATCACATCAAATTTTCCATTGAATTCATGTTGGTACTATGCCTTGGCGACTCATCATTGGTGAACCCACCTGTCACTAAAGCAATGAAGACAGCGACGTCACAAGCTAGAAATTTCTCTTTCTTTTTGAACAAGATTTAGATTAAATTTAGTGCAAAATTTCCATGTTGTACGGACAGGAAAATAGGCATAGTGTTCTAGACTTAGATCTGTGTGACTATGAACCACTATCTAAATATTTGGCTCTGGATTTTGCTCTCAGTGGATTCACTCAAATCTTTTGGAGAGAGGGTGCTATGACAAACTCTTCAGAAACACATGGAGCAGCCAACCAACCTGAAAGGCGCAGGGTGGCTATTTATAACCGGAGCAATTCCGAGGGTGAAATGACCATTCAGGAGACGGCGTCCAGACAATGGCCAACTGACACATATCTAACAATCGGATTTCAAACGCGCCTGACAAATTTATTTGAGGAACAGGCAAAGTTGACTCCTCAGTTCAAACATTTCTCTCGCAGCCTAGAAGATCATCGTCTCTGGCTGACAAGTAAATGTCTCGAAGCACAAAGAGATTTCTCTCAACTCACTTGGGATATGTTTCGGTTAAGCACCAGATAAACATAAGTTTCGAAACACTTCAACCCCTCTTAATAGTATGATGGCCCAATGACTTAACTAGGAGATGACGACCCCCCTAGTCCCGTGTCGCTCCCGCGCGGGCGGCCCGGGAGAAACCCTAGCCGCCGCCGGCTACTCCCACCCTCATCCTCGTTCTCCTCCTGCCGCCGCCAAAGGGCGACACCGGGCAAAGCCCGTGAGGAGGTGGCAGCGGCGGGGATGATTGTTCCTCCTCCCGGCGGGGCATAGCGGCGCGGGGCGCAGTCTGGTGGCGGGGACTCACATGCATCCCAAGGAGCGCCGGAGGGGTGGCGCTGTGCGGTGACGCGGTGGCGTGGCTGGCTGGTCGCCCGGGGACTCGCCACAGCTCTGTCCAGGGGAGCTCCAGCGCCAGATCTGTCTCTCTTGGGGTGGCGGCTTCCTCGGCCAGTGGTCCATGGCTGCGTAGGGGAGAAAGCAGGTCGTCGCAGAGCTGATTGTCAGCGGAGCACTCTAGAGGCTCAGGCCTGCTGCCTTGCTCAGTCTGGGGGTTTCCTCTGCTCCCAGATCTGGCTGTCCAAGGCGGCGGCTCGCTCGGCCGTCGATCAACGTGGTTGCGGCTGGGGGGTCGGCGGTGGTGCTGTCGGCGGGGTCTTCTCTGGTGGAGGTTGTGCGTGGTGGTGGACGGCATGAGATTGGATGCAGTGGGCAGCAGGGTCTTTCCTGACTCCGGTGTGTGCCAGGGCTCGAGGTGAGCAACTGTGGCTTCGGATGCCTCCTTCTGGCCTTGATGTTTGCTTGAACTACGTCGGTATTTCCCCAAAGAGGAAGGGATGAAGCAGCACAATAACGGTAGGTATTTCCCTAAGTGATGAGACCAAGGTTATCGAACCAGTAGGAGAACCACGCAACACCACATAAACAGAACAAATACTTGCAACCCGACGTAAGAGAGGGGTTGTCAATCCCTCACAGGTAAAAAGATAGATAAAATTGTAGTAGATTGGATAAATAGATCTCGCGGGAACATGAGATAAAATAAATAACAATAAATTGCAGCAGGGTATTTTTGTATTTTTGGTTTAATAGATCTGAAAATAAAAGCAAATAAAAATAGATCGCGAAGGCAAATATAATAAAGAAGAGACCCGGGGGCCGTAGATTTCACTAGTGGCTTCTCTCGAGAAAAATAGCAAACTGTGGGTAAACGAATTACTGTTGGGCAATTGATAGAACTTTAAATAATCATGACGATATCCAGGCAATGATCATTATATAGGCATCACGTCCAAGATTAGTAGACCGACTCCTACCTGCTTCTACTACTATTACTCCACACATCAACCGATATCCAACATGCATCTAGTGTATTAAGTTCATGGAAAATGGACTAATGTAATAAGAATGATGACATGATGTAGACAAGATCTATTTATGTAGAAATAGACCCCATCTTGTTGTCCTTAATAGCAACGATGCATACGTGTCGGTTCCCCTTCTGTCACTGGGATCAAACACAGTAAGACTGGACCCATCACAAAGCACCTCTTCCCATTGCAAGATAAATAGATCAAGTTGGCCAAACAAAACCCAAATATCAGAGAAGGAATACGATGCTATAAGCAATCATGCATATAAGAGATCAAAGAAGACTCAAATAACTTTCATGGATAAAAACATAGATCTGATCATAAACTCAAAGTTCATCGGATCCCAACAAACACACCGCAAAAAGAGTTATATCGTATGGATCTCCAAGAGACCATTGTATTGAGAATCAAAAGAGATGGAGGAAGTCATCTAGCTACTAACTACGAACCCGTAGGTCTACAATGAACTACTCACGCATCATCGGAGAGGCACCAATGAGGATGATGAACCCTCCATGATGGTGTCTAGATTGGATCTGGTGGTTCTGGAACTTACGGCGGCTGGAATTGATTTTTGTCGACTCCCCTAGGGTTTCTGGAATATTGGGGTATTTATAAAGCAAAGAGGCAGTGCGGGAGGCCACCAAGGTGGGCACAACCCACCTGGGCGCGCCTGGGGGCCCAGGCGTGCCCTGGTGGGTTGTGCCCCCCGGGTGCTTCTCCGGCCCATTGGGTGTCTTCTGGTCCATAAAAATTCCAAAAAAAGTTTCGTTGCATTTGGACTCCGTTTGATATTGATTTCCTGCGATGTAAAAAACAAGCAGAAAACAACAACTCGCATTTGGTGATACGTCTCCAACATATCTATAATTTTTGATTGTTTCATGCTATTATATTATCTGTTTTGGATGTTTAATGGGCTTTATTATACACTTTTATATTATTTTTGGGACTAACCTACTAACCCAAGGCCCAGTGCAAGTTGCTGTTTTTTTGTCTATTTCAGTGTTTCGCAGAAAAGGAATATCAAACAGAATCCAAATGGACTGAAACCTTCGGGAGCGTGATTTTTGGAACAAACATGATCCAGAGGACTTGGAGTGGACGTCAAGAAACGAACGAGGAGGCCACGAGGTAGGGAGGCGCGCCTGCCCCCTGGGCGCGCCCCCACCCTTAGGGGCCCCTCGCAGCTCCACCGACATACTTCTTCCTCCTATATATACCATATACCCCGAAAACATCCAGGAGCACCACGAAACCCTATTTCCACCGCCGCAACCTTCTGTACCCGCGAGATCCCATCTTGGGGCCTTTTTCGGTGCTCCGCCGGAGGGGGAATCGATCACGGAGGGCTTCTACATCAACACCATAGCCTCTCCGATGATGTGTGAGTAGTTTACCTCAGACCTTCGGGTCCATAGTTATTAGCTAGATGGCTTCTTCTCTCTCTTTGGATCTCAATACAAAGTTCTCCTTGTTCTTCTTGGAGATCTATTCGATGTAACTCTTTTTGCGGTGTGTTTGTCGAGATCCGATGAATTGTGGGTTTATGATCAAGATTATCTATGAACAATATTTGAATCTCCTCTGAATTCCTTTATGTATGATTTGTTATCTTTGCAAGTCTCTTTGAATTATCAGTTTAGTTTGGCCTACTAGATTGATCTTTCTTGCAATGGGAGAAGTGCTTAGCTTTGGGTTCAATCATGCGGTGCTCGATCCCAGTGACAGAAGGGGAAACGACACGTATTGTATTGTTGCCATCGAGGATAAAAAGATGGGGTTTATATCATATTGCTTGAGTTTATCCCTCTACATCATGTCATCTTGCCTAATGCGTTACTCTGTTCTTATGAACTTAATACTCTAGATGCATGCTGGATAGCGGTCGATGTGTGGAGTAATAGTAGTAGATGTAGAATCATTTCGATCTACTTGTCACGGACGTGATGCCTATATACATGATCATGCCTAGATATTCTCATAATTATGCACTATTCTATCAATTGCTCGACAATAATTTGTTCACCCACCGTAATACTTATGCTATCTTGAGAGAAGCCACTAGTGAAACCTATGGCCCCCGGGTCTATTTTCCATCATATTAATTTCCCGCAACTAGCTATTTCTGTCGCCGTCTATTTTGCATTCTTTACTTTCAATCTTTATCATAAAAATACCAAAAATATTTATCTTATCATCTCTATCAGATCTCACTTTTGCAAGTGGCCGTGAAGGGATTGACAACCCCTTTATCGCGTTGGTTGCAAGGTTCTTATTTGTTTGTGTAGGTATGAGGGACTTGCGTGTGGCCTCCTACTGGATTGTACCTTGGTTCTCAAAAACTGAGGGAAATACTTACGCTACTTTGCTGCATCACCCTTTCCTCTTCAAGGGAAAACCAACGCATGCTCAAGAGGTAGCAAGAAGGATTACTAGCACCGTTGCCGGGGAGTCCACGCACAAGTCAAGACATACCAAGTACCCATCACAAACTCTTATCCCTCGCGTTACATTATTCGACATTTGCCTCTCGTTTTCCTCTCCCCCACTTCACCCTTGTCGTTTTATTCACCCTCTCTTTCTGTTCGCCTCTTTTTCGCTTGCTTTTTGCGTGCTTGTGTGTTGGATTGCTTGCTTGTCACGATGGCTCAAGACAATACTAAATTGTGTGACTTCTCCAATACCAACAACATTGATATTCTTAGCACTCCGATTGCTCCTATTACCGATGCCGAATCTTGTGAAATTAATGCTTCCTTGTTGAATCTTGTCATGAAAGATCAATTCGCTGGCCTTCCTAGTGAAGATGCCGCTACTCATCTAAACAACTTTGTTGATTTGTGTGATATGCAAAAGAAGAAAGATGTGGAAAATGATATTGTTAAGTTGAAGCTATTTCCTTTTTCACTTAGAGATCGTTCTAAAACTTGGTTTTCGTCTTTGCCTAAAAATAGTATTGATTCATGGAATATGTGCAAAGATTCTTTTATCTCTAAGTATTTTCCTCCCGCTAAGATCATCTCTCTTAGAAACGATATTATGAATTTTAAGCAACTTGATCATGAGCATGTTGCACAAGCTTGGGAGAGGATGAAATTAATGATACGTAATTGCCCTACACATGGTTTGAATTTATGGATGATTATACAATTTTTTTATGCCGGATTGAATTTTGCTTCTAGAAATCTTTTAGATTCGGCCGCGAGAGGCACTTTTATGGAAATCACTTTTGGAGAAGCTACTAAACTCCTAGATAATATTATGGTTAATTATTCTCAATGGCACACTGAAAGATCTACTAGTAAAAAGGTGCATGCAATTGAAGAGATTAATGTTTTGAGTGGAAAGATGGATGAACTTATGAAATTGTTTGCTAATAAGAGTGCTCCTTCTGATCCGAATGATATGCCTTTGTCTACTTTGATTGAGAATAATAATGAATCTATGGATGTGCATTTTGTTGGTAGGAACAATTTTGGTAACAACGCTTATAGAGGAAACTTTAATCCTAGGCCGTATCCTAGTAATTCCTCTAATAATTATGGTAATTCCTACAACAACTCTTATGGAAATTTTAATAAGATGCCCTCTGTTGAGACTAGTGTTAAAGAATTTATAATTTCTCAAAAGAATTTCAATGCTTTGCTAGAAGAAAAATTGCCTAAGATTGACAAGTTGGCTAGGAACATGGATAGAATTTCTCTTGATGTTGATTCTCTAAAACTTAGATCTACTCCACCTAAGCATGATATCAATGAGTCTCTCAAATCCATGAGAATTTCCATTGATGAGTGCAAAGAAAGAACCGCTAGGATGCGTGCTAAGAAAGATTGCTTTGTAAAAGCGTGTTCTTCTAGTTTTTATGATAATAAGGATGAAGATCTAAAAGTGATTGATGTGTCCCCTATTAAATCCTTGTTTTGCAATATGAATCTTGATAATAATGGGACTTGAGATGAGTCAACTTTAGTTAAAAGGCGTCCCAATGATTCGGAGTTTTTAGATCTTGACGCAAAGATTGGTAAAAGTGGGATTGAAGAGGTCAAAACTTTACATAGCAATGAACCTACTATTTTGGATTTCAAGTAATTTAATTATGATAATTATTCTTTAATAGATTGTATTTCCTTGTTGCAATCCGTGCTAAATTCTCCGCATGCTTATAGTCAAAATAAGGCTTTTACCAAACATATCGTAGATGCTTTAATGCAATCCTATGAAGAAAAGCTTGAATTAGAAGTTTCTATCCCTAGAAAACTTTATGATGAGTGGGAACCTACTATTAAAATTAAAATTCAAGATCATGAATGCTATGCTTTATGTGATTTGGGTGCTAGTGTTTCCACGATTCCAAAAACTTTGTGTGATGTGTTAGGTTTCCGTGAAATTGATGATTGTTCTTTAAACTTGCACCTAGCGGATTCCACCATTAAGAAACCTATGGGAAGAATTAATAATGTTCTTATTATTTCAAATAGGAATTATGTGCCCGTAGATTTCATTGTCCTTGATATAGATTGCAATCCTACATGTCCTATTATTCTTGGTAGACCTTTCCTTAGAACGATTGGTGCAATTATTGATATGAAAGAAGGGAATATTAGATTCCAATTTCCGTTAAGGAAAGGCATGGAACACTTTCCTAGAAAGAAAATTAAATTACCTTATGAATCTATTATGAGAGCCACTTATGGATTGCATGCGAAAGATGATAATACCTAGATCTATCTTTGCCTTTATGCCTAGCTAGGGGCGTTAAACGATAGCGCTTGTTGGGAGGCAACCCAATTTTAAGTTTGTTTCTTGCTTTTTGGTTCTGTTTAGTAATAAATCTTTGGTCTAGCCTCTGTTTAGATGTGTTTTTATGTTTTAATTAGTGTTTGTGCCAAGTAAAACCTATAGGATCTTCTTGGATGATAGTTATTTGATCTTGCTGAAAAAGTCAGAAACTTTCTGCTCACGAAAACAATTGTTAAAAATCACCAGAACGTGATAAAATACTGATTCCAATTGCAGTAGATCGATAAACAAATTATCTAGGTCGTCCTATTTTGGACTCAGAAGTTTGCGTTAGATACAGATTACTACAGACTGTTCTGTTTTTGACAAATTCTGTTTTTTGTGTGTTGTTTGCTTATTTTGATGAATCTATGGCTAGTATCAGAGGTTATGAACCATAGAGAAGTTGGAATACAGTAGGTTTAACACCAATATAAATAAAGAATGAGTTCATTACAGTACCTTAAAGTGGTGGTTTGTTTTATTTCGCTAACGGAGCTCATGAGATTTTCTGTTGAGTTTTGTGTTGTGAAGTTTTCAAGTTTTTGGGTAAAGATTTGATGGATTATGGAACAAGGAGTGGCAAGAGCCTAAGCTTGGGGATGCCCAAGGCACCCCAAGGTAAAATCTAAGGACAACCAAAAGCCCATGCTTGGGGATGCCCCGGAAGGCATCCCCTCTTTTGTCTTCGTCCATTGGTAACTTTACTTGATGCTATATTTTTATTCACCACATGATATGTGTTTTGCTTGGAGCGTCTTGTATGATTTGAGTCTTTGCTTTTTAGTTCACCACAATCATCCTTGCTGTACACACCTTTTGGGAGAGGCACACATGAATCGGCATTTATTAGAATACTCTATGTGCTTCACTTATATCTCTTGAGCTAGATAATTTTGCTCAAGTGCTTCACTTATATCTTTTAGAGCACGGTGGTGGATTTATTTTACAGAAATTATTGATCTCTCATGCTTCACTTATATTATTTTGAGAGTCCTTTAGAGCAGCATGGTAATTTTCTTTGGCTATAAAATAGTCCTAATATGATAGGCATCCAAGATGGATATAATAAAAACTTTCATATAAGTGCATTGAATACTAAGAGAAGTTTGATACTTGATGATTGTTTTGAGGTATGGAGATAGTGATATTAAATTTGTGCTAGTTGAGTAGTTGTGAATTTAAGAAATACTTGTGTTGAAGTTTGCAAGTCCCGTAGCATGCACGTATGGTAAACGTTGTGTAACAAATTTGAAACATGAGGTGTTCTTTGATTGTCATCCTTATGAGTGGCGGTCGGGGACGAGCGATGGTCTTTTCCTACCAACCTATCCCCCTAGGAGCATGCGCGTAGCGCTTGGTTTTTGATGACTTGTAGATTTTTGCAATAAGTATATGAGTTCTTTATGACTAATGTTGAGTCCATGGATTATACACACTCTCACCTTTCCATCTTTGCTAGCCTCTTCGGTACCGTGCATTGCCCTTTCTCACCTTGAGAGTTGGTGCAAACTTCACCGGTGCATCCAAACCCCGTGATACGATACGCTCTATCACACATAAACCTCCTTATATTTTCCTCAAAACAGCCACCATACCTAGCTATTATGGCATGTCCATAGCCATTCCGAGATATATTGCCATGCAACTTTCTACCGTTCCGTTTATTATGACGCGCTTCATCATTGTCATATTGCCTTGCATGATCATGTAGTTGACATCGTATTTGTGGCAAAGCCACCATGCATATTATTTCATACATGTCACTCTTGATTCATTGCCCTTCCCGGTACACTGCCGGAGGCATTCATATAGAGTCATATTTTGTTCTAGTATCGAGTCGTAATCATTGAGTTGTAAATAAATAGAAGTGTGATGATCATCATTAATAGAGCATTGTCCCAAATAAAAAAAAGAAAGAAAGGCCAAATAAAAAAATGAAGGCCCAAAAAAAAAAGAAAAAAGGGAAATAAAAAGGGACAATGCTACTATCCTTTTTCCACACTTGTGCTTCAAAGTAGCACCATGATCTTTATGATAGAGAGTCTCTTGTTTTATCATTTTCTTATACTAGTGGGAATTTTTCATTACAGAACTTGGCTTGTATATTCCAACAATGGGCTTCCTCAAATGCCCTAGGTCTTCGTGAGCAAGCAAGTTGGATGCACACCCACTTAGATTCTTTTGTTGAGCTTTCATACATTTATAGCTCTAGTGCATCCGTTGCATGGCAATCCCTACTCCTTGCATTGACATCAATTGATGGGCATCTCCCTAGCCCATTGATTATTCTACACATAACCCCCATCATTATTATTCTATTCCACCCATAATGCTATATCCATGGCTCACGCTCATGTATTGCGTGAAAGTTGAAAAAAGTTTGAGATTACTAAAGTATGAAACAATTGGTTGGCTTATCATCGGGGTTGTGCATGATGAGAGCACTCTTGTGTGACTAAAATGGAGCATGACCAAACTATATGACTTTGTAGGGATGAACTTTCTTTGGCCATGTTATTTTGAGAAGACATGATTGCTTAGTTAGTATGCTTGAAGTATTATTATTTTTATGTCAATATTAAACTTTTATCTTGAATCTTTCGGATCTAAACATTCATGCCACAATAAAGAAAATTACATTGAAGAATACGCTAGGTAGCATTCCACATCAAAAATTCTGTTTTTATCATTTACCTACTCGAGGACGAGCAGGAATTAAGCTTGGGGATGCCTGATACGTCTCCAACGTATCTATAATTTTTGATTGTTCCATGCTATTATATTATCTGTTTTGGATGTTTAATGGGCTTTATTATACACTTTTATATTATTTTTGGGACTAACCTACTAACCCAAGGCCAGTGCAAATTGCTGTATTTTTGCCTATTTCAGTGTTTCATAGAAAAGGAATATCAAACAGAATCCAAACGGAATGAAACCTTCAGGAGCGTGATTTTTGGAACAAACGTGATCCAGAGGACTTGGAGTGGACGTCAAGAAATGAACGAGGAGGCCACGAGGCAGGGAGGCGCGCCTACCCCCCGGGCGCGCCCCCACCCTCATGGGCCCCTCGCAGCTCCACCGACCTACTTCTTCCTCCTATATATACCCATATATCCCGAAAACATCCAGGAGCACCACGAAACCCTATTTCCACCGCCACAACCTTCTGTACCCGTGAGATCCCATCTTGGAGCCCTTTCTGGCGCTTCACCGAAGGGGGAATCGATCACGGAGGGCTTCTAC
Source organism: Aegilops tauschii subsp. strangulata (assembly GCF_002575655.3). Taxonomy (NCBI): domain Eukaryota; kingdom Viridiplantae; phylum Streptophyta; class Magnoliopsida; order Poales; family Poaceae; genus Aegilops; species Aegilops tauschii. The sequence continues at coordinate 395,682,725 of NC_053040.3, read as the reverse complement.
ATCAACACCATAGCCTCTCCGATGATGTGTGAGTAGTTTAACTCAGACCTTCGGGTCCATAGTTATTAGCTAGATGGCTTCTTCTCTCTCTCTTTGGATCTCAATACAAAGTTCTCCTCGATCTTCTTGGAGATCTATTTGATGTAACTCTTTTTGCGGTGTGTTTGTCGAGATCCGATGAATTGTGGGTTTATGATCAAGATTATCTATGAACAATATTTGAATCTCCTCTGAATTCTTTTATGTATTGTTGGGGATATTACTACTGAGTATAAACCGGCTAGGAGGGGCCGGGTTATACCCATAATGAGTTATTTATATTGAAGCCCATGAAGACATGGAAGATGGCGCTTTACGGAGGAGATTGGACAAGAAGGCCCAAGGCCCAAGGACGGATTAAGGCTCGTAGACGTAAACCGCCGTATGATGTAAGACTTGTATTGTAAGGAATATGAGATGAGTCACCCAGCCGGACATGTTGTATGAGCCGGCCGAGACTCTGTAGACTGTAGGGCGTCAACCCATGTATATAAGGGGATGACCCGGCGACGGTTTAGGGACAGAAACAACAACTCGAGAGCCAGGCATAGCGATTCGCTCCCTGGTCATCGGAACCCTAGCAATTGCACATCAACTGGATTAGGCCTTTACCTTCACCGCAAGGGGCCGAACCAATATAAACTCCTTGCGTCCTTTGTCCAGCTTTAACCCCTTTAAGTTAACTACGTTGCGATGGCTCCACGACTAAGTCCTTACATTAGGACATCTGCCGTGACAAAACCACGACAGTTGGCGCCCATCGTGGGGCTATCGCACGATGGTTTCGAGTTCTTAGAGGGCAGCTTCGAAGGGCTCAAGGGATACACTGTGGGCCCGATGACCAAGAGTCATCGCGGCAAGCTCTACATCGACGACGCAGGCTGGGGCCCCGAGGCCGGCTCAATTGAGTATGGGTACCGGGTCCCCTTCGGCGGCATTCACGTTTTCATTGGCAAGATCGGTGAACCGGCCCCCGAGCCGGACATTTGCACCGACATCGTCGAAATGGCTCAGCGTGCGAGACCCGCCCGGGTTCAGCCTGCCATGAAGCGTGCCTTCGTGGGAGTCATCCACGGAGTAGAATCTGAGGTTAGATCGGCATCTGGTGGTGAAACCATCATTTACTCTAATGACGAGTCATCTACTGGAGAGACCGAGTCATTGTAGCAGCTGCAAGATGGCCGGTTTGGGGGCTGTTCCGATGGCGACAGTATTCCGGACCCCTTCGATCCGCCGAGCCGGGTTGCGATCTTTATGGCCGGTACACAGCCTACGCAGCACTCTTCGACCGCAGCAGCAATGATTTCCGGATCAGTAGCGGCGACAACAGCCGGGGCAGGAGGCCCTTCGCGATCGCCGGCTCAGGTTTTGTCCGACTTATTTGACGCTTTGGCAATGCTACTAGCGGCAGAAGTTAATCCGGTGAATCAGGATGAGCATAACGCGGAAGTTGCAAAGGTGAAGGATCAGATAGCTCAGGCCAAAGCAGACCTGGCAGCTGAGGACACCAGGATGGCTGCAGAGCGGGCCGAGTTGGAGGCACATGCTTACCGCCTTATGCTGGATCAGAGCGCATCAAATGATGTCATGAGGAGAAGGTACCGGTCTCACCTGCCTCCGATTTATGAGGCAAGGAATCTCTTTAGCATGCCAGGGGCAGGAACCAGTAACCAGCCAGTGGTAAACCGGGTGGAGGCACCTGGAACGGGGGCGCCGGTTCAGCCGCGCACGATGGATCCGCCTCGTCAGAACAATGTCCTGTCGCAACACGTTTCAACGCCTCCGGGTCATTACTCTAACCCGTTGGATAACATCGTTGCCGCCGCTTCACGATTGGCAGCTCTCCCGATCGAAGGCGAGTCTCCAGTAGTAGTTGAAACACGACGGGCTAGAGAGCTCCTTTAGACAGCTTTGACTCAGCAGCGGGCCTATTCATACAGCCGCGAGAGGATTCATTCCACCCCTCGCCCAAGCCGGAGTTACAGCAGGCATATGGATGGACCGGCCGTGTCGAGCAGTGCGCGGAATCGTAATCCGCCTCGTGGCCATAACCCGGCGGGTGGCAGTGTTGATGCTCAGAACGTGGTGGACCAAGGAAGAGCACGTCGAGAAGCCGAGTTAGCGGCGCAGTACGCGGCCTGTCAGCTTACTCCGGCTCGTCCAACAACTTCGGTAGAGCCAGGAGTTACCTCCAGTTCATTGGGGGTGTCGTGTCTCACCCCGGCTTTACGTAATGTACGGCTGCCCAAGGATTTCAAGGGTCCACGTAATGTGCCCAATTATACTGCCGACTTATCCCCCGAGTCATGGGTCGAAAGCTATGAGATGGCGATGGAGATGCTGGATGTGGATGATGCGGCATGTGCTAAATATTTCACCATGATGTTGGAGGGAACAACTCGCACTTGGTTGAAAAACTTGCCAGCTAACTCCATTGGGTCATGGGCCGAGTTAAGGGCCCGGTTTATCCAGAATTTCAAGGACACGTGCAAGCAGCCCATGTCAATTGTGGACTTAGCTTCCTGTGTCCAAGAGGAAGGAGAATCGACAACCCATTGGGTGCGCCGGGTTTCAGAAATCTTACATTCATCGGACCGCATCAACGCTGATACAGCAGTTTTAACGTTGGAAGGCAATTGCCGGTTCGCGCCTCTGAAGCTGAAGTTGGGACGACTCAAGTGTCATTGCAATGACATGGGGACGTATATGGCAGCTCTGGTTAAGTATGCCGACTCTGATAGTACCAAGGACCCTGAGTCTGACGATGAGAAGCCGGGAAAGGGAAAGAAGAGTGGCAGCACCAAAGGGCAGCAGCATAACCTGGCGGGTCATGGAAACAGCGGTAAGCATAAAGCGGATAACAGTTTAGATTTTGTGGCTAACACCAACACGCAGGATATTGGTCAGCGTCGTAAGGGTAAACCGCCCCCGCGGAGTGGAGGATCAGGTCCCAATCTTGAGCACCTGTTAAACCAGCCTTGCCCAAAGCACGGGTCGTGAGAAAGGCCAGCCACGCACCTCTGGAAGGATTGCTTTATTATGTGGGAGTTCAAAAATTCGGATCTTTTCCGATATGATCATGGACCGTCCGGCGGTTCAGGACCCGGTTCTCATGGGCCGGGTTATGGTGGAGGTAGTTCTGGCTCAGGATTTCAAGGTAATCAAAGCGGACATGGCAATCAAGGCAGTCAGGACAGCCAGGGTGGTTATAATCATTAGGGGAGTCAGCAGCAGCAGCAGCAGTCGGGTTACCAGAGCAACCCGAAGCAGTTGAATAGTGGGTAGTATCATGTCTTCACCACTAGCCTATGCAAGCGCGATCAGAAGCTTCATAAAAGGGCAGTGAACTCCGTTGAACCAGTGGTGCCCCATTACTTGCGCTGGTCTGAACAGCCCATTGTGTGGAGTCGAGAGGATCATCCGCCCCGGGTTGATAATCTGGGTCATCTGGCATTGGTGGTGGCACCTCAGGTTGGAGGATATAAGTTCATCAAAGTGATCGTGGATGGGGGAGCAGTATCAACATCCTTTATTATGAAACCTTCCGTCGCATCGGGTTAACAGATAAAAATCTTAAACCGTCAAACACCGTTTTCCATGGTGTGGTACCTGGTAAATCGGCGTATCCAGTGGGTAAGATAGCTCTGGAGGTTGCTTTTGGAGATGAGCATGATTCAAGATCAGAGACCTTGACTTTTGAAGTGGTAAAAATCAAGAGCCCGTATCATGCCCTGTTTGGGTGACCGGCTTATGCTAAGTTCATGGCAAGGCCATGTTATGTTTATCTGCAGCTCAAAATGCCGGGTCATAAGGGGACCATCACAGTACATGGGAGCCGTAAGATTGCTTTGGAATGTGAAGAAGGTGATGCGGCCTATGCTGAGTCGGTTTGTGCGACAGAGGAGTTGAAGTTCTACAAGGACAATGTTGATCCGGCGGATATGACCTCGTTGAAGAAGCCAACTACAGAGCATGATCCGGCCTTGAAGTTTAAATCGGCTGATGAGACTAAGCTGGTTGATTTTGTTCATGGCGATTCATCCAAGCAGTTTAGCATCAGCGCTAACTTGGATCCGAAATAGGAAAGCGTGCTCATCGAGTTCATCCGTGAGAACCGGGACATCGTCTTTGCATGGAAACCTTCTGACATGTCGGGTGTATCGAGGGAACTCGCTGAGCACACTCTTAATATCGATCCCAAGTTTAACCGGTCAAGCAGTTTCTCCGCCGCTTCAATGAAGAAAGACGCAAGGCTATTGGTGAGGAGGTAGCCAGGCTCTTGGCGGCTGGGTTTATCATCGAAGTATTTCATCCTGAGTGGTTGGCTGCTCCGGTGCTAGTACTTAATTAAGAAGAATGGCACTTGGCGTATGTGTGTGGACTACACAGATTTGAACAAGGCTTGTCCAGCGGATCCTTTTTCTCACCCTCGTATTGATCAAATCATTGATGCTACGGCGGGTTGTGAGCGTTTGAGCTTTCTGGACGCTTATTCTAGTTATCATCAGATTAAAATGGCAGTTAAGAACCAGGAGAAGACAACTTTTATAACTCCCTTTGGAGCCTTCTGCTATGTATCTATGCCCTTTGGGCTCAAGAGTGCCCAGGCAACTTATCAGCATTGTGTGCAGAATTGTCTTCATAATCAGATCGGGCGCAATGTTCATGCTTATGTGGACGATATTGTGGTGAAGTCCAGAAAAGAGGAGATGTTGATAGATGATTTGAAGGAAACTTTTGATAATCTCCGGGTTTATAAAATGATGCTTAATCCAGCCAAGTGTGCCTTTGGTGTTCCGGCTGGCAAGCTCTTGGGGTTTCTGGTGTCAAACAGGGGCATTGAAGCTAATCCGAAAAAAATCAAAGCTATTACGTCTCTGGCTAAACCGGCGTGTATCAACGATGTTCAACGTTTGGCGGGTCGTATTGCAGCGCTGAGCCGGTTTATCAGCCAATTGGGAGAGAAGGCTATCCCTCTATATCAGATGATGAAAAACACAGACAATTTTGTCTAGAGTGATGCTGCTAATGCGGTGTTTGAGGACTTAAAGAAGCAGTTAGCCGAGCCACCTGTCCTTGCTACTCCGGTCGATAAAGAGCCGCTGTTGTTATATGTGGCTGCCAATGCCCGGGCTGTCAGTGTGGCCATTGTGGTAGAGCGCAAGGAGGCCGGGAAGGAGTATCCGGTTCAACGGCCGGTTTATTATATCAGTGAGGTGATTATTGAGTCCAAGCAGAGGTACCCACATTTGCAGAAGCTGGTGTATGTTGTTTTCATGGCGAGCCGGAAGCTTAAGTAGTATTTTCAGGGTCGTCCCATCACTTTGGTTAGTTCTGCCCCTTTGGGAGATATAATACCAAACAGGGAAGCAACTGGCCGGGTTGCCAAGTGGGCCATTGAGCTTGGACCTCATGGGATAAAATATATGCCTCGGACGGTGATTAAGTCCCAAGCGCTTGTGAATTTCATCAATGACTGGACAGAGTTACAGGCGCCAGAAGAGAAGCCGGATCACACTTATTGGACTATTCATTTTGATGGGTCCAGGCAATTGGAGCGCTCGGGGGCTGGAGTTGTGTTAACTTCCCCAAGAGGTGATAAGTTTTGTTATGTTCTCTGTTTAATGTTCCCTTGCACTAACAATGCAGCTAAATACGAGGCCTTACTCCATGGTCTTCGAATGGCTAGGGAGATGAATTTAAGCCGGGTTAAGTGCTTTGGTGATTCGGAGCTGGTAGCTCAACAATTGTCTGGTACTTGGACTCCAAAGACCCGCTCATGGCGGCGTATCGACGAGAGGTGGATATTGTGGCTGGTCACTTCAAGGGTTATCAGGTTGATCATGTGGACCGGCGAAAGAACGAAGCGGCGGACGCTTTAAGCCGTTTAGGTTCCCAACGTAAACTAGTGCCAGCCAATGTTTTCCTGGATGTTTTGCATAACCCGTCGGTCAAGCTACCTATAGAGGAGGATTTGGCTGTTCCTGACCCGGAGGCTCAGTTGGTGGCGGCTCTTCACGTTATCCCGGACTGGACGGTCCCATATTTGGCGTATATGAACATGGGCGAGTTACCGGAGGATGAAACTTTGGCCAGGCAGATAATCCGGTGATCCAATTCAATGACCATTGTCAATGGAGAATTGCATCATTGCAGTGTAACAGGGGTGTTTCAGCGTTACGTATCTCCTGAAGAAGGCCGCGAGATTTTATGTGAGATCCATGAAGGATATTGTGGCCACCACGCCGGTTCAAAGTCCTTGGTAGCTAAAGCTTTTCGTCATGGTTTCTATTGGCTGACGGCTCATGCTGACGCTGAGGACTTGGTGAAAAAATGTGATGGTTGTCAGAAGTTTTCACGCCGATCTCATGTTCCGGCTCAAGAATTGAGGATGATTCCAATCACTTGGTCGTTTGCAACTTGGGGGCTGGATATGGTTGGGCCCTTTAAGAGATCCAAGGATAAGAAGACTCACCTTCTGGTGGCGGTTGATAAGTTCACTAAGTGGGTAGAGGCAGAACCAGTCAGTAAGTGTGATGCAGCCACGGCGGTTCAATTCATCAAGAAGGTGATTTTCTGGTTTAGTTTTCCACACAGCATCATAACTGATAATGGCACTAATCTATCCAAGGGTGCTATGAAAGAATTTTGTCAACGTGAGCACATCCGGCTTGACGTATCATCAGTGGCTCACCCCCAGTCTAATGGTCAAGCGGAGAGAGCCAATCAAGAGATCCTGAGAGGCATCAAGCCCCGGCTCATGATTCCTTTACAACGGACGCCGGGTTGTTGGGTGGAGGAGTTACCTTCTGTGTTATGGAGCATCAATACCACGCCCAACAGATCTACGGGTTACACGCCTTTTTCATGCTTTACGGAGCAGAGGCGGTTCTCCCTAGTGACATCCGTCATGACTCGCCTCGTGTGGCGGCTTATGTCGAAGCTGACAATGAGAAGGCACGACAGGAAGCACTTGACCTGTTAGATGAGGAGCGTGACATTGCAGCAGCTCGTTCGGCGATTTACCAGCAAGATCTACGTCGCTATCATAGCCGCGGAGTTAGAACCAGAACTTTTCAAGAAGGCGATCTGGTGCTCCGACTCATCCAGGATCAGACTGATATGCACAAGTTATCCCCTCCTAGGAAGGACCCTTTGTGGTCAGCAAGAATCTGCATAACGGGTCATACTACCTTATCGATGTTCGAGAGCACAAAGACTCACGTAAATCGGAGGAGGAGACCCACTGGCCGTGGAATATTGCTCATCTTCGGCCTTACTATACTTGAGCCACAGGCTCTTCTTATGTACATAGTTATGACAATGTACATATTATGATCAATATAATAAACCAGAGCCTCAGCTAAAGCGGGGTCTCTGTTGTTTTTCTTACATCATGTGTGGTTACATGGGGGCTTCTGTTTATAAAGCGGAGTTCTGTTTACCCATTGATCCGGCTTATAAAGCCATATAAAAAAATCACTTGGGGGCTTGGTCGTATTCGAACCATAGCTACACCTCTTGATCGGCGTAAGGCCACCAGGGAAATCACTTGGGGGCCAAAGAGAGTGTTGGAAAAGCACAACTCAAACATAGGCACCCACTGAGCACAGCTCAAAATATTGCTCGGGGGCTCTTTGCTTCTCAAAGAACAAAGAGTCTACACCCTTGCAATAGGCTATCAAGCCAGGCTTGGAAGCCAAGTGTATTCACCTAAAACCCCGGGTTATCCTGCCTTTAAGTAAGCCACTCCGTCCAGGTAATCCTGGTATGACCCGCCGAACGTTTGGCAAGTCAATCTTATACAGACCCTGAACTTATCAAAGTTAAAATGACGATTGGTTAATGTGAGGTCCATCTTAAAAGGCTTTGTAAAATGGTTTAACTCAGTGGCCTGGCAGCCCATGAAAAGCCTCGATTTTGGGCCTGGCAGCCCATGAAAAGCCTCGCATGTTCTTTTTATGTTTTTATTTGCCAAGTTTTTTCTCCTTTGATGAGGTTTATAATATCTTATGATAAACCGGCATTTATTGACCCGGCTTGGCTTTCAACTACAAGTTGTCAGTACATGATCAGTTATAATCCGGTGCTTATTGAGCCGGCCTGGTTTCGACTATAAGTCGCCAATATTATATATGGTTACTCCGGTGTTTATTACAACCTGGTACAGTTTTATTATAAACCGGCAAAACATGGGAGGAGTTATCCATACTCAAGATTTGGGTTATCACCCTTACTACAAAACGTTGGTAAACCAACGATGTGATTCGATGTCACAGGTATCATCTATTTCATATTTGATTATTTTTAAATACAGCCTTGGTTATAAACCCTGGCTATACATTTGGGCATCATGACCCGTCCGGCGGTAAACCGCCAGGACACTTTAAACTTGTTATATGCAGAAACATGTTGAATAAAGCTGCTAAGAATGATAAGCAGACATAGTATAATGATGGTGGATTAATAGTGTCATGCAAAATGAGTATGCACGATGGCATAGCAGACCAAGTGTTTCAACTAGCCTATTACAAGGCGCTTTGATGCCCAATTTTTTTTTGTTTTCAGCAAGTGTTGCGGTGGCATAGCAGACCAAGTTGCAGAAGGCTAAACCGGCCTCCGGATCATGACTCCTCGCCGGGCTGACTTGATGGCTGTGGATCATCCTGCGCTGGTTCATCCTCCTCCTCTCCACCCAGTGGCTGGAAGTCAATGGTTGCCCAATCGATCCCTGTTAGGGCTTGGAATACAGCTTCATCGCTTATAAGCGTGGAGGGTTCAACATCAGGGGCATAAGTATGCTTACGGATTGGCGGGATAAGATTTTGCACATCATAAGTTGGCGCGTTAACCCGCTTGTTTTCGGCGTCGTAAATTGACTGATAATGGGAAAGATCGGTTTCTTGAGCCAGCTTGCTAGCCAAGGGGCGCATTTCCCTTGTCAAAGCTCGGAGATCATCATTATCAAAATCTGATCCATCCTCCCTTAAGCTTGGATAGCCATTCCACATGTCACCCGGATCAAGATCAGGTACCCATGCTTTCGCCCGGGTTAGTGCGGTCAGAGCACCTGCCCTTGCAGCTGATCTTTTTAACTCTTCAAACCGGGCCGACAGCATCGACAACCTTTCTAAGGTTTCCTTGATTAAACTTGGGGGCGGCTTGTTATGAGAGGCAGTACATATGATCTGTTGGGCGCCGGTATATAATTGCTCTATAAGAGTATAGGCAGCCTTCAATTTCTTCTGCATGTCAGAGCCTAGATGGGCAATGCGAGTTCCTGCATCATTACAAACATCGGTAAACCGGCAGCTTATGGGATAGCACATGTTGAAAGCTTATAATAAGGGTATTTACCAAATACAGCAGTGGTCATGGCGTTTATCTACCGCTTCAAACCAGTCAGCTCTTCTACCACCGGTTTAAGGGTTGTTTCTGCATCCTCAGCCCTCTTTTGCAATGTGGACTTCTCTGTGTCCTAGTCCGCCCGCTCCTTCTTGAAATCCTCCTTCAGCTTTTCCATGGTTGCTAAGGCGCTGGTCATCTCATCTTTGGCTTTGGAGGTTTCTGCTTGTTGGGACTTGATGTTTTCTTGAAGATCAGCGACTTGGGATTCCTTCTTGCTCAGCTCAGCCTATAAGAAACATAAATATCATGAATTGGCAGCACATATTTGAAGTACCAAGCACATAACAAGTTATACACTTGGTACTTGGGAGCTAATGCCTATTTGCTTGTTATCAGAAATTTTTACAAAGTCCCAAGCTCAATACAAGTATTATTCTTGGCACTTGGGGGCTAATGTATATTTGATGAAAGTAACATTATGAAAACTGGCAGGATAAAAGTCCCGGTTCATCTTGAAAGAATAAACCGGCCCTTGGGGGCTACACAGGCGAAAGTTGTAACATTAATATTCTAAAGTCCCGGTTCATTTTGAAAAGATAAACCAGCCCTTGGGGGCTACGTAAGCAAAGTTGAGGTACTACAAAGTCCCGGTTTACATTGATATCATAAACCGGCCCTTGGGGGCTACTGGAGTTGATATTAGAAATTGGACACAAGAGAGAAACAGTTATGTGGAGTTAAACAACATTTACCTCATATCGCTCTTTCATCAGGTTCACTAAACCGGCTTCATAGTCGCGGCTTGTGTACAGACGGTTCAAAAAGCCAGAATGAATGTCTTGGGCGTTGAGGTGGGCGTAGCTTGAAAAATTTGTATTCCACTTGCCCTTGTCCATAGCAGAAAATTCTTCCTGGCACTATGCTTTGATAAAGCGACAGGATTGCCAGGGGTGCTGTGGCCGAAGCCAGTAATCATAATATCATCCGCCTTGTCATCAGCAACCTTGACTGGACTTGATGGTTTATCAGCAGCCTTGACTGGACTTGATGGTTTATCAGCAACATGGACCGGGCTTGTCGGTTTATCAGCATGACCCGTTGGATCAACTTCCACTTGTTAAACAAAAAAGTCCTGATCTTATGGTGACGGATCATTAAGCATGGTGTCAGCATTGGCTTCTTCCGGTTCTGGAGTTCTCTCCGGTTCAGTGACCGGGTTATCATCAGCCGGTTTATTCAGTTTGGCTTTTTTGCTGGGTCTAGGCTTGGCAATAAGAGGAACAGATATAAGGTCAGTACAGTAGGCAAACATAAGGGCCACTGTTTTTTGGTAACCTTAGTCTTGGGGCGAGGCGTCTTGGCCAGTTTGTCCTGTGACTTCTTCTTCCAGAACGGACCATCACCCTGCCAAAGATTGATGAAAGTTAAAGGGAAGATTATAAGGGTCGGATTAAAATAATAGTTACACAATTCTTACAGCTGGCGGTTTATTGGACACGCAGAAGGGACTAAGCCCTGTTTTGCTGCAGACAGCCACCAGTTCATCCAATATCTTTTTAACAGCTTCTGTAATTTCAGCATCAGTTAGCTGAATGTTGATATGCCATTGAGGATCTTTTAAGTCCCCTGTATATTCGCACATTAAACTGGGGCGACGGCTTAAAGGCAGAATGCTCCAGGATATCCAGCAGCAAACAAAGTCAACGCCTGTTAAACTGTTTGCAACAAAGGCTCTGAGCTTTGAGAGTTGTGGTGCGTAGTTGGACGGTTCCTTTGTAGTCAGACTTTGAGGGAATGGATGTGTATTGGTAAGCCGGTGAGCACGATAACCCAGCAGAGGAATCTCTTCAATGGGAGACGTATCTCGGCAATAGAACCAAGTCTGGTTCCAATCTTTGGTATGAGTATGATGTTTGGCGTGAGGGAAACTGACATCTTTCCTCTTTTGAATTGAAACCCCGCCAAGTTCAGTATTGGGCCCATCTGTAAATTCAGTACGACGGTTCAAGTAGAAAAAGTCTCTGAACAGTTCAACCGTGGGTTCTTCCTGCAGATAAGCCTCACAGAACACTTGAAAGTTACAAATATTGGACACAGAATTGGGTCCAATATCTTGAGGGTGGAGTTGGAAACTAGCAAGCACACTGCGGAATTTTTTTGATCCGGGGGGACTGAACCCTCGACCCAGGTGATCAACGAATACAATCACTTCTCCATCTTTAGGTTCAAGAGGATTTTCTGGACCAGGGGCCCTCCAGTGTATGACGTCCTTTTTTGCTAAGGCGCCGGTTGCAACGCACCCATTCAGTTTCTCTTCAGTAACCCGGGAGGGGACCCAGTTACAAGCATAAAATTGTTTGGCCATTTCAATGAAAAGCTGGAAAAAGATCAATGCCGGTTTAAGATTCATGACTGACAAGTATAAAGCGTCGCAAGGTCAGAAGGAGAAGACATGGAAGCATATATACATGTTAAACCGGATTCTGACATTAGCAGGGCTACAAAAATGATGAATTAGCGGTCTAATAGTGTAACATCCCAAATTTTCAATTTGGTATGTTATACATAGATCATCATTGCATATCATATTTTATTGCATTTTGACAAATCCTCGATAAGTCCTAAGCAACTCAAGGACCCTCGGAGAGAGTTGGGGATTTTCTCGAATTTTCATATTTGATTTTCATCAAATTATAAAACGAGGATTTTGGTTTTAATTATTTTCTCTCCGGAAAAATATTTCATTTAAAAATAAACGAGAGGAGAAACTATGACTTCTCCAAAACAATTGAAATACTGGAGGAAAAGTGTTAAAATCATTTATTGGAATTTATTCGGAATTTATTTGCAATTTTATTGCATTATAAAAATATTGCATGTTTTCAAAAATTTATTTTGTGTCAAAAAATGTTCACCCTATTCTAGATTTTCTAACTAGACGGGGAAAATTTATTTTATCTTTTTTTGGACTTTTATTTATTTTTCTACGAATTGTTTTCCGCGGAACGTATTTTAAAAAAAAATTCGCCGCGCCCGACTGGGCCGAGCCCAGCCGAGCCAGGCCGCCGGCCCGCCCGCCGTCTCCTTCCCCGCGACGACGCCCGCCACCGCCCGGTGTCCATGGCGAGTACGGGAACCCCGGTGCCCCCTTCCCCAAGCCGCCGAACCCCCCTTCTATATATACCCCCTGCCTCCTCCTCTCACCCCGCCGCCCGCACCCGAACCCCGCCGTCGCCGCCGCTCGCCGACCCCGCCGCCGGAGCCGCCCCTCGCCGCCTGACCCCCGCCGCCCTCGCCACCCCTCGCCGGAGCACGGGTGCCCCGCCGGAGCTCTGTCCCGACGAGGTAGACCTCGCCTCGTTTTGCCGGTTTTGTTTTAAAAAAAACCGTTCGTTTAAAAAAAACCTAGATCGGTTTTTTTTCGGTTTTGTTATTTTGTGACGTTCACCGAACCGTTCGTTTTGACGAACGCGTTCGTCGGTTTTTCTCTGTTAACGAACGTCCGTTCTTTAACCGTTCGTCCGTTTTTCTTTTTCGTCGGATTTTTTCCGCGATTATCTCAGATTCGATTTCTGATCGAATCTTCGTTTCTGTTTAACTTTTCGCTCGTTTATCGGAATCAGGCGATTCAAGCGCCTAGAGTTTCGTCTCGAAATTCTCTTTCCGTTTAACCTACTCAAACAAGTTTTTGCTACTGTAAAATTTGACCTAGATCCAGAGTAGTAAACGAAGCTTGTTTCTTTCGCAGTTTGACTTTCGTTGCTTCGTTCGAGATGATTCTTTTTGCAAACCGGAGTTCTTAAGTTGAACTTTCTGGTTGGATCTTTCATTCGAGTTTTACCTGTGCATTAGATGAGTACTGATTGTCTGCTTGTTTGTTTGCGATAGAGTACCCGGAGTGTGCCGCTTGTTACTTCGAATCGCTAGGTTTCGCGGATCATCAGCAAGGCAAGTAACACTTTGATCATACTTTCCATACCAAGTTTTATTGCATTAGATCTATTCCTCAAACACTTGCATGGTTAGGATCTAATTAAATTGTGGGAACTTTGGGAAGTAGTTGAGGTAGTACCTATTACCTGTTTTATTTATCAAGCCCTTGGGAGTTACTTCTACGTTGCTATTATATTGCCATGCTATGCTCGTAGACGTGGATTGGGTTTGAGTGATATTCATGACAGATGTGAGATTGTTAATAATGGTTTACTTAAGGTGGCAACTAAAACTCACATCTGGGTGGATTGAGGCACCTGGAGAATCCAGTGTTGTCTGTTTGTATAAGGACGGCCACCCAGGCTCAAAGGGATCATAAGATTATTCATGCTAGAAACTTCCGTGTGCAGCCACAAGCTATTATGGGCTCTAGCATAGTTGAGTAGGTTACATGATCTCTTGAAGAGGTGGGCTAGCAGATGTAGGGGAAAGTAGGTGTACCGGTCCACCCGGAGTAAAGAGTGATTGTTCCTGAAAGACTGTGTCTCGGTCATCTGTTTCTCAAACATCATGCAGTGCGAGAATCAAGCGGAGGCGATCGAGTCTTGTGGGGAAAAGTGCACAAACCTCTGCAGAGTGTACAAACTAATCATGGTTAGCCGTGTCCCCGGTTATGGACAACTTGAGTATCTAGTACCTGGATTATCAATTGAATCTCATCACCATGTTACTTTTAATTAATTTTGTTGGGTTAATGATGATTCTTAATTGGGATTGAGATGCTGTCAACCATCTCAATGTTTCACAACCACCATGATAGTTAAATAAAATTTATTCCTTTGAAGTAGGGAAAAATTGGCTTTTCGCAAAACTGTAACCATAGAGCTTTCCACCAGCCAAATATGCATGTAGTATAGCATTATCATTGTTCATTATTCTCTATGTGTTACTTTGCCAGCATATTCTATGTGCTGACCCGTTTTCGGGCTGCAACGTTTCATGTTGCAGACTTTTCAGACGACGAGTAAGGTGCCTTAGGTCGTGGTCTTATACTCAGTGATGCCGCTGGAGTTGATGGACTCACTTATCTTCCAAGTCTTCCGCTGTTATCATTATTAGATGGCCTTAAGCCATATTTATCATACTTAATCTCTTTGGAGATATTCGATGTAATAAGTGTGTGATTGCTACTCTGTTATAAATCCTCCATTTGTACTGTGCGTGTCAGCATTACTGATCCAGGGATGACACTGGTGCACAGCAGCACAGACCATTTGAGGTCTGGTCGCTACAAAGGTGGTATCAGAGCACACGCTGACTGTAGGACACGACCACTAAGCTTAAGCCCTAGAAAGCTTCTCTCTTCTCATTTCTGACCCCTCTCCTTTTTCTACTCTTTTAGGAATGGCGGATGCAAGGAGCAAGTTCATGCAACCAGATGAAGACACGCCTTTTGGTCGACACTTGAAGGAAGTCACCAAGTATTTGAACATAGGAATACCAAGCATCACCGGAACCTACAACGCCACATTACCCGAAGAGGAGAGCTGGAAGATTCAAGTTCACATTCCAGGAAGGACGTTTGTGCCAGTTACTGAACCCATAAGATTGGTTTTCGAAGCACCAACCTGGAGTTTAGGGAAGAGCATGGCCGCACACATCGCTATGGGACGCATTGGAGAAGTCTACCACTAGGAGCTTAAGGATACAATTTATCAGATTTGTGGACGCCGAGACGCGCAATGGGAGATGATCAGAACCAAGAAGGATGGATCAATTGCAGCTTTCATCCAGGAGCAAAACCAACATATTCGTCGCCAGGAGAACCAGATGTGCACGGACAAGGAAGAACTAAAGAAGGCATTGACAAAGATCAAGGAGCTGGAGGAAGAACTCAAGGCTACACGCGAGGATTATATGGAGGAAATCATCGCACTAGTAGGGAAGAATGACGACCTGGAGAAGAAGATTGGAGTATTGATGGGAAATCCAGTGCCAAAAGCAGAAGTTGACGAATGCACTTGTCCGGATAACTACATCATCATCGACGACACCGACTCGGAACCAAGTGAAGATGACTTTGTTGACGAAGCTGGAGCAGACATCATGGAGTCTTCAACGGATCAGAATTTCTAGTAGACTACCATATCAGTAGTAGTTTTCCCCCATTTAATAGTATAGTTCAAGCACTTTGTAACGCTAGTTAGATCGATTGTTATGCCTTGTTTGAATTGATTGAGTGATGTTGATTGTATTTGTCTCATGAGCATATGGGTAGTGTTTTCCCTCTAGACCTCATTCTATTCTTAACTCTCATCTTTTCTAACCCATCAGATGCCTCCGAGACGCGACACCGGATTTGTTTTCCCACCAGAGATCACCCAGTTGATTCAGCAACAGAATACCCTGCTGCAAGTGTTAGTGCAGAACCAAGGCAACAACAACAACAACAACCCACCGCCACCACCACCTGTTGATCACTTAGCCCGTTTCCTAAGGCTAAACCCGCCGGTGTTTTCCAGTAGCACCGAGCCGATTGTTGCAGATGATTGGCTCCGCAAAGTTGGAAGGGAGTTGACCACTGCAAGATGCACAGATGCGGAAAGAGTGCTTTTTGCCGCACATCAGCTAGATGGACCCGCAGCATCATGGTGGGAGAATTATACTGCCACGCACCCTATTGACACTGTCACATGGGACCAGTTTCAGCAAGCTTTCCGTATAGCACATGTTTCAGCAGGAGCTATGGCTATGAAGAAGCGCGAGTTCCACAACCTACGCCAAGGAGGACGCACCGTAGGCCAGTATGTGGAGGATTTCAGTAAGTTAGCACGTTATGCACCAGATGACGTTGCTACAGATGCTGCCAAGCAGGAGAAATTTTTGGAAGGACTGAATGATGAACTGAGTATGCAGTTGATGGTAGCAACCTTCAACAACTACCAGGAGATGGTAGATAGAGCTCTCATGATTGAAGGAAAGCAACATCAAATTGAAAACCGCAAGAGGAAGTATGGACAAGGGAAGTATAATTCTGGAGCTCAGCAGAAGCCACGATTTGCCACGAAGCCGGGAGGACAGTTTCAGCATACCCATGGAGGAGGTAGTTCGCACAACCATAATGGCTCCAAGAATGGTAATGGGAATGGAGGAACCAACGGACAGAACCGCACCAACCCATCTACCCCAGCCAAGAGGGATCTAAGTCATGTTACTTGTTTCAAGTGCCAGAAGACTGGACACTATGCTACTGATTGTCCTGAAGCCCAAAATGGGAATGGCAATGGAAGCTCTGGGAAGAAGCCGAACCCGTTCAACAAAGGACATGTGAACCACGTGAGCGTGGAGGAGGTTGAAGCTCGGCCTGATGCAGAAATAGGTAAGTTTTTGGTTAAGTCATTTACTGCAACCGTTCTTTTCGATACTGGTGCATCGCATTCATACATATCAAGGGGATTTGTGAATAAGTTTAAGCTGTCCACCCAAGTTCTCAAAACCCCTATGTTAGTAACCTCGCCGGGAGCAGAGTATATGGCAAGCCAAGGATGTTTTCAGATACCATTGGCCATTGGTAGACATGTTTTCCCCTCAGACCTCATAGTTTTGGAATCGCAAGGTTTGGATGTGATTTTGGGAATGGATTGGCTATCATTGTATGGAGGAAACATCGATTGTGCCAGCAAGACGATTTTGCTTACCACCCCGGAAGGAAAAAGGATCAAGTATGTATCCCGGCATATGCCAAAGAGGACTCAAGTGAATTCCTTATCAGGAGTTGTACAGGAGGAAGTACCAGTGGTGAAGGATTATCCGGATGTATTTCCAGAAGAGTTGCCAGGCATGCCACCAGATAGAGACATTGAGTTCTTGATTGAACTTTTGCCAGGCACAGGGCCAATATCTAAGAGACCGTATAGGATGCCCGCAAAAGATTTGGAGGAAATTAAGAAGTAGATCAAGGAGTTACTGGATAAAGGCTATATTCGCCCAAGTTCGTCACCTTGGGGATCACCAGTACTTCTAGTGGAGAAGAAAGATGGATCGCTGAGGATGGTTGTTGATTACCGTGGATTGAATGAAGTGACCATCAAAAACAAGTACCCACTGCCGATGATCAATGATTTGTTTGACCGCCTACAAGGAGCTAAAGTATTTTCCAAGATCGATCTACGATCAGGATACCATCAGTTAAAGATTCGAGAGCAGGATATACCTAAGACGGCTTTTACCACCAGATATGGATTGTATGAGTATACCGTTATGTCATTTGGTCTGACTAACGCACCTGCCTATTTTATGAACCTGATGAACAAAGTGTTTATGGAGTTTTTGGATAAGTTTGTCGTGGTGTTCATTGATGATATTTTAGTCTTTTCCAAGAATGAGGAAGAGCATGAGGAGCATTTACGATTGGTACTTGAGAAGCTCAGAGAACATCAGTTATACGCCAAGTTCAGCAAGTGTGAGTTTTGGCTGAAGGAAGTTGGATTCCTTGGACATGTTATTTCTGGAGAAGGAATAGCAGTAGACCCTGCCAAGGTTGATACAGTGACAAGTTGGGAATCACCCACGTCAGTTGGAGAAATCCGGAGTTTTCTTGGACTTGCAGGATACTACCGGAGATTCATCGAGAATTTCTCGAAGATTGCTAAGCCCATGATTGAGCTATTGAAGAAGGACACCAAATTCAATTCGACTGAGGAATGTGAAGCTAGTTTCCAGGAGTTGAAGAAACGATTGGTTACATCACCAGTGTTGATTCTGCCAGATCAACGCAAGGATTATGAAGTTTACTGCGACGCTTCTCGTCGAGGACTTGGAGCAGTGCTTATGCAGGAAGGAAGAGTTGTGTCATATGCTTCACGACAAATTAAACCCCATGAGAAGAATTATGCTACACATGATTTGGAGTTAGCAGCCGTGGTGCATGCATTGAAGACATGGAGACATTTTCTCATCGGAAACCATTGTGAGATGTACACGGATCACAAGAGTTTGAAGTATATTTTCACGCAGAAGGAGTTAAATCTCAGACAGAGGAGATGGTTGGAGCTTATTAAAGATTATGATATGAGATTGCATTATCACCCAGG
This sequence comes from Aegilops tauschii subsp. strangulata, assembly GCF_002575655.3. Taxonomy (NCBI): domain Eukaryota; kingdom Viridiplantae; phylum Streptophyta; class Magnoliopsida; order Poales; family Poaceae; genus Aegilops; species Aegilops tauschii. The sequence continues at coordinate 395,664,312 of NC_053040.3, read as the reverse complement.
AAAGGCTAACGTAGTAGCAGACGCGTTGAGCCGCAAGAGTCATGTCAACACCCTCATGACACGAGAGTTACCTCAGGAGTTAGCCGAGGACCTTCGCGAGCTATGTTTGGAGATAGTCCCAAGAGGCTATTTAGCGACACTGGAGATTCAGTCTACCTTGATGGAAAGGATCAGAGAAGCTCAGAAGACAGACAAGGAGATTGAAGAGATAAAAGAGAAGATGAGCAAAGGAAAAGCCAAGGGATTTCGTGAGGATGAGCACGATACCTTATGGTTTGAGGACCGCGTATATGTGCCAAATGATCCGGAGATCAGGAAGTTGATTTTGCAAGAAGCCCATGATTCACTGTACTCGATTCACCCAGGGAATACCAAGATGTATTTGGATCTAAAGAATACTTTCTGGTGGACCGGAATGAAGAAGGATATTGCAGAATATGTAGCAGTTTGTGATGTGTGTCAGAGAGTGAAGGCAGAGCATCAGAAACCAGCAGGATTGCTACAACCATTGCCGATACCCGAATGGAAGTGGGATAAAATAGGCATGGATTTTATCACGGGATTACACAGGACTCGTTCAGGCTATGACTCGATATGGGTTGTAGTCGACCGTTTGACGAAAGTGGCTCATTTCATTCCAGTGAAGACCACTTACACCAGTGCTAAGTTGGCAAAGATATACATGACCAGGATCGTATGTTTGCATGGAGTTCCGAGGACCATTGTATCAGACAGAGGAACCCAATTTACCTCGAAGTTTTGGAAGCAGTTACATGAAACATTGGGAACCAGGCTAGAATTTAGTACAGCTTTCCACCCGCAGACAGATGGACAGACCGAGAGAGTCAACCAGATTTTGGAGGACATGTTGAGAGCTTGTGCACTAGATTATGGATCTAGTTGGGATGACAATTTGCCATATGCGGAGTTTTCTTATAACAACAGTTATCAGACCAGTTTGAAGATGGCCCCTTTCGAAGCCTTGTACGGAAGGAGGTGTAGAACACCGTTGTTATGGGACGAAGTTGGAGACCGTCAGTTGTTTGGACCAGATTTGATTAAGGAGTCTGAACAGAAAGTGAGGTTGATTCGCGATAGGCTCAAGGTAGCCCAGTCCAGGCAGAAGAGTTATGCTGATTCTAAACGAAAGGAGACAATACACGAAGTCGGAGACCGAGTTTATCTTCGAGTATCACCACTTCGAGGAGTGAAGCGTTTTGGAGTTAAGGGAAAGTTAGCGCCCCGTTTTATCGGACCATACAGAGTTGTGGAACGTATGGGAGAGGTTGCCTAAAAGCTGGAATTGCCCGAAGGATTGTCTGGAGTTCATGATGTATTTCACGTCTCCCAGTTGAAGAAGTGCCACGCAGAGATGGCTGAGATACCACTGAGAGATACTGTGGCACTGGAAGCAATTCAACTGGAAAGTGATTTGACTTATGAGGAGAAACCAGTTAAGATTCTTGAGTATGCCAGCCGAGTTACCCGCGGTAAGATTATCAAGTTTTGCAAAGTCCAGTGGAGTCACCACACGGAAGATGAAGCCACATGGGAGCGAGAGGAAGATCTACGGAAGGACCACTCCCACCTGTTTTCTAGCCAACCCGAATCTCGAGGGCGAGATTCATCTTAAGGGGGGTAGGTTTGTAACATCCCAAATTTTCAATTTGGTATGTTATACATAGATCATCATTGCATATCATATTTTATTGCATTTTGACAAATCCTCGATAAATTCTAAGCAACTCAAGGACCCTCGGAGAGAGTTGGGGATTTTCTCGAATTTTCATATTTGATTTTCATCAAATTATAAAACGAGGATTTTGGTTTTAATTATTTTCTCTCCGGAAAAATATTTCATTTAAAAATAAACGAGAGGAGAAAATATGACTTCTCCAAAACAATTGAAATACTGGAGGAAAAGTGTTAAAATCATTTATTGGAATTTATTCGGATTTTATTTGCAATTTTATTGCATTATAAAAATATTGCATGTTTTCAAAAATTTATTTTGTGTCAAAAAAATGTTCGCCCTATTCTAGATTTTCTAACTAGACGGGGAAAATTTATTTTATCTTTTTTGGACTTTTATTTATTTTTCTATGAATTTTTTTCCGCGGAATGTATTAAAAAAAATTGCCGCGCCCGACTGGGCCGAGCCCAGCCGAGCCAGGCCGCCGGCCCGCCCGCCGTCTCCTTCCCCGCGACGACGCCCACCGCCGCCCGGTGTCCATGGCGAGCACGGGAACCCCGGTTCCCCCTTCCCCAAGCCGCCGAACCCCCCCCTTCTATATATACCCCCCTGCCTCCTCCTCTCACCCTGCCGCCCGCACCCGAAGCCCGCCGCCGCCTTGCGCCGTCGCCGCCGCTCGCCGACCCCGCCGCCAGAGCCGCCCCTCGCCGCCCGACCCCCGCCGCCCTCGCCGCCCCTCGACGGAGCACGGGAGCCCCGCCGGAGCTCTGTCCCGACGAGGTAGACCTCGCCTCGTTTTGCCGGTTTTGTTTTAAAAAAAACCGTTCGTTTTAAAAAAAACCTAGATCGGTTTTTTTTCGGTTTTGTTATTTTGTGAACGTTCACCGAACCGTTCGTTTTGACGAACGCGTTCGTCGGCTTTTCTCTGTTAACGAACGTCTGTTCTTTAACCGTTCGTCCGTTTTTCTTTTTCGTCGGATTTTTTCCGCGATTATCTCAGATTCGATTTGTGATCGAATCTTCATTTCTGTTTAACTTTTCGCTCGTTTATCGGAATCAGGCGATTCAAGCGGCTAGAGTTTCGTCTCGAAATTCTCTTTCCATTTAAGCTACTCAAACAAGTTTTTGATACTTTAAAATTTGACCTAGATCCAGATTAGTAAACGAAGCTTGTTTCTTTCGCAGTTTGACTTTCGTTGCTTCGTTCGAGATGATTCTTTTTGCAAACCGGAGTTCTTAAGTTGAACTTTCTGGTTGGATCTTTCATTCGAGTTTTACCTGTGCATTAGATGAGTACTGATTGTCTGCTTGTTTGTTTGCGATAGAGTACCCGGAGTGGGCCGCTTGTTACTTCGAATCGCTAGGTTTCGCGGATCATCAGCAAGGCAAGTAATACTTTGATCATACTTTCCATACCCAGTTTTATTGCATTAGATCTATTCCTCAAACACTTGCATGGTTAGGATCTAATTAAATTGTGGGAACTTTGGGAAGTAGTTGAGGTAGTACCTATTACCTGTTTTATTTATCAAGCCCTTGGGAGTTACTTCTACGTTGCTATTATATTGCCATGCTATGCTCGTAGACGTGGATTGGGTTTGAGTGATATTCATGACAGATGTGAGATTGTTAATAATGGTTTACTTAAGGTGGCAACTAAAACTCACATCTGGGTGGATTGAGGCACCTGGAGAATCCAGTGTTGTCTGTTTGTATAAGGACGGCCACCCAGGCTCAAAGGGATCATAAGATTATTCATGCTAGAAACTTCCGTGTGCAGCCACAAGCTATTATGGGCTCTAGCATAGTTGAGTAGGTTACATGATCTCTTGAAGAGGTGGGCTAGCAGATGTAGGGGAAAGTAGGTGTACCGGTCCACCCGGAGTAAAGAGTGATTGTTCCTGAAAGACTGTGTCTTGGTCATCTGTTTCTCAAACATCATGCAGTGCGAGAATCAAGCGGAGGCGATCGAGTCTTGTGGGGAAAAGTGCACAAACCTCTGCAGAGTGTACAAACTAATCATGGTTAGCCGTGTCCCCGGTTATGGACAACTTGAGTATCTAGTACCTGGATTATCAATTGAATCTCATCACCATGTTACTTTTAATTAATTTTGTTGGGTTAATGATGATTCTTAATTGGGATTGAGATGCTGTCAACCATCTCAATGTTTCACAACCACCATGATAGTTAAATAAAATTTATTCCTTTGAAGTAGGGAAAAATTGGCTTTTCGCAAAACTGTAACCATAGAGCTTTCCACCAGCCAAATATGCATGTAGTATAGCATTATCATTGTTCATTATTCTCTATGTGTTACTTTGCCAGCATATTCTATGTGCTGACCCGTTTTCGGGCTGCAACGTTTCATGTTGCAGACTTTTCAGACGACGAGTAAGGTGCCTTAGGTCGTGGTCTTATACTCAGTGATGCCGCTGGAGTTGATGGACTCACTTATCTTCCAAGTCTTCCGCTGTTATCGTTATTAGATGGCCTTAAGCCATATTTATCATACTTAATCTCTTTGGAGATATTCGATGTAATAAGTGTGTGATTGCTACTCTGTTATAAATCCTCCATTTGTACTGTGCGTGTCAGCATTACTGATCCAGGGATGACACTGGTGCACAGCAGCACAGACCATTTGAGGTCTGGTCGCTACAAATAGAGGGCTAATGGTACCTGGCGGATTATAAGTTTCTAAAAGTTAAACCGCCTACTTTGGGATAGGAAGTACAGATCTGAAGTAACTAAGTGACGGAAAAACAGGTTTCGCAGATTGATATGATAATTTCATATATGCGGCGTGTCAGCAAATCAAAATATATTTAGACCTAAAATTCTGATACTTGAACAGTCGAGGGATCCAGATGGGATTTTCTGTTATAGAGAGATGCACTAATGGAAACGGACTACATATATCACTAAACGGAGGAAAAGAGTTAAGGTTTGAATCTAAGAAGCCATGGCACAGTGATGAACACCAACGAACTCCGATGAACACCGAAACCCTAATAACAGATCTAGGGTGGAAGGAAAGAGGACTTACCAGTGTCACAGAAGCAGCGGAGAGGCGCCGCGGTTCTCTAGTTCGATCAGGTTGATGCAGCGGCCGGAGTTGAGGACGAGGACGAAGACTCGGCGGCGGCGGCTGAGCTTGAACGATAGGACGACACAAGGAAGAAGATGAAGTGGAGGCACGAGGGGGAAAGAAAAATGACCCTCGGCCTTATTTATAAGGTGAGGGGATAAGTGACAGGCGCGAAAATCGAGGAGCCCAAAAATTGGATAGGTGACAGAGCTGTCGCCTCGATTGTCGGAGGCTCATTAATGAAGGGGATATATATACAATTTTTAATAACAGATGACGTCATGGCAGTTTACTATAATCCCGGAAGATGACGTCATGGCGGATTACAAGATTTACGTGAAGGTGCTGAAGGAGGATTTTTTTCCTAAGTATGGAAGATTGACATGAATAGGTTCAAATCAATCTAGGGCCTAATGTTGGGGATATTACTACTGAGCATAAACCGGCTAGGAGGGGCCGGGTTATACCCATAATGAGTTATTTATATTGAAGCCCATGAAGACAAGGAAGATGGTGCTTTACGGAGGAGATTGGACAAGAAGGCCCAAGGCCCAAGGATGGATTAAGGCCCGTAGACGTAAACCGCCGTATGATGTAAGAGTTGTATTGTAAGGAATATGAGACGAGTCACCGAGCCGGACACGTTGTATGAGCCGGACGGGACTCTGTAGACCGCAGGGCGTCAACCCATGTATATAAGGGGACGACCCGACGACGGTTTAGGGACAGAAACAACAAATCGAGAGCCAGGCATAGCGGATTCGCTCCCTGGTCATCGAAACCCTAGCAATTCCACATCAACTGGATTAGGCCTTTACCTTCACCGCAAGGGGCCGAACCAGTATAAACTCCTTGCGTCATTTGTCCCGCTTTAACCCCTTTAAGTTAACTACGTTGCGATGGCTCCACGACTAAGTCCCTACATTAGGACATCTACCGTGACAAAACCACGACATGTATGATTTGTTATCTTTGCAAGTCTCTTCGAATTATCAGTTTGGTTTGGCCTACTAGATTGATCTTTCTTGTAATGGGAGAAGTGCTTAGCTTTGGGTTCAATCATGCGGTGCTCGATCCCAGTGACAGAAGGGGAAACGACATGTATTGTATTGTTGCCATCGAGGATAAAAAGATGGGGTTTATATCATATTGCTTGAGTTTATCCCTCTACAACATGTCATCTTGCCTAATGCGTTACTCTGTTCTTATGAACTTAATACTCTAGATGCATGCTGGATAGTGGTCGATGTGTGGAGTAATAGTAGTGGATGCAGAATCGTTTCGGTCTACTTGTCGCAGACGTGATGCCTATATACATGATCATGCCTAGATATTCTCATAACTATGCACTATTCTATCAATTGCTCGACAGAAATTTGTTCACCCACCGTAATACTTATCCTATCTTGAGAGAAGACACTAGTGAAACCTATGGCCCCCGGGTCTATTTTCCATCATATTAATTTCCCGCAACCAGCTATTTCTGTCGCCGTTTATTTTGCATTCTTTACTTTCAATCTTTATCATAAAAAATACCAAAAATATTTATCTTATCATCTCTATCAGATCTCACTTTTGCAAGCGGCCGTGAAGAGATTGACAACCCCTTTATCGCATTGGTTGCAAGGTTTTTATTTGTTTGTGTAGGTACGAGGGACTTGCGTGTGGCCTCCTAGTGGATTGATACCTTGGTTCTCAAAAACTGAGGGAAATACTTATGCTACTTTGCTGCATCACCCTTTCCTCTTCAAGGGAAAACCAACGCATGCTCAAGAGGTAGCAAGAAGGATTTCTGGCGCCTTTTACATGAGGACTTTAATACTCAAGCATATCAACAAGCAACCATGTCTTTCAAAATATCAATGCTAAAATAAGTTGTCCCTAGCCCATTATGTGTTGGGGAACGTAGTATTTCAAAAAATTTACCTACGATCACGCAAGATCTATGTAGGAGAAGCATAGCAACGAGATGGGAGAGTGTGTCCACATACCCTCGTAGACCGAAAGCAGAAGCGTTTAGTAACGCGGTTGATGTAGTCGAACGTCTTCGCGATCCAACCGATCCAAGTACCGAACGTACGGCACCTCCGCCTTCAGCACATGTTCAGCTCGATGACGTCCCTCGAGCACTTGATCCAGTTGAGGCTGAGGGAGAGTTACATCAGCACGACGGTGTGGTGACGGTGATGATGAAGTTACCGGCGCAGGGCTTCGCCTAAGCACTACGACGATGTGACCGAGGTGTGTAACTGTGGAGGGGGGCACCGCACATGGCTAAGAGAAGACTTGGTGTGTTCTAGCGGTGCCCCCCCCACATATATATAGGTGGGAGGGGGAGGGAGCAGGAGGAGGCACGCCCCAAGTAGGAGGAATCCTACTTGGGGCCTAATCCTATTCGGCCTCCCCCTTTTCCATGTTTTCCGGAGGGAGAAGGAAAGAGGAGGGGGACAGAAGGAAAGAGGGAGGCCGAATTGCCCTCTTCCTTTCTCTCCTCTCCCTTACCTTTCTCCCACCTTATTCGGCCATGTATGGGGCGCACCAGCCCACTAGTGGCTGGTCTGTCCCGCCCTAGGCCCAATCAGGCCCATATCTTGGCCGGGCGTGCCCGGAACCCCTTTCCGGTGATCCGATACGTACCCGGTACCCCCGAAACACTTCCGGTGTCCAAATACTATCATCCTATATATGAATCTTTACCTCTCGACCATTTTCAGACTCCTTGTCATGTCCGTGATCTCATCCGGGACTCCGAACAACATTCGGTCATCAAATCACATAACTCATACAATATAAAATCGTCATCGAATGTTAAGCGTGCGGACCCTATGGATTCGAGAACTATATAGACATGAACGAGACACCTCTCCGGTCAATAACCAATAGCGGAACCTGGATGCTCATATTGGCTCCCACATATTCTATGAAGATCTTTATCGGTCAAACTGCATAACAACATACGTTGTTCCCTTTGTCATCGGTATGTCACTTGCCCGAGATTCCATCGTCAGTATCATCATACCTAGTTCAATCTCGTTACTGGAAAGTCTCTTTACTCGTTCCGTAATGCATCATCCCGCAACTAACTCATTAGTAACATTGCTTGCAAGGCTTATGGTGATGTGCATTACCGAGAGGGCCCAGAGATACCTCTCCGATACACGAAGTGACAAATCCTAATCTCGATCTATGCCAACTCAACAAACACCATCGGAGACACCTGTAGAGCATCTTTATAATCACCCAGTTACGTTGTGACTTTGATAGCACACAAGGTGTTACTCGGGTATTCGGGAGTTGCATAATCTCATAGTCCGAGGAACATGTATATGTCATGAAGGAAGCAATAGCAATGAACTAAACGATCATAGTGCTAAGCTAGCGGATGGGTCTAGTCCCGTTCATCAAATAACAACACACGTCTATGGCTAGGAAACTTAACCATCTTTGATTAACGAGCTAGTCAAGTAGAGGCATACTAGGGACACTTTGTTTGTCTATGTATTCACACATGTACTAAGTTTCCGGTTAATACAATTCTAGCATGAATAATAAACATTTATCATGATATAAGGAAACCTTTAGGGCATATTTCCTTCAGTCTCCCACTTGCACTAGAGTCAATAATCTAGTTCGCATCGTCATGTGATTTTACACCAATAGTTCACATCTTTATGTGATTAGTTCACATCTTCATGTGACTAATACCCAAAGGGTTTAATAGAGTCAATAATCTAGTTCACATGGCTATGTGATTAACACCCAAAGAGTGATCATGTTTTGCTTGTGAGAGAAGTTTAGTCTACGGGTCTGCAACATTCAGATCCGTATGTATTTTGCAAATTTCTATGTCTACAATACTCTGCACGGAGCTACTCTAGCTAATTTCTCTCACTTTCAATATGTATCTAGATCGAGACTTAGAGTCATCTAGATCGGTGTCAAAAGCTTGCATCGACGTAACTCTTTACGACGAACTCTTTTATCACCTCCATAACCGAGAAATATTTCCTTTGTCCTCTAAGGATAATTTTGACCACTGTCCAGTGATCTACTCCTAGATCAATATTGTACTCCCTTGCCATAATCATGCTAAGGTATACAATAGGTCTGGTACACAACATAGCATACTTTATAGAACCTATGACTGAGGCATAGGGAATGACTTTTCATTCTCTTTCTATTTTCTGCCGTGGTCAGGTTTTCAGTCCTTACTCAACTTCACACCTTTGCAACACAGGAAAGAACGCCTTCTTTGACTGTTTCATTTTTGAACTACTTCAAAAACTTTTCAAGGTATGTACTCATTGAAAAATTTATCAAGCGTCTTGATCTACCTCTATAGATCTTGATGCCCAATATGTAAGCAGCTTCACCGAGGTCTTTCATTAAAAATGCTTATTCAAGTATCCTTTTATGCTATCCAGAAATTCAGTATCATTTTCGATCAACAATATGTCATCCACATATAATATCAGAAATGCTACAGAGCTCCCACTCACTTTATTGTAAATACAGGCTTCTCCAAAAGTCTGTATAAAACTATATGCTTTGATCAACTCATCAAACCGTATATTCCAACTCTGAGATGCTTGCACCAGTCCATGGATGGATCACTGGAGCTTGCACACTTTGTTAGCACCTTTAGGATTGACAAAACCTTCTGGTTACATCATATACAACTCTTCTTTAATAAATCCATTAAGGAATGTAATTTTGATATCCATTTGCCAGATTTCATAAAATGCGGCAACTGCTAACATGATTCAGACAGACTTTTAAACATCAATACGAGTGAGAAAATCTCATCGTAGTCAACACCTTGAACTTGTCGAAGACCTTTTTGTGACAATTCGATCTTTGTAGATAGTAACACTACTATCAGCGTCCGTCTTCCTCTTGAAGATCCATTTATTCTGAATGGCTCACCGATCATCGGGCAAGTCAATCAAAGTCCATACTTTGTTCTCATACATGGATCCCATCTCAGATTTCATGGCCTTAAGCCATTTCGCGGAATCTGCGCTCATCATCGCTTCCTCATAGTTTATAGGTTCGTCATGGTCTAGTAACATGACTTCCAAAACAGGATTACCGTACCACTCTGGTGCGGAACGTACTCTGGTTGACCTACGAGGTTCGGTAGTAACTTGATCTGAAGTTTCATGATCATCATCATTAACTTCCTCACTAATTGGTGTAGGCATCACTGGAACTGATTTCGGTGATGAGCTACTTTCCAATTCTAGAGAAGGTACAATTACCTCATCAAGTTCTACTTTCCTCCCACTCACTTCTTTCGAGAGAAACTCCTTCTCTAGAAAGGATCCACTCTTACCAACAAAGATCTTGCCTTCGGATCTGTTATAGAAGGTGTACCCAATAGTTTCTTTTGGGTATCCTATGAAGACACACTTCTCCGATTTGGGTTTGAGCTTATCTGGCTGAAACTTTTTCACATAAGCATCGCAACCCCAAACTTTAAGAAACGACAGCTTAGATTTCTTGCTAAACCACAGTTCATACGATGTCGTCTCAACGTATTTTTTAGACGGTGCCCTATTTAATGTGAATCCAGCTGTCTCTAATGCATAACCCCAAAAAGATAGTGGTAAATCGGTAAGAGACATCATAGATTGCACCATGTCTAATAAAGTACGGTTACAAGGTTCGGACACACCATTACTCCGTGGTGTTCCAGGTGGCATGAGTTGTGAAACTTATTCCACATTGTTTTAAATGAAGGCCAAACTCGTAACTCAAACATTTGCCTCCGCGATCAGATCGTAGAAACTTTATTTTCTTGTTACGGTGATTCTTAACTTCACTCTGAAATTCTTTGAATTTTTTAAATGTTTCAGACTTGTGTTTCATTAAGTAGATATACCCATATCTGCTTAAATCATTTGTGAAGGTCAGAAAATAATGATATCCGTCGCGAGCCTCAACACTTATCGGACCACGTACATCAGTATGTATTATTTCCAATAAGTCAGTGTTTCGTCCATTGTTCCGGAGAAAGGAGTTTTAGTCATCTTGCCCATGAGGCATGGTTCGCAAGCATCAAATGATTCATAATCAAGTGATTCCAAAAGTCCATCCGCATGGAGTTTCTTCATGCGCTTTACACCAATATGACCAAAACGGCATCGCCACTAGTATGTTGCACTATCATTATCAACTTTGCATCTTTTGGCATCCATATTATGAATATGTGTATTAGTATGATCGAGATTCAATTAACCATTCACCTTGGGTGTATGACCACAGAAGGTTTTATTCATGTAAACAGAATAACAATTATTCTTTGACTTAAATGAATATCCGTATTGCAATAAAGATGATCCAATCATATTATGCTCAACGCAAACACCAAATAACATTTATTTTAGGTTCAACACTAATCACAAAGGTAAAGGGAGTGTGCGATGGTGATCTTATCAACCTTGGAATTACTTCCAACACACATCGTCACCTTGCCCTCAAATAGTCTCTGTTCATTTTGTAACTCCTGTTCCGAGTTACTAATCATAGCAACTGAACCAATATCAAATACCCAGGGCTAATATGAACACTAGTAAAGTACACATCAATAACATGTATATCATATATACTTTTGTTCACTTTGCCATCCTTCTTATCCGCCCAGTATTTGGGGCAGTTCTGCTTCCAGTGACCATTTCCTTCGGAGTAGAAGCACTCAGTTTTAGGCTTGGGTCTAGCTTTGGGCTTCTTCATGGGAGTGGCAACTTGCTTGCCATTCTTCTTGAAGTTCCCTTTCTTTCCCTTGACCTTTTACTTGAAACTAGTGGTCTTGTCAACCATCAACATTGGATGCTTTTCTTGATTTCTACCCTCGTCGATTTTAGCATTACGAAGAGATCGATAATTGTTTTCGTCATCCCTTGCATATTATAGTTCATCACGAAGTTCCAGTAACTTGGTGATAGTGACTAGACAACTCTGTCAATCACTATTTTATCTGGAAGATTAACTCCCACTTGATTCAAGGGATTGTAGTACTCAGACAATCTGAGTACATGCTCACTGGTTGAGCTATTCTCCTCCATCTTGTAGGCAAAGTACTTGTCAGAGGTCTCATACCTCTCGACTCGGGCATGAGTCTAAAATCACAATTTCAGCTCATGGAACATCTTATATGCTCCGTGGCATTCAAAACGTTTTTGAAGTCCCGGCTCTAAGCCGTAAAGCATGGCGCACTAAACTATCAAGTAGTTATCAGACCAAGCTTGCCAAACGTTCATAGCGTCTGTATCTACTCCTGCAATAGGTCCGTCACCTAGCGGTGCATCAAGGACATAATTCTTCTCTGCAGCAATGAGGATAATCCTCAGATCACGGACCTAGTCCGCATCATTGCTACTATCATCTTTCAACATAACTTTTCTCTAGGAACATATTAAAAATAAACGGGGAGCTACATCGCGAGCTATTGATCTACAACATAATTATGCAAATACTATCAGGACTAAGTTCATGATAAATTAAAGTTCAATTAATCATATTACTTAAGAACTCCCACTTAGATAGACATCCCTCTAATCATCTAAGTGATCACGTGATCCAAATCAACTAAACCATGTCCGGTCACCACGTGAGATGGAGTAGTTTTCAATGGTGAACATCACTATGTTGATCATATCTACTATATGATTCACGCTCGACCTTTCGGTCTCACTGTTCCGAGGCCATATCTGCATATGCTAGGCTTGTCAAGTTTAACCCGAGTATTCTGCGTGTGCAAAACTGGCTTGCACCCGTTGTATGTGAACGTAGAGCTTATCACACCCGATCATCATGTGGTGTCTCGGCACGACGAACTGTCGCAACGGTGCATACTCAGGGAGAACACTTGTACCTTGAAATTTAGTGAGAGATCATCTTATAATGCTACCGCCGTACTAAGCAAAATAAGATGCATAAAAATATAAACATCACATGCAATCAAATAAGTGATATGATATGGCCATCATCATCTTGTGCCTTTGATCTCCATCTCCAAAGCACCGTCATGATCACCATCGTCTCCGGCTTGACACCTTGATCTCCATCAAAGCATCGTTGTCGTCTCGCCAACTATTGCTTCTACAACTATCGCCACCGCTTAGTGATAAAGTAAAGCAATTACATGGCGATTGCATTTCATACAATAAAGCGACAACCATATGGCTCCTACCAGTTGCCGATAACTGTTACAAAACATGATCATCTCATATTACAAATTATATATCATCACGTCTTGACCATATCACATCACAGCAAGCCCTGCAAAAACAAGTTAGACGTCCTCTACTTTGTTGTTGCAAGTTTTACGTGGCTGCTACGGGCTTCTAGCAAGAACCGTTCTTACCTACGCATCAAAACCACAACGATTTTTCGTCAAGTGTGCTATTTTAACCTTCAACAAGGACCGGGTGTAGTCACACTTGATTCAACTAAAGTTGGAGAAACAGACACCCACTAGCCACATCTGTGCAAAGCACAACGGTAGAACCAGTCTCATGAACACGGTCATGTAATGTCGGTCTGGGCTGCTTCATCCAACAATACCGCCGAATAAAAGTATGACATGCTGGTAAGCAGTATGACTATTATCGCCCACAACTCTTTGTGTTCTACTCGTGCATATAACATCTATGCATAGACCTGGCTCGGATGCCACTGTTGGGGAACGTAGTATTTCAAAAAATTTACCTACGATCACGCAAGATCTATCTAGGAGAAGCATAGCAACAAGACAGGAGAGTGTGTCCACGTACCCTCGTAGACCGAAAGCGGAAGCGCTTAGTAACGCGGTTGATGTAGTCGACCGTCTTCGCGATCCAACCGATCCAAGTACCGAACGTACGGCACCTCCGCGTTCAGCACATGTTCAGCTCGATGACGTCCCTTGAGCTCTTGATCCAGTTGAGGCTGAGGGAGAGTTCCGTCAGCACGACGGCGTGGTGACGGTGATGATGAAGTTACTAGCACAGGGCTTCACCTAAGCACTACGACGATATGACCGGGGTGTGTAACTGTGGAGGGGGGCACTGCACACGGCTAAGAGAAGACTTGGTGTGTTCTAGCGGTGCCCCCCACATATATATAGGTGGGAGGGGGAGGGAGCAGCAGGAGGCGCGCCGCAAGTTGGAGGAATCCTACTTGGGGCCTAATCCTATTCGGTCTCCCCCTTTTCCATGTTTTCCGGAGGGATAAGGAAAGAGGAGGGGGGAGAGAAGGAAAGGGGAGGCCGAATTGCCCCCTTCCTTTCTCTCCTCTCCCTTACCTTTCTCCCACTCTATTCGGCCATGTACGGGGCGCACTAGTCCACTAGGGGCTGGTCTTTCCCACCCTAGGCCCAATAAGGCCCATATCATGGCCGGGGGTGCCCAGAACCCCTTTCCCGTGACCAGATACGTACCCGGTACCCCCGAAACACTTCCGGTGTCCAAATACTATCGTCCTATATATGAATCTTTACCTCTCGAACATTTCGAGACTCCTCGTCATGTCTGTGATCTCATCCGGGACTCCGAATAACATTTGGTCATAAAATCACATAACTCAAACAATATAAAATTGTCATCGAACGTTAAGCGTGTGGACCCTACGGGTTCGGGAACTATGTAGACATGACCGAGACACCTCCCCGGTCAATAACCAATAGCGGAACCTGGATGCTCATATTGGCTCCCACATATTCTACGAAGATCTTTATCGGTCAAACCACATAACAACATACGTTGTTCCCTTTGTCATCGGTACGTTACTTGCCCGAGATTCGATCGTCGGTATCATCATACCTAGTTCAGTCTCGTTACTGGCAAGTCTCTTTACTCGTTCTGTAATGCATCATCCTGTAACTAACTCATTAGTCACATTGCTTGCAAGGCTTATGGTGATGTGCATTACCGAGAGGGCCCAGAGATACCTCTCCGATACACGGAGTGACAAATCCTAATCTCGATCTATGCCAACTCAACAAACACTATCGGAGACACCTGTAGAGCATCTTTATAATCACCCAGTTACGCTGTGACGTTTGATAGCACACAAGGTGTTCCTCGGGTATTCTGGAGTTGCATAATCTCATAGTCTGAGGAACATGTATAAGTCATGAAGGAAGCAATAGCAATGAACTAAACGATCATAGTGCTAAGCTAGCAGATGGGTCTTGTCCATCACATCATTCTCTAATGATGTGATCCCGTTCATCAAATAAAAAGACATGTCTATGGCTAGGAAACATAACCATCTTTGATTAACGAGCTAGTCAAGTAGAGGCATACTAGGGACACTTTGTTTTTCTATGTATTCACACATGTACTAAGTTTCCGGTTAATACAATTCTAGCGTGAATAATAAACATTTATCATGATACATGGAAATATAAATAGCAACTTTATTATTGCCTCTAGGGCATATTTCCTTCATTATGCTCAATCATTGATCCATTCATGAAACACACTCGCATATTTGCTACACCCAATGCTCAAGTACGATCATAGTGCCCCTTAGTTGGTGCTTTATAAGATAAGATTCAGACTCAAATAAAAATAAAAATTGCATAAAGTAAAAGAAAGACCCTTCGCAGAGGGAAGTAGGGATTTGTAGAGGTGCCAGAGCTCAAAGAGAAAAAGATAGAGATAAAACATTTTGGGAGGCATGCTTTTCCTGTCAACGAAAACGATCGAGTAGTTCCTAATACTTTCCATGCCAAATATATCATAGGTGGTTCCCAAACAGAAAATAAGGTTTTTTTCCGTTTTCAACCATACTTTCACTTTCCATGGCTAGCCGTATCCACGGGTGCCTTCCATACCAACACTTTCCGAGGAATTTATTATTTGACAACATAAAGTAAATTCATTTTTCATTTCAGGACTGGGCATCCCTAATACCTTTGCCTTACTCTCGTGCAATGACAAGTGAATAAACAGTCATCTTGAGAATAAAATATCTAGCATGGAAAAATATTAGCCACCCCCTACCATTTCATGAGCGGTACGAGCACACAAAAGAGAAGTTTATTTTGAAAATTAGAGATGGCACATACAAATTTTCTTGGAACGGCAGAAGAATACCGCATATAGGTAGGTATGGTGGACTCATGTGGCAAAACTGGTTTAAAGGTTTTTGGATGCACAAGTAGTGATCATACTTAGTGCAAATGAAGGCAAGCAAAAAATTGAGAAGCATCCAACCAAGAAATGAAAAATCTCATAAGCGAGCATTAAGCATAACTAACACCGAATAATAGACCACAAGTAGGATGTAATTTCATTGCATAAGTATTGACTTTCGTGCTTGCATAGGGAATCACAAACCTTAACACCAATATTCTTACTAAAGCATAAATACTCATCAACATGACTCACATATCATATCATCATATCTCAAAACTATTACAAAGAATCAAGCTTATTTTGTCCAATGATCTTCATGAAAGTTTTTATTATATCCTCCTTGGATATCTATCACTTTGGGACTAGTTTCATATGTTGCTTTGAATAGGCTCAAACAAATATAAGTGAAGATCATGAGCATCATATTTCTTTCTCTCAAACTAGTTTAAGTGAAGCAAGAGAGACTTTCTTAAAAAAATTACTAACTCTCAAATAAATCTAAGTGAAGCATGAGAGAATTTCTTCAAAAATAACAAAAAAGATATAAGTGAAGCACTAGACCAATTCCATAGCTCATAAAGATTTAAGTGAAGCATAGAGAGCAATTCTAACAAGTCATAGCATAATTTTGGCTCTCTCAAATAGGTGTGTCCATCAAGGATTCAAGACTTAAAATAATTAGCAAAACAAGCAAAGACTCATGTCATACAAGACGCTCAAAGCAAAACTCATAATATGTGACAAATAAAAATATAGTTCAGAGTAAATACCGATGGTTGTTAGAAGAAAGAGGGGATGCCACTCGGGCATCCCCAAGCTTAGTTGCTTGCTTCTCTTTGGATAATAGCTTGGGATGCCATGGGCATCCCCAAGCTTAGGCTCTTCTTACTCCTTATTCCTTCACCCATCGTAACCTCACCCAAAACTTGAAAACTTCAATCACACAAAACTCAAGAAAACCTTCGTGAGATCCGTTAGTATAAGAAAGAAAATCACTACTATAAGTACTATTGCAAACCCATTCATATTTTATTCTTGCATTATATCTACTATATTCCAACTTTTCTATGGCAAAAACTCTTCAAAGAAAATAATAGAATCATCAAAACAAGCACACAACACAAAGAAAACAGAATCTGTCAAAAACAGAATAGTCTATAGCAACCTGGATATTTCGAATACTTCTGTAACTCAAAAAATTCTGAAAATTTAGTACCATGTGAGCAATTTGTATATCAATCTACTGTGAAAAAAATCAGAATTTGTCGTCGCTTATATGATTTTTAAAAATTGTTTTTCTGGACGCAAAAGTTTTTGTTTTTCAGCAAGATCAAAGCAACTATCACCCAACGTGATCCCAAAGGCTTTGCTTGGCACAAACACTAATTAAAACAGAAAAACACAATCATAACAGTAGTATAATTGTGCAAACACTCAACAACAGAAAGCAAAAGACAAAAATAAATTTTATTCATTGGGTTGCCTCCCAACAAGCGCTATCGTTCTACGCCCCTATCTAGGCATAATTCAAAGGATCTAAGTGTTGTCATCTATTTTTCTATATCCATACGATGCCCTCATGATTGATTCATATGGTGGCCTAATTCTTGTTCTAGGTAAGTGTTCTATACACTTCCTTAGTGGAAATTGAAATTTAATATTGCCTTCTTTCATATCAATCACGGCACCAATAGAACATAAAAACGGTCTACCAAGAATAATTGGACAAGACGGATTGCAATCAATATCAATAACAACAAAATCTATGGGCACATAATTCCTATTCGCAATAATAAGAACATCATTAATTCTTCCCATGGGCTTTTTAATAGTAGAATCTGCCAAGTGCAAATTCAAAGAACATTCTTCAATATTGGTAAGACCAAGCACATCACATAAAGATTTCGGAATTGTAAATACACTAGCACCCAAGTCACATAAAGCAAAACACTCATAATTTTTAATCTTGACTATGATAGTAGGTTCCCATTCATCATGTAATTTTCTAGGAATTGAAACTTCTAATTCCAACTTTTCTTCCAAAGCTTTCATCATAGAATCAACAATATGTTTAGTAAAAGCTTTATTTTGTTCATAAGCATGGGGTGAATTTATCATGGATTGCAACAAAGAAAATACAATCAATCAAAGAGCAACTATCATAATTAATATCTTTGTAATCCAAAAGAGTGGGCACATCACTAGTTAAAGTTTTGACCTCTTCAAACCCACTTTTATTAATTTTCTCAACAAGATTTTCACCCTACGAATTATCGAGACGCCTTCTAACTAAAGTTGACTCTTCTTTAGCCCTTTTTTTATCAATCTTAATTTTACTAAACAAAGAATCAATAGAAGAAACACCAATCACTTTAAGATCTTCATCACTTTTATGAAAGCAATCACTAGAAAATGCTTTTTCTAAAAATTCTCTTCTAGCTCTAAGCATATCGGTTCTTTTCTTACTTTCATCCATAGAAACATAAAGAGTCTTAATTGATTCCTCAACCTTAGGAACAGAAATTTTCATCTTGAGATTTTCTACATCATGAGAAATTCAATCAATACTTCTAGACATATCATCAATCTTATTCAACTTTTCTTCTATTGTAGCATTGAAAACCTTTTGAGTATTGATAAATTATTTAATATTATTCTCAAGATCAGATGTGTTCCTATTATTATTATAAGAAGTATTACCATAGGAATTACCATAATTATTAGAGGAGTTACTAGGAAAAGGCCTAGGATTAAAATTACCTCTATAAGCATTGTTAGAAATTGTTTCGCGAGGTAAAATTCACATCTATGGCATCACTATTTTGCTCAATCAAAGTAGAAAAGGCACATCATTAAAATCAATGGGAGCACTTTTATTAGCAACCAATTTCATAAGAGCATCAACTTTTTCACTCAAAGAAGAAATTTCTTCAACCGAATTAACTTTTTTACTAGTAGGAGCTCTTTCGGTATGCCATTGTGAATAATTTGACATAATATTATCAAGTAATTTGGTGGCTTCACCCAAAGTATTTCCATAAAAGTACCACCCGCGTTGGAATCTAAAACATTACGAGAAACAAAATTCAACCCCGCATAAAAATTTTGTATGATCATCCAAAGATATAACCCATGAGTTGGGCAATTCCTTAGCATAAATTTCATCCTTTCCCAAGATTGTGCAACATGCTCATGTTCATATTGCTTGAAATTCATGATCTGGGTTCTAAGGGAAATAATTTTCACGGGTGGAAAATACTTAGTAATAAAAGCATCCTTGCACTTATCCCAAGAATCGATACTATCGCAAGGCAAAGAAGAAAACTAAAATTTTGCACGATCTCGCAAAGAAAACAAAAATAATTTCAACTTCACAACATCATTTTCCACATATTTTTCTTTTGCAAATTGCATAATTCCATGAATGTTAAGATGGGACACGACATCCTCATTAGGAGTACCGGAAAATTGATCTTTCATAACAAGATTCAGCAAAGCGGTATTAATATCACAAGACTCCGCACTAGTGGCGGGAGGAGCAATCGGAGTGCTAATAAAATCACTGTTGTTGGTATTCGAGAAATCACACAACTTGGTGTTCTCTTGAGTCATTGTGACTATGCAACAACATTGCACTCAAAAAAACAGATCTGACGAGAAAACGGCGAACGAAAAAGAGGGTGAGTAAAATAGCAAATTTTTCTGAAGTGGGAGAGAGGAAAACGAGAGGCAAATGGCAAATAATGTAAATTGCAAGGAGATGAGATTTGTGATTAGGAACTTGGTAGATGTTGATGATGTCTCCCCGGCAACGGCGCCAGAAATTCCTTTTGATGTTTGCTTGAACTACGTCGGTATTTCCCCAAAGAGGAAGGGATGATGCAACACAACAACGTTAGGTATTTCCCTCAGTGATGAGACCAAGGTTATCAAACCAGTAGGAGAACCATACAACACCACGTAAACAGCTCCTGCACACAAAGAACAAATACTTGCAACCCACGTAAGAGAGGGGTTGTCAATCCCTCACAGGTAAAAAGATAGATAAAATTGTAGTAGATTGGATAAATAGATCTCGCGGGAATGCGAGATAACATAAATAACAATAAATTACATCAAGGTATTTTTGTATTTTTGGTTTAATAGATCTGAAAATAAAAGCAAATAAAATAGATCGCGAAGGCAAATATAATAAAGAAGAGACCCGGGGGCCGTAGATTTCACTAGTGGCTTCTCTCGAGAAAAATAGCAAACGATGGGTAAACGAATTACTGTTGGGAAATTGATAGAACTTCAAATAATCATGACGATATCCAGCCAATGATTATATAGGCATCACATCGAAGATTAGTAGACCGACTCCTGCCTGCATCTACTACTATTACTCCACACATCGACCGCTATCCAGCATGCATCTAGTGTATTGAGTTCATGGGAAAACGGAGTAATGCAATAAGAACGATGACATGATGTAGACAAGATCTATTTATGTAGAAATAGACCCCATCTTGTTGTCCTTCATAGCAACAATACATACGTGTGGGATCCCTTTCTGTCACTGGGATCAAGCACCGTAAGATCGAACCCATCACAAAGCACCTCTTCCCATTGCAAGATAAATAGATCAAGTTGGCCAAACAAAACCCAAATATCGGAGAAGAAATGTGAGGCTATAAGCAATCATGCATATAAGAGATCAAAAAAGACTCAAATAACTTTCATGGATAAAAACATAGATCTGATCATAAACTCAAAGTTCATCGGATCCCAACAAACACACCGCCAAAAGAGTTACATCATATGGATCTCCAAGAGACCATTGTATTGAGAATCAAAAGAGTGAGAGGAAGCCATCTAGCTACTAACTATGGACCCATAGGTCTACAATGAACTACTCACGCATCATCGGAGAGACGCCAATGAGGATGATGAACCCCTCCGTGATGGTGTCTAGATTGGATCTAGTGGTTCTCGAACTTGCGGTGGCTGGAATTGATTTTCGTTGACTCCCCTAGGGTTTCTGGAATACTTGGGTATTTATAGAGCAAAGAGACGGTGCGGGAGGCCACTGCTACCTCTTGAGCTTGCGTTGGTTTTTCCCTTGAAGAGGAAAGGGTGATGCACCAAATTAGCATAAGTATTTCCCTCAGTTTTGAGAACCAAGGTATCAATCCAGTAGGAGACAACGCGCAAGCCACCGAATACCTGCACAAACAAACACCAACTTGCAACCAACGCGACAAAGGGGTTGTCAATTCCTTCACGGTTATTCGCAAAGTGAGATCTGATTGAGATGGATAAATGGTAAAGTAAAAAAATTTGGTATTTTTTGTTTATGGAACGGAAAGTAAAGATTGCAAAATAAGGGAACATCGACAGAAGTTGGAAAGTTGACGGAAACTAATATATTGTAAAATAGACCCGGGGGCCATAGGTTTCACTAGAGGCTTCTCTCAAGATATAAACTATTACGGCGGGTGAACAAATGACTGTCGAGCAATTGATAGAAAAGCGCAAAGTTATGACGATATATAAGGGAATGATCATGAATATAGGAATCACGTCCGTGTCAAGTAGACCGAAACGATTCTGCATCTACTACTATTACTCCACACATCGACCGCTATCCAGCATGCATCTAGAGTATTAAGTTCATAAAGAACGGAGCGCTTTAAGCAAGATGATGTGATGTAGAGGAATTAACTCAAGCAATATGATAAAAACCCCATCTTTTTATCCTCGATGGCAACAATATAATATGTGCCTTGTGATACGTCAATTTTGCATCATGCTTTTATATCGATATTTATTGCATTATGGGCTGTTATTACACATTATGTCACAATACTTATGCCTATTCTCTCTTATTTTACAAGGTTTAAATAAGGAGGGAGAATGCCGGCAGCTGGAATTATGGGCTGGAAAAGGAGCAGATATTAGAGACCTATTCTGCACAACTCCAAAAGTCCTGAAACTCCACGGAAGTTATTTTTGGAAATAATAAAAAATACTGAGCGGAAGAAATACCAGAGGGGGACCACCCACCAGGCACGAGGGTGGGGGGGCGCGCCCTACCCCCCTGGGCGCGCCCCCTGCCTCGTGGGCCCCCTGTTGGCCCTCCGGTGCCCATCTTCTGCTATGTGAAGTCTTTCGTCCAAAGAAAAAACATAAGCA
The DNA here is from genome assembly GCF_002575655.3 of Aegilops tauschii subsp. strangulata. Taxonomy (NCBI): domain Eukaryota; kingdom Viridiplantae; phylum Streptophyta; class Magnoliopsida; order Poales; family Poaceae; genus Aegilops; species Aegilops tauschii. Next base: position 395,642,228 of record NC_053040.3, on the reverse strand, counting down.
AGCTTTCGAGACGAGACTCCGCCGCAACGAGGCGGAACCTTGGTGGAACCAATCTAGGGCTCCGGCAGAGCTGTTTTGTCGGGGACACTTCCCTCCGGGAGGGGGAAATCATCGCTATCGTCATCACCAATGCTCCTCTCATCGGGAGAGGGCCAATCTCCATCAACATCTTCACCAGCACCATCTCCTCTCAAACCCTAGTTCATCTCTTGTATCCAATACTTGTCTCCAAGTCCGGGATTGGTACCTGTAGGTTGCTAGTAGTGTTGATTACTCCTTGTAGTTGATGCTAGTTGGTTTATTTGGTGGAAGATCATATGTTCAGATCCTATATGCATATTAATACTCCTCTGATTAGGAACATGAATATGCTTTGTGAGTAGTTACGTTTGTTCCTGAGTACATGGGAGAAGTCTTGGTATTAGTAGTCATGTGAATTTGGTATTCGTTCGATATTTGGATGAGATGTATGTTGTCTATCCTCTAGTGGTGTTATGTGAACGTCGACTACATGACACTTCACCGTTGTTTGGGCCTAGAGGAAGGCATTGGGAAGTAATAAGTAGATGATGGGTTGCTAGAGTGACGGAATCTTAAACCCTAGTTTATGCGTTGCTTCATAAGCGGCTGATTTGGATCCATATGTCTCATGCTATGGTTAGGTTTACCTTAATACTTCTTTTGTATTTGCGGATGCTTGCAATAGGAGTTAATCATAAGTGGGATGCTTGTCCAAGTAAGGACAGCACCCAAGCACCGGTCCACCCACATATCAAATTATCAAAGTACCGAACGCGAATCATATGAACGTGATGAAAACTAGCTTGACGATAATTCCAATGTGTCCTCGGGAGCGCTTTTCTCTATATAAGAGTTTGTCCAGGCTTGTCCTTTGCTACAAAAAGGATTGGGCCACCTTTCTGCACCTTATTTGCTTTTGTTACTTGTTGCTCGTTACAAATTATCTTATCACAAAACTATCTGTTACCTACAATTTCAGTGCTTGCAGAGAATACCTTGCTGAAAACGGCTTATCATTTCTTTCTGCTCCTCGTTGGGTTCGACACTCTTACTTATCGAAAGGACTACGATAGATCCCCTATACTTGTGGGTCATCACGTTGCTGCCCCTGCTGTCACTGGGAAAGGACATCGCAAGGTTGAACCCAAAGCTAAGCACTTCCCCCATTGCAAGAAAAACCAATCTAGTTGGCCAAACCAAATCGATAGTTCGAAGAGACTTGCAAAGATATCAAATCATGCATATAAGAATTCAGAGAAGATCTAAATAATATTCATAGATAAGCTGATGATAAATCCACAATTCATCGGATCTCGGCGAACACACCGCAAAAGAGTATTACATCGAATAGATCTCCAAGAACATCGAGGAGATATTGAGAATCAAAGAGATAGAAGAACCATCTAGCTACTAGCTATGGACCCGTAGGTCTGAAGTAAAATACTCACGCTTCATCGGAGAGGCAATGGTGTTGATGTAGAAGCCCTCCGTGATCGAATCCCCCCTCCGGCAGGAAGCTGAAAAAGGCCCCAAGATAGGATCTCACGGGTACAAAAGGTTGCGGCGGTGGAAAAGTGGTTTCGTGGCTCCCCCAGATGTTTTTGGGGTATAAGAGTATATATAGGAGGAAGATCTAGGTCAGGGAGTCTATGAGGGGCCCACAAGGTTGGGGGCGCACCCTACCCCCTGGGCACGCCCTCCACCCTTGTGGCCACCTTGTGGCTCTTCTGACTTGCACTCCAAGTCTCCTGGGTGTCTCCTGGTCCAGGAAAAATCATCGCAAAAGTTTTATTCCATTTGGTATTCGCTGTCTGCGAAAATCTAAAACAAGGGGAAACATAAACTTGCACTGGACTCTAGTTTAATAGGTTAGTCCCAAAATCATATAAAATAGCATATTAATGCATATAAAACATCCAAAACAGATAATATAATAGCATGGAACAATCAAAAATTATAGATACGTTGGAGACGTATCACCACCGAGGTGGGCACAACCCACCTGGGCGCGCCTGGGGACCTAGGCGCGCCCTAGTCGGTTGTGCCCCCCTCGGAGTACCCCCAGGTGCTTCTCCAGCCCATTGGGTGTCTTCTGGTCCACAAAAATTCCACAAAAAGTTTCGTTGCATTTGGACTCCGTTTGACATTGATTTCCCGCGATGTAAAAAACAAGCAGAAAACAACAACTGGCACTGGGCACTATGTCAATAGGTTAGTACCAAAAATGATATAAAATGATTTTAAAACATCCAAGAATGATAATGTAACATCATGGAACAATAAAAAATTATAGATACGTTGGAGACGTATCAGGCCTAGCAGGGACGCTCGCCATGGACTGGTTGGAGGGCAGGGAGGTCTGATCTGTCAGAGTCAGTGGCCGGCTATGCGGAGAATACTGGGATGGGATGTTCCAGGCGAAAGCTTAGTGTCAACCTGGTCGGCAACAATGATGGCGACGCCTTCAGGCGCCATTTTACCTTCATGAAGGCGTTATTGGGGAACTTCCATGCTTGCTCTTTCATGTGCTCCGGGCGAAAGCCTAAGATCCTCCTCTGGATCGGACGATGATGTCATCTTTGATGGCGTTTCCCCTCTTGAGGGCGTTTGTTTTGGAGCCATGGATCCGCGGTTGGTTGTGTGATGTCTAGGTTAGAGAGGGTGTTGGGTGGTCGGGCTGTTAGGTGGTGGCGGTGGATGTGATATGTGGCGGCAACTAGTGCCTTGGTCATCCTGATTCTGAGGGTCGACATATCTCTTGGGGGCTCGCGGCGGCGGTGAGCTCTTGGGTTTCGGCACCCTTCGACGGCGCCTCAGGTTTTGTTGCTTTGCATTGTGCTTTGGATCCCTCTATTTGTGTTGGTGGCCGGGTCTGGCCTACAGGAGGTGTGGGGCTGTCTCCGCGGATCATTGCCATTCAACACGGTCTATCGCTCTCTCTATCGTGCCGTGCCTAGTGAAGGAAATATGCCCTAGAGGCAATAATAAAGTTGTTATTTATATTTCCTTATATCATGATAAATGTTTATTATTCATGCTAGAATTGTATTAACCGGAAACTTGATACATGTGTGGACACATAGACAAAACACCGTGTCCCTAGTAAGCCTCTGCTAGACTAGCTCGTTAATCAAAGATGGTTAAGTTTCCTAACTATAAACATGTCTTGTCACTTGATGAACGGGGTCACATCATTAGGAGAATGATGTGATGGACAAACCCATCTGTTAGCTTAGCATAATGATCGTTAAGTTTTATTGCTATTGCTTTCTTCATGGCTTATACATATTCCTTTGACTATGAGATTATGCAACTCCCGAATACCAGAGGAATACCTTGTGTGCTATCAAACATCACAACGTAACTGGGTGATTATAAAGATTCTCTACAGGTATCTCTAAAGGTGTTTATTGGGTTGGCACAGATCGAGATTAGGATTTGTCACTCCGAGTATCGGAGAGGTATCTCTGGGCCCTCTCAGTAATGCACATCATAATAAGCCTTGCAAGCAATGTGAATAATGAGTTAGTTGTGGGATGATGCATTACGGAACAAGTAAAGAGACTTCCCGGTAACGAGATTGAACTAGGTATGGAGATGGCAAGTAACATACCGATGATAAATGGAATAACGTATGTCGTCATTACGCTACAACCGATAAAGATCTTCGTATAGTATGTGGGAACCAATATGAGCATCCAAGTTCCACTGTTGGTTATTGACCGGAGAGGTGTCTCGGTCATGTCTACATAGTTCTCTAACCCGTAGGGTCCGCACGCTTAACGTTCGATGCGATTTTGTATTATATGAGTTTTGTGATTTGGTGAACAAATGTTGTTCGGAGTCCTGGATGAGATCACAGACATGACGAGGAGTCTCAAAATGGTCGAGAGGTAAAGATTCATATATAGAACGATAGTATTCGGACACCTAAAGTGTTCTGGGGGTACCGGTTACATATCGGGTCACCGGAAGGGGTTCCGAGCAACCCCCGGCAAGCTATGTGGGCCTGATGGGCCAAGAGTTGGACAGACCAGCCCCAAAAGGGGCTGGTGCACCCCCTATAGGCCGAATAGGAGGATAAGGAAAGGATGGGAAGGGAGAAGGAAAGGGAAGGATTCGGCCTCCCCCTTTCCTTCCCCTCCCCCCTCTATTTCCTTCCCCCTCCGATGGATATGGAAGGGGGGAGCCCGACTTGAAGGAGGCGCCCAAGTAGGATTACTCCTACTTGGGGCGCTCCTTGCAGCCCCTCTCCCTCTCCCACCTATATATATGTGGGGGGGCACCGCTAGAACACATATCAATTGTTCCAAGCCGTGTGTGGCGCCCCCCTCCACAGTTTACTCCTCCGGTCATATTGTCGTAGTGCTTAGGCGAAGCCCTGCGTGGATCACTTCACTATCACCGTGATCATGCCGTCGTGCTGACGAAACTCTCCCTTGACACTTTGCTGGATCAAGAGTTCGAGGGATGTCATCGAGCTGAACGTGTGCAGAACTCGAAGGTGCCGTACGTTCGGTGCTTGATCGGTTGAATCGAGAAGACGTTCGACTAGATCAACCACGTTAAACTAACGCTTCCACTTTTGGTTTACGAGGGTACATGAACACACTCTCCCCCTCTCATTGCTATGCATCTCCTAGATGGATTTTGCGTGATCGTAGGAAATTTTTTGAAATTGCATGCTACGTTCCCCAGCAGTGGCATCCGAGCCAGGTCTATGCGTACATGATATGCACGAGTAGAACACAAAGAGTTGTGGGTGGTGATAGTCATACTTCTTACCACCAACGTCTTATTTTGATTCGGCGGTATTGTTGGATGAAGCGGCCCGGACCAACCTTACATGACCAGGTTCATGAGACCGGTTCCACCGACAGACATGCAACTTGTTTTGCATAAAGGTGGCTGGCGGGTGTCTGTTTCTCCAACTTTAGTTGAATCGAATTTGACTGCGGCCGGTCCTTCTTGAAGGTTAAAACAGCAAACTTGACGAAACACCGTTGTGATTTTGATGCATAGGTAAGAATGGTTCTTACTAGAAGCACGTAGCAGCCACGTAAAACTTGCAACAACAAAGTAGAGGACGTCTAACTTGTTTTTGCAGGGCATGTTGTGATGTGAATAGTCAAGACATGATGTGATATATGTTATTGTATGAGATGATCATGTTTTGTAAAAGTTATCGGCAACTGGCAGGAGCCTTATGGTTGTTGCTTTATTGTATGAAATGCAATCACCATGTAATTGCTTTACTTTATCACTATGCGTTAGCGATAGTTGTAGAAGCAATAGTTGGCGAGACGACAACGACGCTACGATGGAGATCAAGGTGTCAAGCCGATGACGATGGAGATCATGACAGTGCTTTGGAGATGGAGATCAAAGGCACAAGATGATGATGGCCATATCATGTCACATATTTTGATTTCATGTGATGTTTATCTTTTATGCATCTTATTTTGCTTAGTACGACGGTAGCATTATAAGATGACCCCTCACTAAAATTTCAAGGTATAAGTGTTCTCCATGAGTATGCACCATTGCGACAGTTCATCATGCCGAGACACCACATGATGATCGGGTGTGATAAGCTCTACGTTCACATACAATGGGTGCAAGACAGTTTTGCACGTGCGGAATACTCAGGTAAAACTTGACGAGCCTAGCATGTACAGACATGGCCTCAGAACACTAGAGCCCGAAAGGTCGAACGTGAATCCTATAGTAGATATGATCAACATAGAGATGTTCACCATTGAAAACTACTCCATCTCTCATGATGATCGGACATGGTTTAGTTGATATGGATCACGTGATCATTTAGATGACTCGAGGGATGTCTATCTAAGTGGGAGTTCTTAAGTAATATGATTAATTGAACTTAATTTATCATGAACTTAGTCCTGATAGTATTTGCATATCAATGTTGTAGATCAATAGCTTGCGATGTAGCTTGATACGTCTCCATCGTATCTACTTTTCCAAACACTTTTGCCCTTGTTTTGGACTCTAACTTGCATGATTTGAATGGAACTAACCCGGACTGGCGCTATTTTCAGCAGAATTGCCACGATGTTATTTTTGTGCAGAAATAAAAGTTCTCGGAATGACCTGAAACTTCACGGATAATATTTTTGGAATATATAAAAAATACTGGCGAAAGAGTCAACACCAGGGGGCCCACACCCTGTCCACGAGGGTGGAGGGTGCGCCCACCCCCCTGGGGCGCGCCCCCTGCCTCGTGGGCCCCCTGAGGCTCCACCGACCTCAACTCCAACTCTATATATTCATGCTCGGGGAGAAAAAAAGCCAAAGAGAAGGATTCATCATGTTTTACGATACGGAGCCGCCGCCAAGCCCTAATCTCTCTCGGGAGGGCTGATCTGGAGTCCGTTCGGGGCTCCGGAGAGGGGAATCTGTCGCTGTCGATCATCAACCTTCCTCCATCACCAATTTCATGATACTCACCGCCGTGCGTGAGTAATTCCATCGTAGGCTTGCTGGACGGTGATGGGTTGGATGAGATTTATCATGTAATCGAGTTAGTTTTGTTAGGGTTTGATCCCTAGTATCCATTATGTTGTGAGATTGATGTTGCTATGACTTCGCTATGCTTAATGTTGTCACTAGGGCCCGAGTGCCATGAATTCAGATCTGAACCTATTATGTTTTCATGAATATATGTGAGTTCTTGATCCTATCTTGCAAGTCAATAGTCACCTACTATGTGTTATGATCCGGCAACCCCGAAGTGACAATAATCGGGACCACTCCCGGTGATGACCGGAGTTTGAGGAGTTCATGTATTCACTAAGTCTAATGCTTTGGTCCGGTACTCTATTAAAAGGAGGCCTTAATATCCCTTAGTTTCTAATAGGACCCCGCTGCCACGGGAGGGTAGGACAAAAGATGTCATGCAAGTTCTTTTCCATAAGCACGTATGACTATATTCGGAATACATGCCTACATTACATTGATGAACTGGAGCTAGTTCTTTGTCACCCTAAGTTATAACTGTTGCATGAGGAATCGCACGACATAATTATCCATCACTGATCCAATGCCTACGAGATTTTCACATATTGATCTTTGCTTAGTTACTTTTCCGTTGCCAGTGATACAATTACTACAAAACTGCTACTGTTACTTTTGCCACCGTTACCATTACTTCTATATTACTTTGCTACTAAATACTTTGCTGCAGGTATTAAGTTTTCTAGGTGTGGTTGAATTGACAACTCAACTGTTAATACTTGAGAATATTCTTTGGCTCCCCTTGTGTCGAATCAATAAATTTGGGTCGAATACTCTACCCTCAAAAACTGTTGCGATCCCCTACTTGTGGGTTATCAAGACTATTTTCTGGCGCCGTTGCCGGGGAGCATAGCTCTATTCTTTGAATCACTTCGGATTTATATCTGCCGATCACTATGAGGAACTTGAAAGACGAAAAAACCAAGATTTATCCCTCAACTACAAGGGGAGGTAAGGAACTGCCATCTAGCTCTGCACTTGATTCACCTTTTGTTATGAGTAAATTTGCGACACCTACTCCTGCTATTGATTCTGATATGTCGCATGTTATTGATGATGCCACTTGTGCTTTGCATGATACTTATGATGAAACTACATCTATGCTCGATAATACTGTGCCATTAGGTGAATTTCTTGATGAACAACTTGCTAGGGTTAGAGAGAATGAAATTATTGAAACTGATAATATTGATGAAAGTGATGATGAAGATTCTCCCCCTAGATATGAATTGCCTGATGTACCTGAGGGTTATGTTATGGATAAAGAAACTGCTAGAGATCTTTTTGCTTGCAAAGATAGGTATGATCTTAAGAAACTGTTAGTTAAGCTGAAAGAAAAGTCCTTGAATGCTAGAATGAAATATGACCCTGCTTTTGCTACTTCACCTATATGTATTTCTGATAAGGATTATGATTTCTCTGTCGATCCTGAGATAATTACTTATGGTTGAATCTGATCCTTTCTATGGCTATGAATCTGAAACTGTTGTGGCACATCTTACTAAATTAAATGATATAGCCACCCTATTCACTCATGAGGAAAAAATTCGTTACTACTATATCCTTAAATTATTTCCGTTCTCATTAATGGGTGATGCTAAAACATGGTTTAGTTCTCTTGATCCTGGTTGTGTGCGTAGTCCCCAGGATATGATTTATTACTTCTCTGCTAAATATTTCCCCGCTCATAAGAAACAAGCTGCTTTAAGGGAAATATATAATTTTGTGCAAATTGAAGAAGAGAGTCTCCCACAAGCTTGGGGGAGGATTCTCCAATTACTTAATGCTTTGCCTGATCATCCTCTTAAGAAAAATGAAATACTTGATATCTTTTATAATGGACTAACCGATGCTTCCAGAGACCACCTGATAGTTGTGTTGGTTGTGTTTTCACGGAAAGAACTGTTGATCAAGCTGAATTGCTATTGAATAAAATGTTGAGTAATGAAAATGATTGGACACTTCCTGAACCAACTCCTAAGCCAACTCAGAAGAAAAGGGGTTTCTATTTCTCAGTCCTGAATATATGCAAGAGGCAAAGAAATCTATGAAAGAAAAGGGTATTAAAGCTGAAGATGTTAAGAATTTACCACCTATTGAAGAAATACATGGTCTTGATAACCCGACACAGGTAGTAAAGGTAAATTCTCTCTATAGATTTGATGAAGGTGATATTCCTCGTTATAAGTCTGCTAGCCAATGCTTAGATGAGTTTGATAATTTTATTGTTAAACAAGAAAACTTCAATGATTATGTTGGTAGACAATTGAAACGTAATGCTTATATGATTGAACACTTGAGTGATTATATGTCTAGAGTTAAAGGTGAACTTAAACTTATTAGTAAACATGCTTCTATAGTTACCACTCAAGTAGAACAAGTGCTTAAAGCTCAAAATGATTTGCTCAATGAATTAAATAATAAGAAAAATGACAATGTTGTTAGAGTTATGACTAGCGGGGGTAAAATGACTCAGGAACCTTTGTATCCTGAGGGCCACCCTAAGAGAATTGAGCAAGATTCTCAGAGAACTAATGTTGATGCACCTAGTCCTTCTAAGAAGAAGAAAAAGAAAAATTATAGGACTTTGCATGCTTCTAGTGAACCTACTGTTGACACACCTGAGAATCCCAATGATATTTCTATTTCTGATGCTGAAACACAATCTGGTAATGAACATGAACCTAGTGATAATGTTAATGATGATGTTCATGTTGATGCTCAACCTAGCAATAACAATGATGTGGAAATTGCACCTGCTGTTGATCTTGATAACCCACAATCAAAGAATCAACGTTATGATAAGAGAGACTTTGTTGCTAGGAAGTACAGTAAAGAAAGAGAACCATGGGTTCAGAAACCCATGCCTTTTCCTCCTAAACCATCCAAGAAAAAGGATGGAGGATTTTGAGCGCTTTGCTGAAATGATTAGACCTATCTTTTTGCGTATGCGTTTGACTGATAAGCTTAAAATGAATCCTTATGCTAAGTATATGAAAGATATTGTTACAAATAAAAGAAAGATACCGGAAGCTGAGATTTCCACCATGCTTGCCAATTATACTTTTAAGGGTGGAATACCAAAGAAACTTGGAGATCCAGGAGTACCAACTATACCATGCTCCATTAAAAGAAACTATGTTAAAACTGCTTTATGTGTTCTTGGAGCCGGTGTTAGTGTTATGCCTCTCTCTTTATATCGTAGACTTGATTTGAATAAGTTGACACTTACTAAAATATCTTTGCAAATGGTCGATAAATCAACTGCTATACCTGTCAGTATTTGTGAGGATGTGCCTGTTGTGGTTGCAAACGTTACTATTTTAACGGACTTTATTATTCTTGATATTCCCGAGGACGATAGTATGTCGATTATCCTTGGTAGAACCTTTTTGAATATTGCAGGGGCTATTATTGATTGCAACAAAGGCAATGTCATTTTTCATGTTAATGGTAATGAGCATACGGCACACTTTCCGAGGAAACAACTTCAAGTCCACATTATCAATTCTATTGGAAAAATTCCAACGATTACTATTGGAGGTTTTGAATTTCCTCTTCCTACTGTCAAGAAGAAATATGATATTCTTATTATTGGGGATGTGCATATCCCCGTTGAGAGGAAGAAATATGTTTGGGAAAATGTACCAAGGTGGTTCCTCAAGAAAGCAAGCACCAAGGCTCGTGATACGTGAGCCAGACAATGAACTACCAAGAGAAGCTCAACTTCGGCCTTGTGGATGGCCGTCAGAAGATTTTATGGTCCAAGCAGGCATTAAGGAGGAACTCCTCGTCATGTCCGTGATCTCATCCGGAACTCCGAACTACCTTCGGTACATCAAAACACATAAACTCATAATACCGATCGTCATCTAACGTTAAGCGTGCGTTCCCTACGAGTTCGAGAACTATGTAGACATGACCGAGACTCATCTCCGGTCAATAACCAATTGCGGAACCTGGATGCTCATGTTGGCTCCTACATATTCTACGAAGATCTTTATTGGTCAAACCGCATAACAACATACATTGTTCCCTTTGTCATCGGTATGTTCCATGCCCGAGATTCGATCGTCGATATCATCATACCTAGTTCAATCTCATTACTGGCAAGTCTCTTTACTCATTCCATAATGCATCATCCCGTAACTAACTCATTAGTCACATTGCTTGCAAGGCTTATAGTGATGTGCATTACCGAGAGGGCCCAGAGATACCTCTCCGACAATCGGAGTGACAAATCCTAATCTCGATCTATGCCAACTCAACAAACACCATCAGAGACACCGATAGAGCATCTTTATAATCACCCAGTTACGTTGTGATGTTTTATAGCACACTAAGTGTTCCTCCGGTATTCGGGGGTTGCATAATCTCATAGTCATAGGAATATGTATAAGTTATGATGAAAGCAATAGCAATAAATTAAACGATCATAGTGCTAAGCTAACGGATGGGTCAAGTCAATCACATCATTATCTAATGATGTGATCCCGTTCATCAAATGACAACTCATGTCTATTGCTAGGAAACTTAACCATCTTTGATTAACGAGCTAGTCAAGTAGAGGCATACTAGTGACACTCTATTTGTCTATGTATTCACATATGTACTATGTTTCCAGTTAATACAATTCTAGCATGAATAATAAACATTTATCATGATATAAGGAAATATAAATAACAACTTTATTATTGCCTCTAGGGCATATTTCCTTCAGTCTCCCACTTGCACTAGAGTCAATAATCTAGATTACGCAGTAATGATTCTAACACCCATGGAGTCTTGGTGCTGATCATGCTTTGCTCGTGAGAGAGGCTTAGTCAATGGATCTGCATCATTCAGATCCGTATGTATCTTGCAAATATCTATGTCTCCCTCCTTGACTTGATCGCGGATGGAATTGAAGCTTCTCTTGATGTGCTTGGTTCTCTTGTGAAATCTGGATTCCTTTGCCAAGGCAATTGTACCAGTATTGTCATAAAAGATTTTCATTGGACACGATGCACTAGGTATGACACCTAGATCGGATATGAACTCTTTCATCCAAACTCCTTCATTTGGTGCTTCTGAAGCAGCTATGTACTCCGCTTCACACGTAGATCCCGCCACGACGCTCTGCTTGGAACTACACCAACTTACAACTCCTCCATTTAATAAAAAATACGTATCCGGTTTGTGACTTAGAGTCATCCTGATCAGTGTCAAAGCTTGCATCGACGTAACCATTTATGACGAGCTATTTGTCACCTCCATAAACGAGAAACATATCCTTAGTCCTTTTCAGGTATTTCAGGATGTTCTTGACCGTTGTCCAGTGATCCACTCCTGGATTACTTTGGTACCTCCCTGCTAAACTAATAGCAAGGCACACATCAGGTCTGGTACATAGCATTGCATACATGATAGAACCTATGGCCGAAGCGTAGGGAATGACTTTCATTTTCTCTCTATCTTCTGCAGTGGTCGGGCATTGAGTCTGACTCAACTTCACACCTTGTAACACAGGCAAGAACCCTTTCTTTGCTTGATCCATTACGAACTTCTTCAAAACTTTATCAAGGTATGTGCTTTGTGAAAGTCCAATTAAGCATTTTGATCTATCTCTATAGATCTTGATGCCCAATATATAAGCAGCTTCATCGAGGTCTTTCATTGAAAAATTCTTATTCAAGTATCCTTTTATGCTATTCAGAAATTCAGTATCATTTCCGATCAACAATATGTCATCTACATATAATATCAGAAATGCTATAGAGCTCCCACTCACTTTCTTGTAAATACAGGCTTCTCCAAAAGTCTGTATAAAACCATATGCTTTGATCACACTATCAAAGCATATATTTCAACTCCGAGAGGCTTGCACCAGTCCATAAATGGATCGCTGGAGCTTGCACACTTTGTTAGCACCTTTTGGATCAACAAAACCTTCTGGTTGCATCATATACAACTCTTCTCTAAGATATCCATTAAGGAATGCATTTTTGACATCCATTTGCCAAATTGCATAATCATAAAATGCGGCAATTGCTAACATGATTCGGACGGACTTAAGCATCGCTGCGGGTGAGAAGGTCTCATCGTAGTCAACTCCTTGAACTTGTCGAAAACCTTTCGCAGCAAGTCGAGCTTTGTAGACAGTAACATTACCGTCAGCATCAGTCTTCTTCTTAAAGATCCATTTATTCTCTATGGCTTGCCGATCATCGGGCAAGTCAACCAAAGTCCATACTTTGTTCTCATACATGGATCCCATCTCAGATTTCATGGCCTCGAGCCATTTAGCGGAATCTGGGCTCATCATCGCTTCCTCATAGTTTGTAGGTTCGTCATGGTCAAGTAACATGACTTCCAGAACAGGATTTCTGTGCCACTCTAGTGCGGATCTTACTCTGGTTGACCTACGAGGTTCGGTAGTAACTTGATCAGAAATTTCATGATCATCATCATTAGCTTCCCCACTAATTGGTGTTGGAATCACTGGAACTGATTTCTGTGATGAACTACTTTCAAATAAGGGAGCAGGTACAATTACCTCATCAAGTTTAACTTTCCTCCCACTCACTTATTTCGAGAGAAACTCCTTCTCTAGAAAGGATCCATTCTTAGCAATTAACACCTTGCCTTCGGATCTGTGATAGAAGGTGTACCCAACAGTCTCCTTTAGGTATCCTATGAAGACACGTTTCTCCGATTTGGGTTCGAGCTTATCAGGTTGAAGCTTTTTCATAAGCATCGCAGCCCCAAACTTTAAGAAACAACAACTTGGGTTTCTTGCCAAACCACAGTTCATGTGGTGTCGTCTCAACGGATTTAGATGGTGCCCTATTTAACGTGAATGCAGCCGTCTCTAAAGCATAACCCCAAAAGATAGCTGTAAATCAGTAAGAGACATCATAGATCGCACCATATCTAATAAAGTACGATTACGACGTTCGGACACACCATTACGCTGTGGTGTTCCGGGTGGCGTCAGTTGCGAAACTATTCCGCATTGTTTCAAATGAAGACCAAACTCGTAACTCAAATTTTCTCCTCCACGATCAGATCATAGAAACTTTATTTTCTTGTTATGATGATTTTCTACTTCACTCTGAAATTCTTTGAACTTTTCAAATGTTTCAGACTTATGTTTCATCAAGTTGATATACCCATATCTGCTCAAATCATCTATGAAGGTCAGAAAATAACAATACCCGCCGCGAGCATCAACACTCATCGGACCGCATACATCAGTATGTATTATTTCCAACAAGTTTGTTGCTCGCTCCATTGTTCCGGAGAACGGAGTCTTAGTCATCTTGCCCATGAGGCATGGTTCGCAAGCATCAAGTGATTCATAATCAAGTGATTCCAAAAGCCCATCAGCATGGAGTTTCTTCATGCACTTTACACCAATATGACCTAAACGGTAGTGCCACAAATAAGTTGCACTATCATTATTAAACTTATATCTTTTGGCTTCAATACTATGAACATGTGTATCACAACTATCAAGATTTAGTAAAAATAGACCACTCATCAAGGGTACATGACCATAAAAGATATTATTCATATAAAGAGAACAACCATTATTCTCTGATTTAAATGAATAACCGTCTCGCATCAAACAAGATCCAGATATAATGTTCATGCTTAACGTTGGCACCAAATAACAATTATTCAGGTCTAAAACTAATCCCGAAGGTAGATGTAGAGGTAGCGTGACGACGGCGATCACATCGACTTTGGAACCATTTCCCACGCGCATCGTCACCTCGTCCTTAGCCAATCTTCGCTTAATCCGTAGCCCCTATTTCGAGTTGCAAATATTAGCAACAGAACCAATATCAAATACCCAGGCGCTACTGCGAGCATTAGTAAGGTACACATCACTAACATGTATATCAAATATACCTTTCACTTTGCCATCCTTCTTTTCCGCCAAATACTTGGGGCAGTTCCGCTTCCAGTGACCAGTTCCTTTGAAGTAGAAGCACTCAGTCTCAGGCTTAGGTCCATACATGGGCTTCTTCACTTGAGTAGCAACTTGCTTGCCGTTCTTCTTGAAGTTCCCCTTCTTCCCTTTGCCCTTCTTCTTGAAACTAGTGGTCTTGTTGACCATCAACACTTGATGCTCCTTCTTGATTTCTACCTCCGCAGCCTTTAGCATTGCGAAGAGCTCGGGAATTGTCTTATCCATCCCTTGCATATTATAGTTCATCACGAAGCTTTTGTAGCTTGGTGGCAGTGATTGAAGAACTCTGTCAATGACACTATCAACAGGAAGATTAACTCCCAGTTGAGTCAAGTGATTGTGGTACCCAGACATTCTGAGTATATGCTCACTGACAGAACTATTCTTCTCCATTTTGCAGCTGTAGAACTTATTGGAGACTTCATATCTCTCAATCCGGGCATTTGCTTGAAATATTAACTTCGACTCCTGGAACATCTCATATGCTCCATGACATTCAAAACATCGTTGAAGTCCTGGTTCTAAGCCGTAAAGCATGGCACACTGAACTATCGAGTAGTCATCAGCTTTGCTCTGCCACGCGTTCATAACATCTGGGGTTGCTCCTGCAGCGGGTTTGGCACCTAGCGGTGCTTCCAGGACATAATTCTTCTGTGCAGCACTGAGGATAATCCTCAAGTTACGGACCCAGTCCATGTAGTTGCTACCATCATCTTTCAAATTTAGCTTTCTCTAGGAACACATTAAAATTCAACGGAACAGTAGCACGGGTCATTTATCTACAACAACATAGACATGCAAAATACTATCAGGTACTAAGTTCATGATAAATTAAAGTTCAATTAATCATATTACTTAAGAACTCCCACTTAGATAGACATCCCTATAATCATCTCAGTGATCACGCGATCCATATCAACTAAACCATGTCCGATCATCACGTGAGATGGAGTAGTTTTCAATGGTGAACATCACTTTGTTGATCATATCTACTATATGATTCACACTCGACCTTTCGGTCTCAGTGTTCCGAGGCCATATCTGCATATGCTAGGCTCGTCAAGTTTAACCCGAGCATTCTGCGTGTGCAAAACTGGCTTGCACCCGTTGTATGTGAACGTAGAGCTTATCACACCTGATCGTCACGTGGTCTCTCGGCACGACGAACTGTAGCAACGGTGCATACTCAGGGAGAACACTTGTACCTTGAAATTTAGTGAGAGATCATCTCATAATGCTACCGCCGTATTAAGCAAAATAAGATGCATAAAGGATAAACATCACATGCAATCAATATAAGTGATATGATATGGCCATCATCATCTTGTGCCTTTGATATCCATCTCCAAAGCACCGTCATGATCACCATCGTCACTGGCTTGACACCTTGATCTACATCGAAGCATCATTGTCGTCTCGCCGACTATTGCTTCTACGACTATTGCTACCGCTTAGTGATAAAGTAAAGCAATTACATGGCGATTGCATTTCATACAATAAAGCAACAACCATATGGCTCCTGCCAGTTGTCGATAATTATTACAAAACATGATCATCTCATACAATTTATATATCATCACGTCTTGACCATATCACATCACAGCAAGCCCTGTAAAAACAAGTTAGGCATCCTCTACATTGTTGTTGCAAGTTTTACGTGGCTGCTACGGGCTTCTAGCAAGAACCGTTCTTACCTACGCATCAAAACCACAATGATTTTTCATCAAGTTTGTTGTTTTAACCTTCAACAAGGACCGGGCGTAGTTACACTCGATTCAACTAAAGTTGGAGAAACAGACACCCACTAGCCACCTGTGTACGAAGCACGGCGGTAGAACCAGTCTCATAAACGCGGTCATGTAATGTCGGTCTGGGCCGCTTCATCCAGCAATGCCGCTGAATCAAAGTATGACATGCTGGTAAGCAGTATGACTATTATCGCCCACAGCTCTTTGTGTTTTACTCGTGCATATAACATCTACGCATAGACCTGGCTCGGATGCCACTGTTGGGGAACGTAGTATTTCAAAAAAAATCCTACGATCACACAAGATCTATCTAGGAGAAGCATAGCAACGAGCGGGGAGAGTGTGTCCACGTACCCACGTAGACCGAAAGCGGAAGCGTTAAGTAACACGGTTGATGTAGTCGAACGTCTTCGCGATCCAACCGATCAAGTACCGAACGCACGGCACCTCCGTGATCTGCACACGTTCAGCTCGGTGACGTCCCTCGAACTCTAGATCCAGCTGAGGCCGAGGGAGAGATTCTTCAGCACGACGGCGTGGTGACGGTGATGATGAAGTTACCGACGCAGGGCTTCGCCTAAGCACTACGACAATATGACCGAGGTGGAAATCTGTGGAGGGGGGCACCGCACACAGCTAAGAAATCAACTTGTGTGTCTATGGGGTGCCCCCTCCCCATACATAAAGGAGGGGAGGAGGGGGCCGGCCGGCCTCATGGGGCGCACCCCAAGGGGGGGAATCCTACTCCTACTAGGAGTAGGTTCCCCCCTTTCCTAGTCCAACTACGAGGGGAAGGAAAGGGGAAGAGGGAGAGAAGCCAAGCCCCCCTCCCCCAATTCGGATTGGGCTTGGGGGGCGCGCGCCTCCACTTGGCCGCCTCCTCCTCTCTTCCACTAAGGCCCATGTAGGCCCATTGACCCCCCGGGGCTTCCGGTAACCCCCCGGTACTCCGGTAAATACCCGATACACCTAGGAACCATTCCGGTGTCCGAATATAGTCATGCAATATATCAATCTTTATGTCTCGACCATTTCGAGACTCCTCGTCATGTCCGTGATCTCATCCAGAACTCCGAACTACCTTCGATACATCAAAACACATAAACTCATAATATCAATCGTCATCGAACGTTAAGCGTGCGGACCCTACGGGTTCGAGAACTATGTAGACATGACCGAGACTCATCTCCGGTCAATAACCAATAGTAGAACCTGGATGCTCATATTGGCTCCTACATGTTCTACGAAGATCTTTATCGGTCAAACAGCATAACAACATACGTTGTTCCCTTTGTCATCGGTATGTTATTTGCCCGAGATTCGATCGTCGGTATCATCATACCTAGTTCAATCTCATTACTGGCAAGTCTCTTTACTCATTCTGTAATGCATCATCCCGTAACAAACTCATTAGTCACATTGCTTGCAAGGCTCATAGTTATGTGCATTACTGAGAGGGCCCAGAGATACCTCTCCGACAATCGGAGTGACAAATCATAATCTCGATCTATAGAGCATCTTTATAATCACCCAGTTATGTTGTGACGTTTTATAGCACACTAAGTGTTCCTCCGGTATTCCGGAGTTGCATAATCTCATAGTCATAGGAATATGTATAAGTTATGATGAAAGCAATAGCAATAAACTAAACGATCATAGTGGTAAGCTAACGGATGGGTCAAGTCAATCACATCATTCTCTAATGATGTGATCCCCTTCATTAAATGACAACTCATGTCTATGGCTAGGAAACTTAACCATCTTTGATTAACGAGCTAGTCAAGTAGAGGCATACTAGTGACACTCTGTTTGTCTATGTATTCACACATGTACTATGTTTCCAGTTAATACAATTCTAGCATGAATAATAAACATTTATCATGTTTTAAGGAAATATAAATAACAACTTTATTATTGCCTCTAGGGCATATTTCCTTCAGTCTCCCACTTGCACTAGAGTCAATAATCTAGATTACACAGTAATTATTCTAACACCCATGGAGTCTTGGTGCTGATCATGTTTTGCTCATGAGAGAAGCTTAGTCAACGGATCTACATCTTTCAGATCCGTATGTATCTTGCAAATCTCTATGTCTCCCTCCTTGACTTGATCGCGTATGGAATTGAAGTATCTCTTGATGTGCTTGGTTCACTTGTGAAATCTGGATTCCTTTGCCAAGGCAATTGCACCAGTATTGTCACAAAAGCTTTTCATTGGACCCGATGCACTAGGTATGACACCTAGATCGGATATGAACTCCTTCATCCAGACTCCTTCATTTGCTGCTTCCGAAGCAGCAATGTACTCCGCTTCGCACGTAGATCCCGCCACGACGCTCTGCTTGGAACTGTGCCAACTTACAATTCCTCCATTTAATAAAAAATACGTATCCGGTTTGTGACTTAGAGCCATCCTGATCAGTGTCAAAGCTTGCATCGACGTAACCATTTATGACGAGCTCTTTGTCACCTCCATAAACGAGAAACATATCCTTAGTACTTTTCAGGTATTTCAGGATGTTCTTGACCGCTGTCCAGTGATCCACTCCTGGATTACTTTGGTACCTCCCTGCTAAACTAATAGCAAGGCACACATCAGGTCTGGTACACAGCATTGCATACATGATAGAACCAATGGCCGAAGCATAGGGAATGACTTTCATTTTCTCTCTATCTTCTGCAGTGGTCGGGCATTGAGTCTGACTCAACTTCACACCTTGTAACACAGGCAAGAACCCTTTCTTTGCTTGATCCATTTTGAACTTCTTCAAAACTTCATCAAGGTATGTGCTTTGTGAAAGTCCAATTAAGCGTCTTGATCTATCTCTATAGATCTTGATGCCCAATATATAAGCAGCTTCACCGAGGTCTTTCATTGAAAAATTCTTATTCAAGTATCCTTTTATGCTATTCAGAAATTCAGTATCATTTCCGATCAACAATATGTCATCTACATATAATATCAGAAATGCTACAGATCTCCCACTCACTTTCTTGTAAATACAGGCTTCTCCAAAGTCTGTATAAAACCATATGCTTTGATCACACTATCAAAGCATATATTCCAACTCCGAGAGGCTTGCACCAGTCCATAAATGGATCGCTGGAGCTTGCACACTTTGTTAGCACCTTTTGGATCAACAAAACCTTCTGGTTGCATCATATACAACTCTTCTTTAAGATATCCATTAAGGAATGCAGTTTTGACATCCATTTGCCAAATTTCATATCATAAAATGCGGCAATTGCTAACATGATTTGGACGGACTTAAGCATCGCTACGGGTGAGAAGGTCTCATCGTAGTCAACTCCTTGAACTTGTCGAAAACCTTTTGCAACAAATCAAGCTTTGTAGACAGTAACATTACCGTCAGCGTCAGTCTTCTTCTTAAAGATCCATTTATTCTCTATGGCTTGCCGATCATCGGGCAAGTCAACCAAAGTCCATACTTTATTCTCATACATGGATCCCATCTCAGATTTCATGGCCTCAAGCCATTTAGCGGAATCTGGGCTCATCATCGCTTCCTCATAGTTTGTAGGTTCGTCATGGTCAAGTAACATGACTTCCTGAACAGGATTTTCGTGCCACTCTAGTGCGGATCTTACTCTGTTGACCTACGAGGTTCGGTAGTAACTTGATCTGAAATTTCATGATCATCATCATTAGCTTCCTCACTAATTGGTGTTGGAATCACTGGAACTGATTTCTGTGATGAACTACTTTCCAATAAGGGAGCAGGTACAATTACCTCATCAAGTTCTACTTTCCTCCCTGAGGGAGTCCTGGATTAGGGGGTCCTCGGACAGCCGGACTATATACTTCTGCCGGACTGTTGGACTATGAAGATACAAGACTCAAGACTTCGACCCGTGTCCAGATGGGACTCTCCTTGGCGTGGAAGGCAAGCTTGGCAATACAGATATGAAGATCTCCTCCCTTGTAACCGACTCTGTGTAACCCTAGCCCCCCTCCGGTGTCTATATAAACCGGAGGGTTTAGTCCGTAGGACCAACAACAATCATACCATAGGCTAGCTTCTAGGGTTTAGCCTCTACGATCTCGTGGTAGATCAACTCTTGTAATACTCATATCATCAAGATCAATCAAGCAGGAAGTAGGGTATTACCTCCATCGAGAGGGCCCGAACCTGGGTAAACATCGTGTCCCCCGCCTCCTGTTACCATCCGCCTTAGACGCACAGTTCGGGACCCCCTACTTGAGATCCGCCGGTTTTGACACCGACATTGGTGCTTTCATTGAGAGTTCCACTGTGCCGTCATCATAAGGAAGGATGGCTCGTCTCATTGTCAGGAACAACATCACCTCTGGGGGAGCCCTGGCTGTAGGCCAAACTCTCTGAGTAGGGGCTTCATCATGACCGCCCGTTCGGCCGCTGCGCCGACGATGACTTCTCGGGTCATCAAAAACAGCCTCCACATCGGCTCGGAACTTACCGAGCAGATGAATCCAATGGAGCTCTCCTTTTTGAACAAGCTCTTTGATCGCATCGCCGCTTTGGGAGTCGCTACGGACTATGATCGGATTGGGCTTAAACCCGACCAAAGGGAGATTAACTCTCCGTCGGTCACCCATCAGATAGCGGTGGTGGAGGAGCAATGCGGCGATTCTTCCTCTATCTTGAGGACAAACTATGTCCGGATTCCCAAGCTCTCCAAGCCGGATACCCGTCTACGGGAGGACATCGCCCAAACCCTGAACCTAGAATCAGGCAGTAGGCCAGACCCACTGGGCAACATCCCGGAGCCCGAGCTTCCAAGATCGAAAACTCCTCCGCCCCTGGGTCTCAGATCGGGTCAAGGTCCGGACTTAAATCTACCCACCCACCCAGATATAAACGATCTTTCCCACATTAGGCAAGATCCCCAGGAGACAGTACATCACTATTGGGCCAGATTCCTCCTTGTAATGAACAAGGTCAAGGACTATCGCGAGGAAAACACAATTTCATTCTTTTGCAATAATTGCACGGACAAGGGAATCCTCAACGCCATAAGTCGCCGTGACATAGCACACTTCGCTAACTTGGCGGCCATAGTACAGAAGTACTGTGCGATGGAAAGCGCCTGGAAAACCCAAAGAAAATTTTGGGATAATCCGGCTCTGACAAAACCCCCAGTCCGAACTAAAAGGACGCACTCTCATAAGTCGCCCGACTCAATTACAAAGAAGCAAAAGCCCACTGCAGGGCGTGGAACCGTATTGGAGGGATGGCTTAATGGGCCATGCAAAATTCACACAGCCTTAGAGCATGTTGGGTACTCCGGCAGGTGGCCAAGAGCAGTGAGGATCTCCTCATTAAAAATACCGCAGACCACCACCCCGTGGATAACAACAATACAGTATTGACAGTCTTCGAGACCTTCGCCTCAAATAATAGACGTAAGCGAGCACTCCGCAGCCTTGCCGAAGTCTGCCACGTGGCAGCAATAAATCCATGGAGCGACACGGCTATCACCTTCAATGCCAGTGACGAACCTAAATTCCGAACAGCCCGAGCGCCAGCCACCTTGGTCCTTAGTACAATTGTGGACGGCTTTCGGCTTACTAAAGTGCTCATGGACGGCGGCAGCGGATTAAACCTCATTTATGAGGAGACTCTTCAAAAAATGGAAATAGACAGAAACCGCATTGAGCAAAGCAGCACGACCTTCAGAGGAATCATCCCTAGTCGGGAGGCACGATGCGCTGTGAAAATCACACTAGATGTGGTATTTGGCACGCCGGAGAATTATAGGTCCGAAGAAATTACATTCCAAGTGGCCCCGTTCAGTAGCGGATACCACGCCCTTCTAGGGCGGGAGGCATTCACGATCTTCCAAGCCATACCCCATTTCGGGTACATGAAGCTCAAAATGCCCGGGCCTAATGGAATCATCACTCTAGCTAGTGATCCGGACATAGCACTCCGTGCCAAAAACAAAACAGACGCACTGGCCCTCGAGGCATTATCCGAAGCCCTCGCAGCCGAGGAATTAACTGCGCTGCGCTCCACAGTGGACAGGGACGACGTGATACTCGACAAAAGATCCAAGTCCACCTCTTTTAAACCAGCGGATGAAATAGTCAAATTCCAAGTCCACCCAACTGACCCTACAAAAACAGCATCCATCGGGGCATAGTTAAACCCCGCTGTAGATGCCGCACTACGGGAGTTCCTATGCGAGAATTGGGACATATTCGCCTGGCATCCTTCAAACATGCCAGGAATCCCACGCAGGCTGGCTGAGCATAGCCTTAACATTCTAAAGGGATTCAAGCCGGTCAAGCAGACTCTTCGGCGTTTCTCTGAACCTAAGCGACAAGCCATGGGAGAGGAGCTAGCCAAGTTACTGGAGGCCGGATTCATTAGAGAAATAAAACATCCGGAC
The DNA here is from genome assembly GCF_002575655.3 of Aegilops tauschii subsp. strangulata. Taxonomy (NCBI): domain Eukaryota; kingdom Viridiplantae; phylum Streptophyta; class Magnoliopsida; order Poales; family Poaceae; genus Aegilops; species Aegilops tauschii. The sequence continues at coordinate 395,619,572 of NC_053040.3, read as the reverse complement.
TGGCTAGCAAACCTGGTGATGGTACCAAAGAAGGACAAATCCTAGCGCCTATGCGTCGACTTCAAGGACCTTAATAAGGCTTGCCCAAAGGATCCCTTCCCCCTCCCTCGCATCGATCAAATTATCGACGCTACCGCAGGACACGACTCATTGTGCTTCCTCGACGCATACTCCGGTTACCACCAAATTAAGATGGCAGAGTCCGATCAAGCCGCAATGGCATTTATCACTCCATACGGCCCCTTCTGTTTTAACACAATGCCCTTCGGGCTCAAAATCGCCGGTGCAACATATCAACGCATGATTCAGACATGTCTGGAAAAACAGATCGGGAAAACAGTGGAGGCATACATAGACGATGTGGTCATTAAAACTAGACACGTCGAATCCTTAATAGACGACTTGAGGCTCATGTTCGACAATCTCCGAACATACGACATCAAGCTCAATCCGGAAAAATGCATTTTCGGCGTGCCCGCCGGAAAGCTCCTGGGCTTCATCGTCTCCAGCAAAGGAATTGAAGCAAATCCGGCTAAAATCCGAGCTCTGTCACAATTGGCTATCCCAACTTACCTCAAGCAAATCCAGAAGTTAACTGGATGCGTGGCGGCCTTAAGCCGCTTCATCTCTCGATTAGTAGAAAAGGCACTACCCCTTCATCGCCTTCTTCGGCGCACCGAACACTTCGAGTGGACGGACGCGGCCACGGCCGGATTGGAAGAAATAAAAGCCATCCTGGCCACCAACCCAATCTTGGCCGCGCCACATGTCGGCGAACCAATGCTGTTATATATAGCGGCAACTCACCAAGTTGTAAGCGCAGTGCTCGTCGTCGAACGAGAGACGGACGGACATAAATTCCCACTTCAAAAGCCGATATATTATGTATCCACTATCCTCACTCCATGCAAATCATGGTACCCACATTATCAAAAGATAGCATACGCGGTATTTATGGCATCCCGGAAATTATGACACTACTTTCAAGAGTGTTCAATTACGGTGGCCTCGGAAGTACCACTCAACGACATAATAAACAACCGCGATGCCACGGGCCGGATTGCCAAATGGGCTATCGAGCTCCTTCCGTTTGACATAACATATAGACCACGGCGAGCCATTAAGTCGCAAGTACTGGCCGACTTTGTCACCGAGTGGACAGAAGTCGAACTCCCTAAAGAATACGGCGCATACACCAATTGGATCATGCACTTCAACGGCTCTAAAATGCTGGCTGGTCTGGGGGCTGGCGTCGTCCTGACGTCCCCCACCGGAGATACAGTCCAATACGTACTCCAAATACTATACACAGACTCCAACAACGCAGCCGAATACGAGGCCTTGTTACATGGTCTCCGGATGGCAGTTTCCATGGGCATTCAACGCCTGGAGGTGCGTGGGGACTCGAACCTCGCAATATCTCAAATAAATGGAGACTTCGACACCAAGGATCCAAAAATGGCAGCTTGTCGCAACGCCGTCCTCAAAATGTCAGCTCGGTTCGAGGGGCTTGAATTCCACCATGTGGCTCGGGAAAACAATCAGGCAGCGGATATCCTCGCCCGTATCGGCGCTAAGCGCGACCCGGTCCCACCTAACATCTTCTTGGAAAGGCTGTTTAAGCCATCCGTGGTATGGGAAGGGGACACCGGTAACAATAGTCCGGACCCGGCCACAACACCAGATACCGAACACTCTTACACAATCGGAGGCTCTGCCACCGAAATAACACCTTCAGCCCACGTGATAATGGCCATCATCACCCCGTGGACAGAACCATTCCTGGCCTACCTAACCAGGCAGGAACTACCCGAGGACCAAAATGAGGCACGCTACATAGTGCGGCGGTCTAAAGCCTACAAGGTCCACGAGGGAGAGCTTTATAAGAAAAGCACTACCGGAGTCCTTCAAAGGTGCATCTCCGAAGAGGAAGGGCGGAAGCTTTTGGCAGAAATCCATGCTGGACTCGGCGGCCACCACGCCGCAGCCCGGGCCCTTGTAAGCAAGGCCTTTCGTACAGGTTTCTATTGGCCGACGGCCCGAGCAGACGCACAGGACCTTGTTCAACGTTGCGTCGGTTGCCAGCTTTTTGCAAACCAAAGCCATATGCCGCCTGCCGCTCTCCAAACAATCCCCATTACTTGGCCCTTTGCGGTCTGGGGGCTTGATATGGTCGGACCCCTCAAAGGGGGGATCCATAAGAAAAAATACCTATTGGTCATGGTGGACAAATTCACCAAATGGATAGAAGCCAAACCAGTCAAAACAGTTGAATCCGGACCGGTGATAGACTTCATATCTGGGGTTGTACACCGTTATGGCATCCCCCACAGCATCATCACCGACAACGGCTCGAACTTTACAGCCGACGAGGTAAAACTTTGGTGCAGCAACATGGGCATCAAGCTCGATTACGCTTCTGTCTATCACCCGCAAACTAACGGTCAAGTCGAGTGAGCAAATGGTCTTATCATGAGCGGCATTAAACCCAGATTAGTGCGGTCCTTAAAGGAATGAAACACGCACTGGGTAGAGGAGCTCGACTCCGTACTATGGGGGCTGCGGACCACGCCGAATCGCACTACCGGATACACACCGTTTTTTATGGTGTATGGCACAGAGGCGGTACTGCCCTGTGACATAATTCATGATTCACCTCGAGTGCGCATGTATGAAGAAAAAGAGGCCGAGCTCGATCGGCAGGACAGTTTGGACGCCCTGGAGGAGGAGCGTGGCGTGGCAAATGTGACACCCCAAAATTTTAACCTTGTTTTATTTTATTAAAAAATTTGCCAAGAAATAAAAAAATTTCCATTTGTCAAGATTTACCCTTTTGTTATTGTGGATTTTTACTTCAAGTGGAAAACTTTCAAAAGGTATTGTTGGACTTGAATACTCTCTGTGATAAAACAATTCTTTATTAGTGGATTTAAATTTCAAGATTTGTTTTCTCAGAGCTTTATTCTTTTAAAATGATTTCTTTTGAATTTGGAGCCTGTTTTGCACTGCAACCATTTGATAAATGCCTTTAAAATTTCTTCCAAATGTTTGGAGATGTCAGTGGATGCCTACAATTCAACTCTATGCAAAAACTCAGTGATGATCTTTGAAAAATTTGAGTGAATCACCCTCTTTTGCATTCTGGTCCAATTTGGTGATTTGTACTGCAACCCTATTTTCTTTTGCTCTAGTGCCCCTGAGCTTTTTCCTACTTGAAGCCCTCCCTGCAAAACCCTTAAGACCAGGAGATTGGACTCATTGGAGGTTTTTAAGTGCATGCAATAAACCCTTTTTCTTTCTGTCCAAAACTGGAGTTTTACAAAACTTGCACTAACAAGTTTCTGGTTTTGCCCTTATGATCTTGCCATCATCTCCTACACCTAAAGAGACCCTGATCTGGAGATTTTGGCCACTCCAAGAGTTACATAAGTGCACTTGGCATTTTGTCGAACACTTAGTGTGCACAGTCAGTTTTGGGCATGTTTCCTAGTTTGCACTATGATCTTGTTCCACTGACCCAGCAACCTTGTCCACTAAACTCCTGGCTACCCCTATCCTAGTCCTGTTAATTGCCAGCCTCGTCCTCGCGCTCTAGACTGCCCTGGCATTTCGTCGAGCAGGTCCCGTGCGTGCTCTGGGCGCGCCCAGAGTGCACATTTTGCACGCGCGCACACTGAGCCGCCGCGCCGCACTGCCGCACTCGATGCGACCCCTCCCTGGCCCCTGCTCCACCGCTGAACCGCGCACTAGCTCGCCTCCTCTCCACGCCATCTCTGGCTCCCTGCAGCGCCGCTGGCTGAGCCCTTGGCGGCACGCCGGCGTCGGCAGCGGCCTCTGCCATGTTCGGCACCGCCCAAACCACACCAGTGCGCCAGCTGCCCCTGTGAATAGCTCGATCTTATCCCGAAGCTCGTCGGCACGCGTTCGTCGCCGCCACGACGCCCTGCAACTACAGAAACGGCGACTCGTCGTTGTTATTATCCACGGCCGCCGCGGTCCAACCTCGAGCGCCTATTTAAAGGGTCCCCGAGCTCGTTCAAGACCCCAGGCGACCTCAGACTTCCCTCCTAGCGCTCCCCAAGCAGTGGATCGACCCGTAGTGGCCATCTTCCTCGTCTCCGGCCAGTTCGGCCGCCGCCGAACTCCGGTGCAATACGTCGCAGCCAGCCACTCCCTCGCCCAACCAGCGCCACCAGTAACTTCCCCTTGTCCTTGCGGAGCTGCCCAGCAACCCAACCTTGATCGGAGACCACCGGAGCCCAAAAACCACTTCACCACCGTGGCCCCCTCCGCCGCGGAGCTCGCCGCCGGCGACTCCTTCCACCTCCAACGACCCAGCGACCACCAAGAGGACCGCCTCGGTCTGGCCGACCCATCCCTGCCATCAGATGCCCTCGAGGAGCCGCCGTTCGTCGCCGGCGATCGCCGGAGTTCCGCTTCCGTCGGGCAGAGAAGAGGAGGGAGGGGAAGAACGGTCAAACCTGACCAGTGGGCCCTCTGGACCCACTGTCAGTGACTCGCGCGCCCGCCCTCTCTGGTTAAGTGATAGCGCAAAGCCCCGAGTACGTTTTCTCTGCTGCGAAAGCGTAGTTCTCCCGAAACGTTTTCTTTTCTAGTTTTATTTAAAACAGAGATTTGACCAAACTTTGACTGACTATAACTTTTAAAATAAAACTCCAAATGAGTTGATTCTTTTTCCTACCTCTCTCAAATTCCACCTAGTTTATTTTAAGATTTTTTTAAAAAGTATTTGAGACAACTTTTCGTACTGTGTTTGAAATATTTGTTATTTGGATATTTCTCAAAATAGGATTTTGGAGAGAAGGGAAAGCTTTCAAAAAGTGCATCCTTTGCATACTCTTGAAGGCAAGCATTTCTGAACTCTGGCATAATATTTGTGTGGTGTTTTGATATGGTTACAGCACCATTTGACTTGGAGCATGCATTATTTTTATGTGACGATAAAAATCATTCGCGTAAGTGCATAATGGAGATATTTTTGCTATTAGTAATGGATATGCTAGTGATGATGTTCACCCTCATGAGCTTCTCATGTATACCGGAAGGAAGCCGGGAAAGTCGTGGTCTTGGGTAGACACGAGCTTGTCCCTAGTTCCCGTTGAGACGAGTATGTCCGGTATAGCATGGAAAGGCTTGATGAGTGGTGAGTTTGTCTGTTAATGGTAATATTGTTGGAGAATACTTGGACCACCTGAGTCGGTCATAGATCGAGTCTTGATCAATAACTTCCTTATTTGTTGGTACCACCACTTGTCCCTGTCGCAGACGGGGTATGGTTCAGTAAGTTGTCAACCCCTTACCAAAGCACACACCGTACAGAGAGGCCATAGTGGAAGATACCGGAGGCCTCCGGTAGGCATGCCACTTGGTCTGGGGGCATGGGTGTTTTCCGGTTGTGACCGAGAGGGGGGGCACCCCCTTAGAGCACGCGTATATAAATTTGATCCCATGCTACGTCGAGGTTGTAGCCTCCCCACTTAGAGTTTTGCTTGGCAGGTGTCGTGGGTGATTCCAGACATCGGTGAGTTAAGCTGGTGTGTGCAGGTCAGGCGTGTTTTCAATTAAAAGGCCGTAGGCGGAATTAGTCCCGATGGACTAAGTAAATTCGTTACTCGTGGGAAAATAGTACTCCCTCTGCAGAGGATATATCTTGTTGGATAGCCATGTTCACAGGTAAGGACCACAGTCTGAGTGGAATCTAGTAACGGTATTCGGATGGAGAACGATTTAACTAGCACTCAGTGACGGTTTTCGGATGGAGACACGGCTTGACTAGATCATAGTATCGGTATTCGGATGGAGGAACGGCTGAACTAAATATTGTTTATGATTGTGGTACATATGGATTATGATCTTTATTATTGTGGACTAACCATTTACATTATTTTGGACTATTGAGTATCCCTGGGACGGTTCTACCTCCTGGATATTCACGGTGATTATTCTTATATAAGCCCTTTATGTGGTGTCGCTTAGACGCCCGACTGTGGCATGTCTGTTACTTACTTATCCTTTATAAGCCCTTTATGTGGTGTCGCTTAGACGCCCGACTGTGGCATTGTTAATTTATTTGCATTTTCCTCTCGAGGAGTCATTCAGACCCTCGTTTGGCACCCAGTATTTATTTTGGGATTTCGGGAGGACTACCGCCCGGCTTCTCTTTTGCTTTCCCATGCATCATTATCTCTATGTCTGATTGCACTTGTTAATCTGTCGTCATACATCGTGTTTACTTTTGTTATATTCGAACTATCTCGCGAGTACTTTCATAGTACTCACCCACGTACTGCATGTTCATATCATCTCTGCATGCGAGCAACGCAGACTTTCGTGGTAGACGTTGTGATCATAATTATTTCGGAGCATGATTGTCCCTTATTATATTATACCCGTGTTCATAATGTTTGCGAGTACATTCAAACATACTCACTGGCTTGTCCCTGGCTATTGTCTTGGCCAGATTCCTCGCTTGGAGATAAGCATCGCGGCGACAGCCTCGGAACCTGCGTATTGACGATAGCAGCCTCGCGAAGATAGGAGTTATCCTGGTCAGCTGTTCTTGTGGGAAATGGAGTCCCATAGATGCAGATGTACTCAACCGCTTCCGCCCTCAACCATTAGAAAACCAAATGTTGTACTCCTAGGCCATAATGGTCTTGTACTACATATTTTGTACCTTGCTTGGAATCCTTGTATCAAGTTGGTGCCTCATCAGCTAACAGAAATCCTGGGGCTGGTGAGCATAAAGGCCGTTTTTCTGGGAAATTATTATCCCGAAAATCCGGTCGTGACAGCAAAAGCCCGTTCCGCGTTCTATCAGCAACAGGCTCGAAGGTATCAAAGCAGAGAAGTACAGGCCAAAGCTTATAACGTTGGCGAACTCGTTCTACGCCTACCGGAGAAGAAAAAGAACAAGCTCAAGCCCAAATGGGAAGGTCCCTTCATTATTGACCAGGTTCTGACTGGTGGAGCGTACCGTCTGTGGGATGCATCAGATAATCGACTCGAGCCAAACCCATGGAACGCAGCCAGACTCCGAAGGTTCTACACCTAGTGCCGGACTCTATGTTCGTCTCCTTACCTCCGTCAATTTTTTACATATCCGTTATCTGTCTTTTCTCTTTTTATCTCTTTTTTTCCTTTTCTTCAAGGCCTTAAAAGGCTAAATTGTGTCTTGACTACACAATCTTGACGCGCTAACTGCGCTCATTATACCTGGGGGCTTCTTATACAGAAGCTTAATATAACTATTTTCCGGGCTTTATGCCCCACACATGTGTTATTCTTCCACATGTACCTTTTTTCGCCATTATATGCATCAATATGACTTAAGTTTTGGCCAAGATGGGTTGCCTGGCTCTTGTGTTTATGCCCTACGTTCCCATTAATTCAGTTAGGGCATAAGGGGAGCACCTCTGCGATTGTTACTGTCGGGTCAGATGTGTACCTCAGACTGGGTGAAGCCGAAAGCTAGTGTTCTTAAGGGAATACTCGGTCGGTGAACAAAAGATGACTTTTATTTATTTTTAATACATGCCCCTAGATGTTTATAGCCTGCGTCTCTTTTCGCAGTTTGGACATGCACATTAGGGCATGCGTACCCAGGGAAAGGAACCCTTAACGGAACTATTCTCCCTGGAAGATGTTTCTTACTATCCATGTAATATAACATAGCTAGTTGGGTACTTGTCTGTTCAAGCACTTATGACCCCTACGCCTGGTTTCCACGCGTACCCCGGTTTTTACATAACTGAGCGGGTATTCGGATACACTCCGGACTATCGGGTCCAAAGGTCCAAGCGAAAAGGTCCGCCATGACAAATGATTTACAATCCGGCTAGGGACAATACATGTCACTTGAAGTACACAGTCGCTTAGACTGACTAAATTCTTCTTCTATACCATCCAACAGGCTGTCTAGCCTACAATCCTGTTGGGAATACTTTGCGGCTAATTCTACTTGGTCATACACCAAACTGACGGGGATCTCTTTCCCATCGGGCCCCACAGGTCCGACCTCGGCCATGTGGTTTGGGTCAGCTTTGGTATATCGCGTCTTCACCATGGCCCAGGCTTCCCTTTCACCTTGTCGGCAGGCTGATATCTTCCATAATCGGAAGCGCCGCCGCGCTCCCTTGAGCTTCTCTATAAGCTCACCCATGCCTCCTGGCGGGGAAGTGGATGGCCACAAGGCTTGGGCAATACCCTGCATCACCTGCCGAACTTGTTCGTGCAGTTGTGAGAGCTCTGGTAGAAGATCACCCGCAGACCCGGGCATCTCCTCCGCGGGACGACCCATCAGCATACCTGCAGGCATAACTATGTTAGCCGGCTTCTTCGCCGAACTCTTTCAAAAGTTCGTTCAAGCACTTACTGAAAATGCCGCGTCAAAGCCGCTTATTCTCCTTCACGGAGTCCGCAAGCTGGGCTTGAACATCTTTCAGTTCCACGCCCAGCAGGATATTGGCGTCTTGGAGATCATTTTTCTCCTGCCGAACCCGCGTAAGCACGCGCTCTCCAGCATTTAGCTGTCTATTAGCACGTTGTGCATCCCCCAGCACGGCCTCCGGATTAACTCCGGAGTCATCTGCAACATCTATTGTTAGATTTGCGTGCATGCCGCATACTATCTGGTACCTGTCATTCTTTGCAATGGAAACAAGTGTTACCAGAGGGGGCCTTCTCGGACTCCTTCAACGCGGCAACTGTGGCCCTTAGCTGGGCTTTGCACTCTTCCAGCTCTTGAGACAATTGGGTATTCTTCTCTGTAAGAACCTGCACAAATAATGATCCTTAAATCAGTTGTGTCGACTGTTTCAAGTCTCATGGGCTACTGATATATATAATCATCAGATTTTCTTACCCGTATATCCTTTACATACTGGCTCGTGGCTTTGGCAAGACCATTTTGAGCGGCACGGATGTACGCGTCTCCAGAGTTGAAGGCATCAAACACCTCTTGGGAGAAACAAGCGTCACGGAGTACGGCCCGGCGACGCCTGTGATTCATGGCGCTCTCCACTTTGGAATTTGTAGCAGATAATCTATCTGCATCCTCTGTAGGAGGAGCATCCGGCGTTCGCCCCGTGTTAGCTTCCGCCTCTATGTCCGGCCCTGGAGCCCGACTGGTGGAGCCGTGATTGGCAACCTCTTCGGACATAGTCTGGCGAGCGTTTTTCCTACTAGGAAACGTGGACGTTATTATATTTTAAAAGACGACAACCACGGAGCGAGGTTTTGTATCATACCTCTGCGACGGCGTCTCAGTCCTGACCGCCTTCCTTTTTAGCCTACCCGGCTTCGGTGCCCCTTGTTGGCGAGTCACTGCGGGTTCGGCATGGCATCCCGAGGGCCTTCCCTGTAAGATACCATATGTGTACGGTAGGTGAAGTGCAAAAAAGGGGATCCTTCTCGGAAGTTGGGACTCCGGTTTTACTTACATGCGATGCAGGGAGTAGCCCAGGATAGTCGGCTATGATGGCCACCATGGCATCATCGTAGTTCAATTGATAGAATGTCCTGTCGATCAGCTCCACAAATATGTCCGGATCCTCTTCGAGTCCGGGATCGAGGGCCCGATCAGGGTCCTCCGGTTGTGGAGACGGGTTGTTGACCTCCCTTACAGCTTTTCGCAGTTCCTGCCATGAAACGGCAAGGTAAGTACTTATGACGAAGAATGCGGGAAGGCTGGGAGTAAAAAGTGACAGCTCACCCAGCTTGGAGGGTTGTACATGGAGAATTCATCCCGTGGCTTAATGCGGATGAACTCCTCTTCCTCTCACTTGTACAAATCGGACATAATTTTTGCTAGAGCAGCAACTGAGTCCGGTCCCTTGCGCCCGCAGCGGGTGGCATCATCTTCCCCGTTAAAGTGCCACATGGGGTGCCCTCGATATTGAAGTGGCTGTACCCCCGGCATTATACATATTGACATAACCTCGACTATTGTCAGTCCTGATTGAGCCAGCTTTTTTATCCGGCCCATCAGGTAAAGGACTTCTCCGTTATCTTCCTCCTGAGGGCTCCGAGGGCGCCAGCTGCGGCGTTTCTTCAGGGGAGCGTTGTCGAACTCAGGGAGGCCCATCCGAATAGGGTCCGGAAGGGGGACGTCCTCCATATAAAACCACTCCGAAGGCCAGTCCTCGGATGTCTTCTTCGGAGTACCAGACAGGTATCCGGTCCCGGCGATGCGCCATATTTCGGCTCCGCCCACTTGGTACAGTGACCCCTCCTGTGTACGGGGTACGAGGCAGAACAGCCTCTTCCATAGCTCGAAATGAGCTTCGCAACCCAGAAACAACTCGCAAAGGGCGACATAGCCAGCAATGTGTAATATGGAGGCGGGAGTGAAATTATGCAGCTGGAGGCCATAGAACTCCAGGAGCCCGCGTAGGAACGGATGAATTGGAAATCCAAGCCCTCTTAATAAGTAAGGGACGAGGCATACCCGCTCCCCCATGGATGGGCTGGGAAAGATCTCCGCTTGCTCCCCGCCGTTATAGGTGGGGAGCCCGGCTCGAACGGGGACCATATACACTGGAGGGAGAAATCCCTGGGTCTGCAACTCTACTAATTGGCTGTGGGAGACGGAACACTTCTTCCGATTGCCGGGCTTAGGGCTATGGGAGCGAGAGGAGGAGCTGCGACGACCGGCCATGTTGGAATGGATTTTTCCAGGCACGCTCCGATGGATACACGCTGTGGGAGGATGGTGTGATCTGGATCTAAGAATCCCCGTCTCTTTAATAGACGATTTACCCACATGGCTAGGGTGGCAATTGTAAAAGTGCCCCGACTTCTCGCATTCGCTCGACACGTGGAGAATATCCATTGTTAGGCACGGAAGCCAAGGGGTGCAACATTTATGGAAAGCCGGACACTACTCAAACAAGTATTCAGAATTTGGAGAAGAACCCGCCTTGCAATGCCGAAGACAATCTGCGCGCCGGACTCATCGTCATTGAAGCCTGGTTCAGGGGCTACTGAGGGAGTCCTGGATTAGGGGGTCCTCGGACAGCCGGACTATATACTTCTGCCGGACTGTTGGACTATGAAGATACAAGACTCTCAGAGTCCAGGCTTCCGTGTCCGGATGGGACTCTCCTTGGCGTGGAAGGCAAGCTTGGCAATACGGATATGAAGATCTCCTCCCTTGTAACCGACTCGTGTAACCCTAGCCCCCCTCCGGTGTCTATATAAACCTGAGGGTTTAGTCCGTAGGACCAACAACAATCATACCATAGGCTAGCTTCTAGGGTTTAGCCTCTACGATCTCGTGGTAGATCAACTCTTGTAATACTCATATCATCAAGATCAATCAAGCAGGAAGTAGGGTATTACCTCCATCGAGAGGGCCCGAACCTGGGTAAACATCGTGTCCCCCGCCTCCTGTTACCATCCGCCTTAGACGCACAGTTCGGGACCCCCTACCCGAGATCCGCCGGTTTTGACACCGACACTCCCACTCACTTATTTCGAGAGAAACTCCTTCTCTAGAAAGGATCCATTCTTAGCAATGAACATCTTGCCATCGGATCTGTGATAGAAGGTGTACCCAACAGTCTCCTTTGGGTATCCTTTGAAGACACAATTCTCCGATTTGGGTTCGAGCTTATCAGGTTGAAGCTTTTTCATAAGCATCGCAGCCCCAAACTTTAAGAAACGACAACTTGGGTTTCTTGCCAAACCACAGTTCATATGGTGTCGTCTCAACGGATTTAGATGGTGCCCTATTTAACGTGAATGCAGCCGTCTCTAAAGCATAACCCCAAAAGATAGCGGTAAATCAGTAAGAGACATCATAGATCGCACCATATCTAATAAAGTACGATTACGACATTCGGACACACCATTATGCTGTGGTGTTCCGGGTGGCGTCAGTTGCGAAACTATTCCGCATTGTTTCAAATGAAGACCAAACTCGTAAATCAAATATTCTCCTCCACGATCAGATCGTAGAAACTTTATTTTCTTGTTACAATGATTTTCTACTTCACTCTGAAATTATTTGAACTTTTCAAATGTTTCAGACTTATGTTTCATCAAGTTGATATACCCATATCTGCTCAAATCATCTATGAAGGTCAAAAAATAACGATACCCGCCGCGAGCATCAACACTCATTGGACCGCATACATCAGCATGTATGATTTCCAACAAGTCTGTTGCTCGCTCCATTGTTCCGGAGAACGGAGTCTTAGTCATCTTGCCCATGAGGCATGGTTCGCAAGCATTAAGTGATTCATAATCAAGTGATTCCAAAAGCCCACCAGCATGGAGTTTCTTCATGCGCTTTACACCAATATGACCTAAACGGTAGTGCCACAAATAAGTTGCACTATCATTATTAAACTTATATCTTTTGGCTTCAATACTATGAACATGTGTATCACTACTATCAAGATTGAGTAATAATAGACCACTCATCAAGGGTGCATGACCATAAAAGATATTATTCATATAAAAAGAACAACCATTATTCTCTTATTTAAATGAATAACCGTCTCGCATCAAACAAGATCCAGATATAATGTTCATGCTTAACGTTGGCACCAAATAACAATTATTCAGGTCTAAAACTAATCCCGAAGGTAGATGTAGAGGTAGGGTGACGACGGTGATCACATCGACTTTGGAACCATTTCCCACGCGCATCGTCACCTCGTCCTTAGCCAATCTTCGCTTAATCTGTAGCCCCTGTTTCGAGTTGCAAATATTAGCAACAGAACCAATATCAAATACCCAGGCGCTACTGCGAGCATTAGTAAGGTACACATCACTAACATGTATATCAAATATACCTTTCACTTTGCCATCCTTCTTTTTCGCCAAATACTTGGGGCAGTTCCGCTTCCAGTGACCAGTCCCTTTGCAGTAGAAGCACTCAGTCTCAGGCTTAGGTCCATACATGGGCTTCCTCACTTGAGTAGCAACTTGCTTTCCGTTCTTCTTGAAGTTCCCCTTCTTCCCTTTGCCCTACTTCTTGAAACTAGTGGTCTTGTTGACCATCAACACTTGATGCTCCTTCTTGATTTCTACCTCCGCAGCCTTTAGCATAGTGAAGAGCTCGGGAATTGTCTTATCCATCCCTTCAATATTATAGTTCATCACGAAGCTTTTGTAGCTTGGTGGCAGTGATTGAAGAACTCTGTCAATGACACTATCAACAGGAAGATTAACTCCCAGTTGAGTCAAGTGATTGTGGTACCCAGACATTCTGAGTATATGCTCACTGACAGAACTATTCTTCTCCATTTTGCAGCTGTAGAACTTATTGGAGACTTCATATCTCTCAATCCGGGCATTTGCTTGAAATATTAACTTCGACTCCTGGAACATCTCATATGCTCCATGACGTTCAAAACATCGTTGAAGTCCTGGTTCTAAGCCGTAAAGCATGGCACACTGCACTATCGAGTAGTCATCAGTTTTGCTCTGCCAGACGTTCATAACATCTGGGGTTGCTCCTGCAGCAGGTTTGGCACCTAGCGGTGCTTCCAAGACGTAATTCTTCTGTGCCGCACTGAGGATAATCCTCAAGTTACGGATCCAGTCCGTGTAGTTGCTAGCATCATCTTTCAAATTTAGCTTTCTCTAGGAACACATTAAAATTCAACGGAACAGTAGCACGGGCCATTTATCTACAACAACATAGACATGCAAAATACTATCAGGTACTAAGTTAATGATAAATTAAAGTTAATTTAATCATATTACTTAAGAACTCCCACTTAGATAGACATCCCTCTAATCATCTAAGTGATCACGTGATCCATATCAACTAAACCATGTCCGATCATCACGTGAGATGGAGTAGTTTTCAATGGTGAACATCACTTTGTTGATCATATCTACTATATGATTCACGCTCGACCTTTCGGCCTCAGTGTTCCGAGGCCATATCTGCATATGCTAGGCTTGTCAAGTTTAACCCGAGTATTCTGCGTGTGCAAAACTGGCTTGCACCCGTTGTATGTGAACGTAGAGCTTATCACACCCGATCATCACGTCGTCTCTTGGCACGACGAACTGTAGCAACGGTGCATACTCAGGGAGAACACTTGTACCTTGAAATTTAGTGACAAATCATCTTATAATGCTACCGCCGTATTAAGCAAAATATGATGCATAAAGGATAAACATCACATGCAATCAATATAAGTGATATGATATAGCCATCATCATCTTGTGTCTTTGATCTCCATCTCCAAAGCACCATCATGATCACCATCGTCACCGGCTTGACACCTTGATCTACATCGAAGCATCGTTGTCGTCTCGCCAACTATTGCTTCTACGACTATCGCTACCGCTTAGTGATAAAGTAAAGCAATTACATGGCGATTGCATTTCATACAATAAAGCAACAACCATATGGCTCCTGCCAGTTGCCGATAATTATTACAAAACATGATCATCTCATACAAAAATTTATATATCATCACGTCTTGACCATATCACATCACAGCAAGCCCTGCAAAAACAAGTTAGGCATCCTCTACTTTGTTGTTGCAAGTTTTACGTGGCTGCTACAGGCTTCTAGCAAGAACCGTTCTTACCTACACATCAAAACCACAACGATTTTTCATCATGTTTGTTGTTTTAACCTTCAACAAGGACCGGGCGTAGTTACACTCGATTCAACTAAAGTTGGAGAAACAGACACCCACTAGCCACCTGTGTGCGAAGCACGGCGGTAGAACTAGTCTCATAAACGCGGTCATGTAATGTCGGTCTGGGCCGCTTCATCCAACAATACCGCCGAATCAAAGTATGACATGCTGGTAAGCAGTATGACTATTATCGCCCACAACTCTTTGTGTTCTACTCGTGCATATAACATCTACGCATAGACCTGGCTCGGATGCCACTGTTGGGGAACATAGTATTTCAAAAAAAATCCTACAATCACACAAGATCTATCAAGGAGAAGCATAGCAACGAACGGGGAGAGTGTGTCCACGTACCCTCGTAGACCGAAAGCGGAAGCGTTAAGTCACACGGTTGATGTAGTCGAACGTCTTCGCAATCCAACCGATCAAGTAATGAACGCACGGCACCTCCGCGATCTGGAAACGTTCAGCTCGGTGACGTCCCTCGAACTCTAGATCCAGCTGAGGCCAAGGGAGAGTTTCGTCAGCACGACGGCGTGGTGACGGTGATGATGAAGTTACCGACGCAGGGCTTTGCCTAAGCACTACGACAATATGACCGAGGTGGAAATCTGTGGAAGGGGGCACCGCACACAGCTAAGAAATCAACTTGTGTGTCTATGGGGTGCCCCCCTCCCCCGTATATAAAGGAGGGGAGGAGGGGGCCGGCCGGCCTCATGGGGCGCGCCCCAAGGGGGAATCCTACTCCTACTAGGAGTAGGTTCCCCCATTTCCTAGTCCAACTAGGAGGGGAAGGAAAGGGGAAGAGGGAGAGAAGGAAAGCCCCCCCCCCCCCCAATTCGGATTGGGCTTAGGGGGCGCGCGCCTCCACTTGGCCGCCTCCTCCTCTCTTCCACTAAGCCCATGTAGGCCCATTGACCCCCCGGGTGTTCCGGTAACCCCCCGGTACTCCGGTAAATACCCGATACACCTCGGAACCATTTCGGTGTCTGAATATAGTCATCCAATAGATCATTCTTTATGTCTCAACCATGTTGAGACTCCTTGTCATGTCTGTGATCTCATCCGGAACTCCGAACTACCTTCGGTACATCAAAACACATAAACTCATAATATCGACCGTCATCGAACGTTAATTGTGCGGACCCTACGGGTTCGAGAACTATGTAGACATGACCGAGACTCATCTCCGGTCAATAACCAATAGCGGAACCAGAATTCTCATATTGGCTCCTACATATTGTACGAAGATCTTTACTGGTCAAACCGCATAACAACATACGTTGTTCCCTTTGTCATCGGTATGTTACTTGCCTGAGATTCGATCGTCGGTATCATCATACCTAGTTCAATCTCATTACTGGCAAGTCTCTTTACTCGTTCCGTAATGCATCATCCCATAACTAACTCATTAGTCACATTGCTTGCAAGGCTTATAGTGATGTGCATTACCGAGAGGGCCCAGATATACCTCTCCGACAATCGGAGTGACAAATCCTAATCTCGATCTATGCCAACTCAACAAACACCATCGGAGACACCTGTAGAGCATCTTTATAATCACCCAGTTACGTTGTGACATTTGACAGCACACTAAGTGTTCCTCCGGTATTCGGGAGTTGCATAATCTCATAGTCATAGGAATATGTATAAGTTATGATGAAAGCAATATCAATAAACTAAACGATCCTATAGTGCTAAGCTAATGGATGGGTCAAGTCAATCACATCATTCTCTAATGATGTGATCCCGTTCATCAAATGACGACTCATGTCTATGGCTAGGAAACTTAACCATCTTTGATTAACGAGCTAGTCAAGTAGAGGCATACTAGTGACATTCTGTTTGTCTATGTATTCACACATGTACTAAGTTTCCGGTTAATACAACTCTAGCATCAATAATAAACATTTATCATGATATAAGGAAATATAAATAACAACTTTATTATTGCCTCTAGGGCATATTTCCTTCAATCAAAGCATATGGTTTTATACAAACTTATGGTGAAGCCTGTATTTACAAGAAAGTGAGTGGGAGCTCTCTAGCATTTCCCATATTATATGTGGATGACATATTATTGATTGGAAATGATATAGAATTTCTGGATAGCATAAAAAGATACTTGTATAAGAATTTTTCAATAAAAGACCTCGGTAAAGCTGCTTATATATTGGGCATCAAGATCTATAGAGATAGATCAAGACGCTTGATAGGACTTTCAGAAAGCACATACCTTGATAAAGTTTTTGAAGCAGTTCAAAATGGATCAGTCAAAGAAAGGGTTCTTACCTGTGTTACAAGGTTTGAAGTTGAGTAAGACTCAAAACCCGACCACGGCAGAATATATAGAGAGAATGAAAGTCATTCCCTATGCCTCAGTCATAGGTTCTATAAAGTATGCCATGCTTTGGTCTAGACCTATTGTGTGCCTTGCCATGAGTTTGGCAAGAGGGTATAATAGTTATCCAGGATTAGATCACTGGACATCGGTCAAAATTATCCTTAGGTACCTAAAGAGGACTAAGGAAATGTTTTTCGGTTATGGAGGTGATAAAGAGTTCGTCGTAAAGAGCTACGTCGATGCAAGCTTTGACACCGATCTGGATGACTCTGTGTCTGATCTGGATACATATTGAAAGTGGGAGCAATTAGCTAGAGTAGCTCCATGCAGAGCATTGTAGACATAGAAATTTGCAAAATACATACGGATCTGAATGTGGCAGACCCGTTGACTAAACTTCTCTCACAGGCAAAACATGAATACACCTTATTACTCTTTGGGTGTTAATCACATGACGATGTGAACTAGATTATTGACTCTAGTAAACCCTTTGGGTGTTGGTCACATGGCGATGTGAACTATAGGTGTTAATCACTTGGCGATGTGAACTATAGGTGTTATTCACATGGCGATGTAAACTAGATTATTGACTCTAGTGCAAGTGGGAGACTGAAGGAAATATGCCCTAGAGGCAATAATAAAAAAATTATTTATATTTCCTTATATCATTATAAATGTTTATTATTCATGCTAGAAATGTATTAACCGGAAACTTGATACATGTGTGGATACATAGGCAAAACACCGTGTCCCTAGTAAGCCTCTACTAGACTAGCTCATAAATCAAAGATGATTAAGTTTCCTAACTATAGACATGTCTTGTCATTTGATGAGCGGGATCACATCATTAGGAGACTGATGTGATGGACAAGACCCATCTGTTAGCTTAGCATAATAATCGTTAAGTTTTATTGCTATTGCTTTCTTCTTGACTTATACATATTCCTTTGACTATGAGATTATGCAACTCCCGAATACCAGAGGAATACCTTGTGTGCTATCAAACATCACAACATAACTGGGTGATTATAAAGATGCTCTACAGGTATCTCTGAAGGTGTTTGTTGGGTTGGCATAGATCGAGATTAGGATTTGTCACTTCGAGTATCGGAGAGGTATCTCTGGGCCCTCTGAGTAATGCACATCATAATAAGCCTCGCAAGCAATGTGACTAATGAGTTAGTTGGGGGATGATGTATTACGGAACAAGTAAAGAGACTTGCAAGTAACGAGATTGAACTAGGTATGGAGATACCGATGATCGAATCTCGGGCAAGTAACATACCGATGAGAAAGGGAATAACGTATGTTGTCATTACGGTACGAACGATAAAGATATTCGTAGAATATGTGAGAACCAATATGAGCATCCAGGTTCCGCTTTTGGTTATTGACTGGAGAGGTGTCTCGGTCATGTCTACATAGTTCTCGAACCCGTAGGGTCCGCACGCTTAACGTTCGATGACGATTTTGTATTATATGAGTTATGTGATTTGGTGACCGAATGTTGTTCGGAGTCCCGGATGAGATCACAGACATGACGATGAGTCTTGAAATGGTCGAGAGGTAAAGATTAATATATAGAACGATAGTATTCGGACACCTAAAGTGTTCTGGGGGTACCGGTTACATATCGGGTCACCGAAAGGGGTTCCAGGCAACCCCCAGCAAGCTATATGGGCCTAATGGGCCAAGAGTTGGACAGACCAGCCCCAAAAGGGGCTGGTGCGCCCCCTATAGGCTGAATAGGAGGAGAAGGAAAGGAAGGGAAAGGAGAAGGAAAGGGGAGGATTCGGCCTCCCCCTTTCCTTCCCCCCCCCCCTCTCTTTCTTCCCCCGATGGATATGGAAGGGGGGAGGCCGACTTGGAGGAGGCGCCCAAGTAGGATTACTCCTACTTGGGGCGCCCCTTGTAGCCCCTCTCCCTCTCCCACCTATATATATATGTGTGGGGGGCACCGCTAGAACACATATCAATTGTTCCAAGCCGTGTGTGGCGCCCCCCTCCACAGTTTACTCCTCCGGTCATATTGTCGTAGTGCTTAGGCGAAGCCCTGCGCGGATCACTTCACCATCACCGTCATCACGTCGTCGTGTTGACGAAACTCTCCCTCGACACTTTGCTGGATCAAGAGTTCGAGGGACGTCATCGAGCTGAACATGTGCAGAACTCAGAGGTGTCGTACGTTCGGTGCTTGATCGATTGAATCGAGAAGACATTGGACTACATCAACCGCGTTAAACTAACGCTTCCGCTTTCGGTCTACGAGGGTACGTGGACACACTCTCCCCCTCTCGTTTCTATGCATCTCCTAGATGGATCTTGCATGATCGTAGAATTTTTTTTGAGATTGCATGCTACGTTCCCCAACACCTAGGCAGTGGGATGCCCATCGACGGTGTCTGTAACTCTCCTAGCTCTTCAAGGTGCAGAGTGATCGCAGAGCAGCTAGTGACCTCTTCTCTTCGTCTTCTCGGTGGAGGATCTCCTTTTTACTAGTCCAACAAAGCTAGCTCCGCTCTTCTCGGTCTACCTAGTGATGGGTGCTAAGTTCTCGGTGTTGGCTGTTTGTCATTATTTACTCCTAGTTCTTCTTCTGTTATCTCTGTTGTTCTCTGTAACTTCTGTAACTTTTCGCGGGTGTTGTGTTGGGTACTATCTTTTGTGCCAAATGTGTTGTATATCAATCCTATTTATAATGAAAATGGTTCAGGCCGGCGTAAGCCCGCCGTAGCACCGTCCAAAAAAACTCAACTAAGAAAAAATGAACTACAGAAAAACATGCTACGTCTTTTCTTCATCTTCATCCTTCTTGTCTGTAGTCAAAGCTCCCGGGCCGCACTCTGTAGCAATTGCTTCGCGTCAACATTTTTTGGGGGTCATTTCCGTCACGCAATCTCTTCGATAGCAAACTTCTAGATTGCTTTAGCATTCTTCTCCGCGTCGTATATATTTATCTTCTGAGTTTATAGTAGGCTCATCTGAACTCCAGGGACCTAAATTCTCTATCTGCACTAGCAAACATATTAGTCACTCACTGTTTCTATCCAACAATCTCCAAAACTCTCGGAGCACTCAATTGCACCAACATGGTGCTTCATGGCCGAGGAGCTTAGCATCTTTAGCAGCATGACTAATGTCGTCAAGGAGGTGTCGCAACCGCCATTAGGGAGAGTAAGTCGGTTGACGTCCACCCTGACATGTACATCGCCGTCATGAAGCAAGGTGGCTTCATTTTGGAGGCTTCGATGGCTGCTCTTAGCCACCTGATGGACAACATGGCACAAGGTGTTGAGTTTGTTGCCATGGCGGACGCCCATAGGGTGCTCTAACTTAGGAACTGATTGGGCAAGCACTACTACTAGTGTTGTTTCTGGTGGTGGTGACGGCGTACCTGGTGATCGACGACGACAATGAAAAGAATGACCTACATTTTGTGGTAGCTAGGGCTTGAAAACTGTTGTTGGCTTGTATATGTTGATGAAATGGTATATACCAACCCCTCACGCTGATGGCAAACTACCGGTGATACAATTACACTCTCTTTTGGATGTGGTGGTAGGATGACCATAATAGTTAGAGCGAACATGTTCTACCTTTTGGGTATATGATCATGCATGCCTATGTTGTTTTATGTTCCATATTTGTGTTTCTTTGCTCGTTACTTAGATTGTTGCTATTCTGTCATGTTAGGTGAAGTGTTATGTGGTGTATGTAGGGAGGCAGATGATATTTACTCCAAGTTTGTGCTCAAGTAGAAAAGAAATTTTGAGATAGGCAGGGCTCCTTGTTGGTTTGGGTTGTGCAGCGTGAAAAACTTCATCATCGTCATCCAATTCATCTTGATTATACTGCAATTTTATTGGTGTGATCATATGTAAGGTCCAGATAATAAGCTCACCGCATAGGCTATAAGATAAGCAAATCTGGCTGAATGTATACAACCAAGCGCAGGGGTGGGCGTGGGAGGATGGGGGAATTGGTGCTATCATGCAGGCTATACGCATGCTACCAAACCATGCAGTGGCGGAGCCAGCTTGACCGGTGAGCCATGGCAAAGTCCACGATGCTCCTGCCTGCCGGTTGTTTGCCCATGCAAAATGATGCTTGGCTCTCCATTATCGACTAGTGGTCAAAGGACAATGCATGGCACAGCCCGGGCAGCTGCACCGGCTAGCCGGGAGGTGTCTCCGCCACTGAAACCATGTGCACAACATGGTTTCAGCCTGCATTTGCCCAGCATGTCCCAGGTGAACCGCATATGAAAGGAGGCAAAAACCGATGCAAACTACTAAACACCTTATTCATTCTAGTGCATAGACAAGGTCTCATCTTTCGGATTTCTGCGACCTAAGGGCTTAGAGTGCTCTTGAAAAAATTGGGGTCAAAGACTCTGTCTTGGACGCGTGGAATCATGATACAATGAACTTCATGGTCCTCAATGGCAATGGTCTTTCACAAAGTCTACAAAATCTTTATTGTGATGAAGATCAATTCAGGAAACCATTCGGCATGAACGGTGAACTATATCAAAACCAATGAACAAAAGATCAGTTCAGGAAGTAACTTACACACAAATAAGCATTGTGAGACTCGGGAGTTTGCTCCTGCATGCCAATCTGCAAGTGTGTGTTTAAGACTTCAGAGGGTGCACACACACACATACACAGATACACTTTCCAATCAATAAAGAGAAGAACAATGAGTGCTAGGATATGATTTTAAATCCACGAAGTCAAAGTTATTCGCCAACCAAGAAACTTCGCGTGACAGGCCTGTTTCTTGGTTGCTACTCACTAACTTGCATGAAAAGGACACGGACGAAATTAACTAACTCCATGACATCACAGTTCCCATTGAACTCGTGTTGGCAGTACGTACTGCACTCTGGCGACTCGTGATTGGTGAATCCATCTGCCGCCGAAGCAACGGGGAAAGCGACGCCACGAGCCGGATTTAAGCCCACCGCGAAATTTCCATGGCGTACGGGCAGGGAACCAACGGAGAATAATTAAGCTGTCGACCCGCTGCGGATTTTTCTGCGGCCGTGACGTCGGACGGATCCATGTCAACTGCTGTAAATGAATATCCAGATTCGGCGCCACCTTGCGGAAGATGGATCCAATACCGCGGCGCTCCAGTGAGAACGTCAGCCGCGGTAGAGAAGACTTTCGTTGACGAATGGGAGGGAATCAGTTGGATCAAGCGCACCACAACTCCAGTGGGGCTTATTATTCAGATGATGGGAGTACTGATTATTTCTATTATGTACAGTGCCTTTTTTGAAACTTATTATGTACAGTGCTGATAACAAGTGGAATGCGTGAATGCGATGGCCACTGTTTTCTAGCGTGTGTACAGTAGCCGCACACACGACACGCAGTACCGTACATACGTGCGTGTAGGTCCGCGGGAATGTGCGTAGCCTAACGGTACGTGGCGAGACACGTTCGAGATGTATGCATCAGGTCAGACTTTGGATCACAATCAATTTGCCTAAACCGGACAGTTTAACCCCACCTTTGAAAATAATTAAAAAAAACGCAAATACTCATACATACACACATACACTTACCCATAAACGCATGCACGCACGCACATCCTACCCTATGAGCATTTCCGAGGGACGGAGTCGACATATCATCTTGAGATTGACGAAGCCACCACAGACGCCTTGTAGTTGACGGAAACGTCTCCTCATATTGAAAATTGCCGGATAGCCTGAAATACATTCAGAAAAATGTGAGCACCAGCGTCAAGTCTAGGACTTGAACCCTGTGGGCTGGTTCCACTACAAAGAACCTAACCATCTGAACTAGGCTCAGTTCGCGTTTAACCCTCCCATTGAGAGTCACCATTGTTGTCGCGATGGCCGAGTCCCTCCTCTTTCTTCGCCGAATGCCAATCGGTATAAACCAGTAGAGTAGCATGGGTTCCCTCGCAAGAGACACTTTTTTCGATAAAGGGTAACACAAAATAAGGATCTAGTCGAGGCATGTAGACCGCATACAGTCCAAAAAGATAAAAACAAGATGAAAAAATAAATAGTAGAAGTCAATGCAGCCAACAATTTACAATAGATCAACAAAACATCATTCACCGCCTTTGACGATACACGAATTACGAGGAAGTTTCTTCGAAAACAATGCCTCCCGGAAGGTAACGACAAACTCAAGCGCCGCAGTCGTAGGATCCAGCAACTGCATGTCGGATATTAGGTTTTCATCTCCAAGAGCACGTCTAAGTAAACTCTGAAGCAGTACCTTCAACAAAGACACGGTGTGTGAAACACCGCGATTGCGGGGTGCAACCTTTGAAGATCGGACCTAAAGTTTTCACCCCGGAGCTCGATATTGGATGCTCGAAGAGCACTACCAAGCCGAAGATATCGTGTGTTGTCGCCACCCTTTCCAAAGAAGATGAAGCTGCATGGAAAGGTATCCATACACCATGATAACGGGAAAACTGAAATCCAAATTGCTCCATAGCGTTCATGCTCGAAGTCGGAGGTACCCAGTCACGTGCACATCCTTGGCATGTATATCATCATATGATCAAATCTATGAACATTCATCAGAACTAGTTCCGGCAGATCCCTCTGTAGGATATCTCAACGTGACGATTAGATCAGAGGAAAATCAGGAGACAATTTTATCCAATAGAAGGGAGCTTGATTTTGCATATCGAGATAGAGCTCATCGGTAATGGTGTTTGTGGTGGAGCTACAACGCTAGCGGAAGCGGTTGCTTGCCGGTCCTCACTGGCACTACATTGACCATCAGGTTGAAGGGGAGCCCCTCTTCTTCCTTCGGGTCTAGAAACCAAATAGGAGGTGGTTCATCTTCTATCCAGAGTCCATGGCTTCTACTTCCAACGATCTTGGCAATTGGAGGCAGAGCGGCCATGGATTTTGCATATCTTGATAGAGCTCGTCATTAATGGTGTTTGTGGTGGATCTACGACATTAGCGGAAGCGGTTGTTTGCCGATCTTCAGTGACCCACCATTTGACTTTGTGGGCTGAAGGGAAACCCTTCTTCTTCCTCTTTGAGTGGAAACCAAATAGGAGGTGGTTCGGCTTCTGTCCAAAGTCTATGGCTTCTACTTTCGACGAGCTTGGCAATAGGAGGCAGAGAGCCATAGATTTTGCATATCTTGATAGAGCTCGTCATTAATGGTGTTTGCGGTGAATCTACGACGCAAACGGAAGCAGTTGTTTGCCGATCTTCAGTGGCCCACCATTGACTCTTCGGGCTAAAGGGAAACCCTTCTTCTCCCTCTTTCAATGGAAGCCAAATAGGAGGCGGTTCAGCTTTTGTCCAACGTCCATGGCCTCTACTTCCAGCAAGCCTAGCGACTGGAGGCGGAGTGTTGGTGGTCTCGATGTTCCAAGTGATCTTGTCCCCAAGGGCGGATCCGAGCCAAGGCCACTTTCGTCCTGATTTTGCCCATTTCATCCTGTTTTGAGGGTCCTCCTTGTAAAAGTCAGTGACTAGTATGCAATACTTTTGTTTCTATGGGTACTAATTTAAACTGCTTATCGTCACTTCTCTATGTCTACTTCATTTTTTTAAGAAACACCCAAAGAGAATCTTATCTGAAAGACAACAATAGTTATTATTATATTTCTTTGTTCATGGTAATTGTCTATTATTCATGCTATAATTGTATTGTCCGGAAATCGTGATACATGTGTGAATACATAGACCACAACCTGTCCCTAGTAAGCCTCTAGTTGACTAGCTCGTTGATCAACAGATAGTCACGGTTTTCTGACTATGGACATTGGATGTCATTGATAACGGGATCACATCATTAGGAGAATGATGTGATGGACAAGACCCAATCCTAAGCATAGCATAAAAGATCGTGTAGTTTCGTTTGCTAGAGCTTTTCCAATGTCAAGTATCTTTTCCTTAGACCATGAGATCGTGCAACTCCCGGATACCGTAGGAGTGCTTTGGGTGTGCCAAATGTCACAACGTAACTGGGTGACTATAAAGGTGCACTACGGGTATCTCCAAAAGTGTCTGTTGGGTTGGCACGGATCGAGACTGGGATTTGTCACTCCGTATGACGGAGAGGTATCTCTGGGCCCACTCGGTAATGCATCATCATAATGAGCTCAATGTGACTAAGGCGTTAGTCATGGGATCATGCATTGTGGTACGAGTAAAGAGACTTGCCGGTAACGAGATTGAACAAGGTATTGGGATACCGACGATCGAATCTCGGGCAAGTAACATACCGATTGACAAAGGGAATTGTATACGGGATTGATTGAATCCTCGACACCGTGGTTCATCCGATGAGATCATCGTGGAACATGTGGGAGCCAACATGGGTATCCAGATCCCGCTATTGGTTATTGACCGGAGAGGCGTCTCGGTCATGTCTGCTTGTCTCCCGAACCCGTAGGGTCTACACACTTAAGGTCCGGTGACGCTAGGGTTGTAGAGATATATGTATGCGGAAACCCGAAAGTTGTTCGGAGTCCCGGATGAGATCCCGGACGTCACGAGAGGTTCTGGAATGGTCCGGAGGTGAAGAATTATATATAGGAAGTCCAGTTTCGGCCACCGGGAAAGTTTCGGGGGTTATCGGTATTGTACCGGGACCACCGGAAGGGTCCCGGGGGTCCACCGGGTGGGGCCACCTGTCCCGGAGGGCCCCGTGGGCTGAAAGTGGAAGGGAACCAGCCCCTAGTGGGCTGGGGCACCCCCCTTGGGCCTCCCCCCATGCGCCTAGGGTTGGGAACCCTAGGGGGGAGTTCCCCCTTGCCTTGGGGGGCAAGGCACCCCTTCCCCCCCCCCCACTTGGCCGCCGCCCCCCCCCCCCCCCTTGGATCTGATCTCCAGGGCCGGCGCCCCCCAGGGGGCCTATATAAAGGGGGGAGGGAGGGCAGCAAACAATAGCCTTGGGCGCCTCCCTCCTCCCCTGCAACACCTCTCTCTCTCTCGTAGAAGCTCGGCGAAGCCCTGCACGAGACCCGCTACATCCACCACCACGCCGTCGTGCTGCTGGATCTCCATCAACCTCTCCTTCCCCCTTGCTGGATCAAGAAGGAGGAGACGTCGCTGCACCGTACGTGTGTTGAACGCGGAGGTGCCGTCCGTTCGGCACTCGGTCATCGGTGATTTGGATCACGGCGTGTACGACTCCGTCATCCACGTTCATTGGAACGCTTCCGCTCGCGATCTACAAGGGTATGTAGATGCACTCCCTTCCCCTCGTTGCTAGTATACTCCATAGATGCATCTTGGTGAGCGTAGGAAAATTTCAAAATTATGCTACGATTCCCTACAGTGGCATCATGAGCCAGGCCTATGCGTAGTTACTATGCACGAGTAGAACACAAAGCAGTTGTGGGCGTTGAGTTTGCCAATTCTTCTTGCCGCTACTAGTCGTTTCTTGTTTCGACGGCATTGTAGGATGAAGCGGCCCGGACCGACCTTACACGTACGCTTACGTGAGACTGGTTCCACCGACTGACATGCACAAGTTGCATAAGGTGGCTAGCGGGTGTCTGTCTCTCCTACTTTAGTCGGAACGGATTCGATGAAAAGGGTCCTTATGAAGGGTAAATAGAAATTGGCAAATCACGTTGTGGTCATACGTAGGTAAGAAACGTTCTTGCTAGAAACCTACAAACCACGTAAAAACTTGCAACAACAATTAGAGGACGTCTAACTTGTTTTTGCAGCAAGTGCTATGTGATGTGATATGGCCAGAAGATGTGATGAATGATATATGTGATGTATGAGATTGATCATATTCTTGTAATAGGAATCACGACTTGCATGTCGATGAGTATGACAACCGGCAGGAGCCATAGGAGTTGTCTTTATTATTTTGTATGACCTGCGTGTCATTAAATAAACGCCATGTAAATTACTTTACTTTATTGCTAAACGCGTTAGCCATAGAAGTAGAAGTAATCGTTGGCGTGACGACTTCATGAAGACACAATGATGGAGATCATGATGGTGGAGATCATGGTGTCATGCCGGTGACAAAGATGATCATGGTGCCCCGAAGATGGAGATCAAAGGAGCATGATGATATTGGCCATATCATGTCACTATTTGATTGCATGTGATGTTTATCATGTTTTTGCATCTTATTTGCTTAGAACGACGGTAGCAAGTAGGATGATCCCTCATAATAATTTCAAGAAAGTGTTCACCCTAACTGTGCACCGTTGCGAAGGTTCGTTGTTTCGAAGCACCACGTGATGATCGGGTGTGATAGGTTCTAACGTTCGAATACAACGGGTGTTGACGAGCCTAGCATGTACAGACATGGCCTCGGAACAAACGCAATACACTTAGGTTGACTTGACGAGCCTAGCATGTACAGACATGGCCTCGGAACACGGAGGACCGAAAGGTCGAGCATGAGTCGTATAGAAGATACGATCAACATGGAGATGTTCACCGATCTTGACTAGTCCGTCTCACGTGATGATCGGACACGGCCTAGTTGAATTCGGATCATGTTTCACTTAGATGACTAGAGGGATGTCTATCTGAGTGGGAGTTCATTAAATAATTTGATTATATGAACTTAATTATCATGAACTTAGTCTAAAATCTTTACACTATGTATTGTAGATCAAATGGCCCACGTTGTCCTCAATTTCAACGCGTTCCTAGAGAAAACCAAGCTGAAAGATGATGGCAGCAACTATACGGACTGGGTCCGGAACCTGAGGATCATCCTCATAGCAGCCAAGAAAGATTATGTCCAAGAAGCACCGCTAGGTGAAGCACCAATCCCTGAGAACCAAGACGTTATGAACGCTTGGCAGCAGCGTGCTGATGATTACTCCCTCGTTCAGTGCGGCATGCTTTACAGCTTAGAACCGGGTCTCCAAAAGCGTTTTGAGAAACATGGAGCATATGAGATGTTCGAGGAGCTGAAACTGGTTTTTCAAGCTCATGCCCGGGTCGAGAGATATGATGTCTCCGACAAGTTCTTCAGCTGTAAAACGGAGGAGAACAGTTCTATTAGTGAGCACATACTCAGAATGTCTGGGTTGCACAACCGCTTGTCTCAGCTGGGAGTTAATCTCCCGGATGACGCGGTTATTGACAGAATCCTCCAGTCGCTTCCACCAAGCTACAAGAGCTTTGTGATGAACTACAATATGCAGGGGATGGAAAAGACCATTCCCGAGGTATATTCAATGCTGAAATCAGCTGAGGTAGAGATCAGAAAAGAACATCAAGTGTTGATGGTGAATAAAACCACTAAGTTCAAGAAGGGCAAGGGTAAGAAGAACTTCAAGAAGGACGGCAAGGGAGTTGCCGCGCCCGGTAAGCCAGTTACCGTGAAGAAGTCAAAGAATGGACCCAAGCCTGAAACTGAGTGCTTTTATTGTAAGGGAAGTGGTCACTGGAAGCGGAACTGCCCCAAATATTTAGCGGACAAGAAGAAGTCCGGCAACACCCAAGGTATATGTGATATACAAGTAATTGATGTGTACCTTACCAGTACTCGTAGTAGCTCCTGGGTATTTGATACCGGTGCGGTTGCTCATATTTGTAACTCAAAACAGGAACTACGGAATAAACGGAGACTGGCAAAGGACGAGGTGACGATGCGCGTCGGGAATGGTTCCAAGGTCGATGTGATCGCCGTTGGCACGCTACCTCTGCATCTACCCACGGGATTAGTTTTAAACCTCAATAATTGTTATTTAGTGCCAGCTTTGAGCATGAACATTGTATCTGGATCTCGTTTAATTCGAGATGGCTACTCATTTAAATCTAAGAATAATGGTTGTTCTATTTATTTGAGAGATATGTTTTATGGTCATGCCCCGCTGGTCAATGGTTTATTTTTGATGAATCTCGAACGTGATGTTACACATGTTCATAGTGTGAATACCAAAAGATGTAAAGTTGATAACGATAGTCCCACATACTTGTGGCACTGCCTCCTTGGTCACATTGGTGTCAAGCGCATGAAGAAGCTCCATCCAGATGGACTTTTGGAGTCTCTTGGTTACGAATCATTTGACACGTGTGAACCATGCCTCATGGGTAAGATGACCAAGACTCCGTTCTCTGGAACAATGGAGCGAGCAACCAACTTATTGGAAATCATACATACCGATGTGTGTGGTCCAATGAGTGTTGAGGCTCGCGGAGGATATCGTTATGTTCTCACTCTCACTGATGATTTAAGTAGATATGGGTATGTCTACCTAATGAAACATAAGTCTGAAACCTTTGAAAGGTTCAAAGAATTTCAGAGTGAGGTTGAGAATCAACGTGACAGGACAATAAAATTCCTACGGTCAGATCGTGGTGGAGAATATTTAAGTCACGAGTTTGGTGCACACTTAAGGAAATGTGGAATAGTTTCACAACTCACGCCGCCTGGAACACCTCAGAGAAATGGTGTGTCCGAACGTCGTAATCGCACTCTATTGGATATGGTGCGATCTATGATGTCTCTTACCGATTTACCGCTCTCATTTTGGGGTTATGCTTTGGAGACTGCCGCATTCACTTTAAATAGGGCTCCATCTAAATCCGTTGAGACGACACCGTATGAATTATGGTTTGGGAAGAAACCTAAGCTGTCGTTTCTAAAAGTTTGGGGATGCGATGCTTATGTCAAGAAACTTCAACCTGAAAAGCTCGAACCCAAATCGGAAAAATGCGTCTTCATAGGATACCCTAAGGAAACTATTGGGTATACCTTCTACCTCAGATCCGAAGGCAAGATCTTCGTTGCCAAGAACGGGTCCTTTCTGGAGAAGGAGTTTCTCTCGAAAGAATTGAGTGGGAGGAAAGTGGAACTTGATGAGGTGATAGTCACCCCTTCCGAACCGGAAACTAGCGCAGCGCGGGAAAATGTTCCTGTGGTGACTACACCGACTGGGGAAGAAGTTAATGATGATGATCATGAAGCTTCGGATCAAGTCACTGAACTTCGTAGGTCCACAAGGACACGTTCCGCACCAGAGTGGTACGGCAACCCTGTCCTGGAAATCATGTTGTTAGACAACGGTGAACCTTCGAACTATGAAGAAGCGATGGCGGGCCCGGATTCCGACAAATGGCTAGAAGCCATGAAATCCGAGATAGAATCCATGTATGAAAACAAAGTATGGACTTTGACTGACTTGCCCGATGAGCGGCGAGCCATAGAAAACAAATGGATCTTTAAGAAGAAGACGGACGCAGATGGTAATGTGACCATCTACAAAGCTCGACTTGTCGCTAAGGGTTATCGACAAGTTCAAGGGGTTGACTACGATGAGACTTTCTCACCCGTAGCGAAGCTGAAGTCCGTCCGAATCATGTTAGCAATTGCCGCATACTATGATTATGAGATATGGCAGATGGACGTCAAAACGGCATTCCTTAATGGCTTCCTTAAGGAAGAGTTGTATATGATGCAGCCGGAAGGTTTTGTCGATCCTAAGAATGCTAACAAAGTGTGCAAGCTCCAGCGCTCAATCTATGGGCTGGTGCAAGCATCTCGGAGTTGGAACATTCGCTTTGATGAGATGATCAAAGCGTTTGGGTTTACACAGACTTATGGAGAAGCCTGTGTTTACAAGAAAGTGAGTGGGAGCTCTGTAGCATTTCTCATATTATATGTGGATGACATATTATTGATGGGAAATGATATAGAATTCTTGGAAAGTATAAAGGCCTATTTGAATAAGTGTTTTTCAATGAAGGACCTTGGAGAAGCTGCTTATATATTAGGCATCAAGATCTATAGAGATAGATCAAGACGCCTCATTGGTCTTTCACAGAGTACATACCTTGACAAGATATTGAAGAAGTTCAGTATGGATCAGTCCAAGAAGGGGTTCTTGCCTGTATTGCAAGGTGTGCAATTGAGCACGGCTCAATGCCTGACCACGGCAGAAGATATAGAACAGATGAGTGTCATCCCCTATGCCTCGGCCATAGGGTCTATTATGTATGCCATGCTGTGTACCAGACCTGATATAAACCTTGCCGTAAGATTGGTAGGAA
Source organism: Aegilops tauschii subsp. strangulata (assembly GCF_002575655.3). Classification (NCBI taxonomy): domain Eukaryota; kingdom Viridiplantae; phylum Streptophyta; class Magnoliopsida; order Poales; family Poaceae; genus Aegilops; species Aegilops tauschii. The sequence continues at coordinate 395,588,590 of NC_053040.3, read as the reverse complement.
GGTACCAAAGTAATCCCGGCAAGGAACACTGGACAGCGGTCAAGAATATCCTGAAGTACCTGAAGAGGACTAAGGATATGTTTCTCGTTTATGGAGGTGACGAAGAGCTCGTCGTAAAGGGTTACGTTGACGCTAGCTTCGACACAGATCTGGATGACTCGAAGTCACAGACCGGATACGTGTATATTTTGAATAGAGGAGCAGTAAGCTGGTGCAGTTGCAAGCAAAGCGTCGTGGCGGGATCTACATGTGAAGCAGAGTACATGGCAGCCTCAGAGGCAGCACAGGAAGCAGTCTGGATGAAGGAGTTCATTACCGACCTAGGCGTGATTCCCAATGCGTCGGGCCCAATGACTCTCTTCTGTGACAACACTGGAGCTATTGCCCTTGCGAAGGAGCCCAGGTTTCACAGGAAGACCAGGCATATCAAGCGTCGCTTCAACTCCATTCGTGAAAGTGTTCAAAATGGAGACATGGATATTTGTAAAGTACACACGGACCTGAATGTAGCAGATCCGTTGACTAAACCTCTCCCTAGGGCAAAACATGATCAACACCAGGACGCAATGGGTGTTCGATTCATCACAATGTAACTAGATTATTGACTCTAGTGCAAGTGGGAGACTGTTGGAAATATGCCCTAGAGGCAATAATAAATGGTTATTATTATATTTCTTTGTTCATGGTAATTGTCTATTATTCATGCTATAATTGTATTGTCCGGAAATCGTGATACATGTGTGAATACATAGACCACAACCTGTCCCTAGTAAGCCTCTAGTTGACTAGCTCGTTGATCAACAGATAGTCACGGTTTTCTGACTATGGACATTGGATGTCATTGATAACGGGATCACATCATTAGGAGAATGATGTGATGGACAAGACCCAATCCTAAGCATAGCATAAAAGATCGTGTAGTTTCGTTTGCTAGAGCTTTTCCAATGTCAAGTATCTTTTCCTTAGACCATGAGATCGTGCAACTCCCGGATACCGTAGGAGTGCTTTGGGTGTGCCAAACGTCACAACGTAACTGGGTGACTATAAAGGTGCACTACGGGTATCTCCAAAAGTGTCTGTTGGGTTGGCACGGATCGAGACTGGGATTTGTCACTCCGTATGACGGAGAGGTATCTCTGGGCCCACTCGGTAATGCATCATCATAATGAGCTCAATGTGACTAAGGCGTTAGTCACGGGATCATGCATTGCGGTACGAGTAAAGAGACTTGCCAGTAACGAGATTGAACAAGGTATTGGGATACCGACGATCGAATCTCGGGCAAGTAACATACCGATTGACAAAGGGAATTGTATACGGGATTGATTGAATCCTCGACACCGTGGTTCATCCGATGAGATCATCGTGGAACATGTGGGAGCCAACATGGGTATCCAGATCCCGCTATTGGTTATTGACCGGAGAGGCGTCTCGGTCATGTCTGCTTGTCTCCCGAACCCGTAGGGTCTACACACTTAAGGTCCGGTGACGCTAGGGTTGTAGAGATATATGTATGCGGAAACCCGAAAGTTGTTCGGAGTCCCGGATGAGATCCCGGACGTCACGAGAGGTTCTGGAATGGTCCGGAGGTGAAGAATTATATATAGGAAGTCCAGTTTCGGCCACCGGGAAAGTTTCGGGGGTTATCGGTATTGTACCGGGACCACCGGAAGGGTCCCGGGGGTCCACCGGGTGGGGCCACCTGTCCCGGAGGGCCCCGTGGGCTGAAAGTGGAAGGGAACCAGCCCCTAGTGGGCTGGGGCACCCCCCTTGGGCCTCCCCCCATGCGCCTAGGGTTGGGAACCCTAGGGGGGAGTTCCCCCTTGCCTTGGGGGGCAAGGCACCCCTTCCCCCCCCCCCACTTGGCCGCCGCCCCCCCCCCCCCCCCTTGGATCTGATCTCCAGGGCCGGCGCCCCCCAGGGGGCCTATATAAAGGGGGGAGGGAGGGCAGCAAACAATAGCCTTGGGCGCCTCCCTCCTCCCCTGCAACACCTCTCTCTCTCTCGTAGAAGCTCGGCGAAGCCCTGCACGAGACCCGCTACATCCACCACCACGCCGTCGTGCTGCTGGATCTCCATCAACCTCTCCTTCCCCCTTGCTGGATCAAGAAGGAGGAGACGTCGCTGCACCATACGTGTGTTGAACGCGGAGGTGCCGTCCGTTCGGCACTCGGTCATCGGTGATTTGGATCACGGCGAGTACGACTCCGTCATCCACGTTCATTGGAACGCTTCCGCTCGCGATCTACAAGGGTATGTAGATGCACTCCCTTCCCCTCGTTGCTAGTATACTCCATAGATGCATCTTGGTGAGCGTAGGAAAATTTCAAAATTATGCTACGATTCCCAACACTCGTCATTAATGGTGTTTGCGGTGAATCTACGACGCAAACGGAAGCAGTTGTTTGCCGATCTTCAGTGGCCCACCATTGACTCTTCGGGCTAAAGGGAAACCCTTCTTCTCCCTCTTTCAATGGAAGCCAAATAGGAGGCGGTTCAGCTTTTGTCCAACGTCCATGGCCTCTACTTCCGGCAAGCCTAGCGACTGGAGGCGGAGTGTTGGTGGTCTCGATGTTCCAAGTGATCTTGTCCCCAAGGGCGGATCCGAGCCAAGGCCACTTTCGTCCTGATTTTGCCCATTTCATCTTTTTTTGAGGGTCCTCCTTGTAAAAGTCAGTGACTAGTATGCAATACTTTTGTTTCTATGGGTACTAATTTAAACTGCTTATCGTCACTTCTCTATGTCTACTTCAGTTTTTTTAAGGAACACCCAAAGAGAATCTTATCTGAAAGACAACAATAGTCATTACTCTCTCTATCCCAAAATAAATGTTGCTGATTTAGTAGGTAGTATAAGTGTAGGTGGTCGCCCTCCCATCGCTCCCGCGGGCGACGGCTAAGCGAAACCGTAGACCCGGCCAACCCCCGCCCTCCCTCGTCTCCTTCCTCCTCGCGCGCCCCCGGATGCGGGCCTCAGTGCAGGCTCCGGCGTTGTCTTGGGGGCACGGTGTGTTGGGGAACGTAGTCATTTCAAAAATTTCCTACGCACACGCAAGATCATGGTGATGCATAGCAACGAGAGGGGAGAGTGTTGTCTACGTACCCTCGTAGACCGTAAGCGCAAGCGTTTTATCAATGCGGTTAATGTAGTCGTACGTCTTCACGATCCGACCGATCCAAGTATCGAAAGCACATCACCTCCGAGTTCTGCACACGTTCAGCTCGGTGACGTCCTCGCCTTCTCGATCCAGCAAGAGGGGCGAAGTAGTAGATGAGTTCCGGTAGCACGACGGCGTGGTGACGGTGTTGGTGAAGAACAATCTTCACAGGGCTTCGCCTAAGCACTACGAAAACTATGACGGAGGATAAACTATAGGAGACGGGGTTGCCGGCACACGGCTTGGTGTTTCTTGATGTGTCTTGGGTGCTAGCCCTACCCCTCTATTTATATGTTGAGCCTTGGGGTCGAAACTTGGAGTAAAAGCCTCCACAAAGTCGGTTTCACCCGAAAGGCAAGAGTCCTTCTCGGACTCCAGGGCCACACGCCAGGGTTCCCGACGTCTTGACCCAGACGCTAGGGACCCTGGCGTCTGGCCCCTGGACTCCGCAAAACTTCCTTTTGCGCTTTCCAAAAACCTCGTGGGCTTTCCCCTTTGGCCCAGATAAAGTGTTCTCGTGCCCAAACATTTCGGGAAACATCCGGAACCCCTTCCGATGGATTCCGGAACCTTTTCGGAGATCAAACACTACTATCCACATATCAATCTTTACTTCCGGACCATTACGGAGTTCCTCATCATATCCATGATCTCATCCAAAACTTCAAACAACATTCGGTCACCAACATACATAACTCATAGTACTATATCGTCAACGAACGTTAAGCGTGCGGACCCTACGGGTTCGAGAACTATGTAGACTTGACCGAGACACCTCTCTGGTCAATAACCAATAGCAGGACCTGGATGCCCATATTGGCTCCTACATATTCTACGAAGATCTTTATCGGTCAGACCGCATAACAACATACGTTGTTCCCTTTGTCATCGGTATGTTACTTGCCCAAGATTCGATCGTCGGTATCTCAATACCTAGTTCAATCTCGTTACCGGCAAGTCTCTTTACTCGTTCCGTAATACATCATCCCGCAACTAACTCATTAGTTACAATGCTTGCAAGGCTTATAGTGATGTGCATTACCGAGTGGGCCCAGAGATACCTCTCCGACAATCGGAGTGACAAATCCTAATCTCGAAATACGCCAACCCAACAAGTACCTTCGGAGACACCTGTAGAGCACCTTTATAATCACCCAGTTACGTTGTGACGTTTGGTAGCACACAAAGTAGAGGCATACTAGTGACATATTGTTTTGTCTATGTATTCACACATGTATCAAGTTTCCTGTTAATACAATTCTAGCATGAATAATAAACATTTATCATGAAATAAGGAAATAAATAATAACTTTATTATTGCCTCTAGGGCATATTTCCTTCAGTCTCCCACTTGCACTAGAGTCAATAATCTAGTTCACATCGCCATGTGATTTAACACCAATAGTTCACATCACCATGTGATTAACACCCATAGTTCACATCGTCATGTGACCAACACCCAAAGGGTTTACTAGAGTCAATAATCTAGTTCACATCGCTATGTGATTAACACCCAAAGTGTACTAAGGTGTGATCATGTTTTTCTTGTGAGAGAAATTTAGTCAACGGGTCTGTCACATTCAGATCCGTATGTATTTTTGCAAATTTCTATGTCAACAATGCTCTGCACGGAGCTACTCTAGCTAATTGCTCCCACTTTCAATATGTATCCAGATTGAGACTTAGAGTCATCTGGATCAGTGTCAAAATTTGCATCGACGTAACCCTTTACGATGAACCTTTTTGTCACCTCCATAATCGAGAAACATATCCTTATTCCACTAAGGATAATTTTGACCGCTGTCCAGTGATCTACTCCTAGATCACTATTGTACTCCCTTGCCAAACTCAGTGGTAGGGTATACAATAGATCTGGTACACAGCATGGCATACTTTATAGAACCTATGACTGAGGCATAGGGAATGACTTTCATTCTCTTTCTATTTTCTGCCGTGGTCGGGCTTTGAGTCTTACTCAATTTCACACCTTGTAACACAGGCAAGAACTCTTTCTTTGACTGTTCCATTTTGAACTACTTCAAAATCTTGTCAAGGTATGTACTCATTGAAAAAACTTATCAAGCGTCTTGATCTATCTCTATAGATCTTGATGCTCAATATGTAAGCAGCTTCTCCGAGGTATTTCTTTGAAAAACTCCTTTCAAACACTCCTTCATGCTTTGCAGAATAATTCTACATTATTTTCGATCAACAATATGTCATACACATATACTTATCAGAAATGTTGTAGTGCTCCCACTCACTTTCTTGTAAATACAGGCTTCACCGCAAGTCTGTATAAAACTATATCCTTTGATCAACTTATCAAAGCGTATATTCCAACTCTAAGATGCTTGCACCAGTCCATAGATGGATCGCTGGAGCTTGCATATTTTGTTAGCACCTTTAGGAATGACAAAACCTTCTGGTTGCATCATATACAACTCTTCTTTAATAAATCCATTAAGGAATGCAGTTTTGTTTATCCATTTGCCAGATTTCATAAAATGCGGCTATTGCTAACATGATTCGGACAGACTTAAGCACAGATACGAGTGAGAAACTCTCATCGTAGTCAACACCTTGAACTTGTCAAAAACCTTTTGCGACAATTCTAGCTTTGTAGATAGTAATACTACTATCAGCGTTCGTCTTCCTCTTGAAGATCCATTTAATCTCAATGGCTCGTCGATCATTGGGCAAGTCAATCAAAGTCCATACTTTGTTCTCATACATGGATCTCATCTCAGATTTCATGGCCTCAAGCCATTTTGCGGAATCTGGGCTAATCATCGCTTCCTCATAGTTCGTAGGTTCGTCATGGTCAAGTAACATGACCTCCAGAACAGGATTACCGTACCACTCTGGTGCGGATCTCACTCTGGTTTACCTACGAGGTTCGGTAGTAACTTGATCTGAAGTTACATGATCATCATCATTAGCTTCCTCGCTAATTGGTGTAGTAGTCACAGGAACAGATTTCTGTGATGAACTACTTTCCAATAAGGGAGCAGGTACAGTTACCTCATCAAGTTCTACTTTCCTCCCACTCACTTCTTTCGAGAGAAACTCCTTCTCTAGAAAGGATCCATTCTTAGCAACAAAGATCTTGCCTTCGGATCTGTGATAGAAGGTGTACCCAACATTTTGGGTATCCTATGAAGATGCACTTCTCCAATTTGGGTTTGAGCTTATCAGGTTGAAACTTTTTTACATAAGCATTGCAACCTCAAACTTTAAGAAACGACAGCTTAGGTTTCTTTGCCAAACCATAGTTCATACGACGTCGTCTCAACGGATTTATATGGTGCCCTATTTAACGTGAATGTAGCTGTCTGTAATGCATAACCCCAAAACGATAGTGGTAGATCGGTAAGAAACATCATAGATCGCACCATATCTAATAAAGTACGGTTATGACCTTCGGACACACCATTATGCTGTGATGTTCCAGGCGGCACGAATTTGTGAAACTATTCCACATTGTTTTAATTGAAGAGCAAACTCGTAACTCAAATATTCGTCTCCACGATCAGATCGTAGAAACTTTATTTTCTTGTTACGATGATTTTCAACTTCACTCTGAAATTCTTTGAACTTTTCAAATGTTTCAGACTTATGTTTCATTAAGTAGATATACCCATATCTGCTTAAATCATCTGTGAAGGTGAGAAAATAACGATATCCGCCGCGAGCCTCAACATTCATCGGACCACATACATCTGTATGTATGATTTCCAACAAATTTGTTGCTCGCTCCATAGTTCCGGAGAACGGCGTTTTAGTCATCTTGCCCATGAGGCATGGTTCGCAAGTACCAAGTGATTCATAATCAAGTGATTCCAAAAGTCCATCAGTATGGAGTTTCTTCATGCGCTTTATACCAATATGACCCAAACGGCAGTGCCATAAATAAGTTGCACTATCATTATTAACTTTGCATCTTTTGGCTTCAATATTATGAATATGTGTATCACTACGATCGAGATCCAACAAACCATTTTCATTGGGTGTATGACCATAGAAGGTTTTATTCATGTAAATAGAACAACAATTATTCTCTAACTTAAATGAATAACCGTATTGCAATAAACATGATCAAATCATATTCATGCTCAACGCAAACACTAAATAACATTTATTTTCGGTTCAACACTAATCCCGAAAGTATAGGGAGTGTGCGATGATGATCATATCAATCTTGGAACCACTTCCAATACACATCGTCACTTCACTCTTAACTAGTCTTTGTTCATTCTGCAACTCCCGTTTCGAGTTACTACTCTTTAGCAACTGAACCAGTATCAAATACCGAGGGGTTGCTATAAACACTAGTAAAGCACACATCAATAACATGTATATCAAATATACTTTTGTTCACTTGGCCATCCTTCTTATCCACCAAATACTTGGGGTAGTTCCGCTTCCAGTGACCAGTCCTTTGCAGTAGAAGCACTTAGTCTCAGGCTTAGGTCCAGACTTGGGCTTCTTCACTTGAGCAGCAACTTGCTTGCCGTTCTTCTTGAAGTTCCTCTTCTTCCCTTTGCCCTTTTCTTGAAACTAGTGGTCTCGTCAACCATCAACACTTGATGTTTTTCTTGATTTCTACCTTTGTCGATTTCAGCATCACGAAGAGCTTGGGAATTGTTTCTGTTATCCCTTGCATATTATAGTTCATCACGAAGTTCTACTAACTTGGTGATGGTGACTAGAGAATTCTGTTAATCACTATCTTATCTAGAAGATTAACTCCCACTTGATTCAAGCGATTGTAGTACCCAGACAATCTGAGCACATGCTCACTGCTTGAGCTATTCTCCTCCATCTTTTAGCTATAGAACTTGTTGGAGACTTCATATCTCTCAACTCGGGTATTTGCTAGAAATATTAACTTCAACTCCTGGAACATCTCATATGGTCCATGACGTTCAAAACGTCTTTGACGTCCCGATTCTAAGCCGTTAAGCATGGTGCACTAAACTATCAAGTAGTCATCATATTGAGCTAGCCAAACGTTCATAACGCCTGCATCTGCTCCTGCAATAGGTCTGTCACCTAGCGGTGCATCAAGGACATAATTCTTTTGTGCAGCAATGAGGAAAATCCTCAGATCACGAATCCAATCCGTATCATTGCTACTAACATCTTTCAACTTAGTTTTCTCTAGGATCGTATCAAAAATAAAACAGGGGAGCTAAACGCGAGCAATTGATCTACAACATAGATATGCAAATACTACCAGGACTAAGTTCATGATAAATTAAAGTTCAATTAATCATATTACTTAAGAACTCCCACTTAGATAGACATCCCTCTAATCATCTAAGTGATCACGTGATCCAAATCAACTAAACCATAACCGATCATCACGTGAAATGGAGTAGCTTTCAATGATGAACATCACTATGTTGATCATATCTACTATATGATTCACGCTCGACCTTTCGGTCTCAGTGTTCCGAGGCCATATCTGCATATGCTAGGCTCGTCAAGTTTAACCTGAGTATTCTGCGTGTGCAAAACTGGCTTGCACCTGTTGTAGATGGACGTAGAGCTTATCACACCCGATCATCACGTGGTGTCTGGGCACGACGAACTTTGGCAACGGTGCATACTCAGGGAGAACACTTTTATCTTGAAATTTAGTGAGAGATCATCTTATAATGCTACCGTCAATCAAAGCAAGATAAGATGCATAAAAGATAAACATCACATGCAATCAATATAAGTGATATGATATGGCCATCATCATCTTGTTCTTGTGATCTCCATCTCCGAAGCACCGTCATGATCACCATCGTCACCGGCGCGACACCTTGATCTCCATCGTAGCATCGTTATCGTCTCGCCAATCTTATGCTTCTACGACTATCGCTACCGCTTAGTGATAAAGTAAAGCATTACAGGGCGATTGCATTGCATACAATAAATCGATAACCATATGGCTCCTGCCAGTTGTCGATAACTCGGTTACAAAACATGATCATCTCATACAATAAAATTTAGCATCATGCTTTGACCATATCACATCACAACATACCCTGCAAAAACAAGTTAGACGTCCTCTACTTTGTTGTTGCAAGTTTTTATGTGGCTGCTACGGGCTGAGCAAGAACCGTTCTTGCCTACGCATCAAAACCACAACGATAGTTTGTCAAGTTGGTGTTGTTTTAACCTTCGCAAGGACCGGGCGTAGCCACACTCGGTTCAACAAAAGTTGGAGAAACTGACACCCGCCAGCTACCTGTGTGCAAAGCACATCGGTAGAACCAGTCTTGCGTAAGCGTACGCGTAATGTCGGTCCAGGCCGCTTCATCCAACAATACCACCGAACCAAAGTATGACATGCTGGTAAGCAGTATGACTTATATCGCCCACAACTCACTTGTGTTCTACTTGTGCATATGACATCTACGCATAAAACCAGGCTCTGATACCGCTGTTGGGGAACGTAGTAATTTCAAAAAAATTGTACGCACACGCAAGATCATGGTGATGCATAGCAACGAGAGGGGAGAGTGTTGTCTACGTACCCTTGTAGACTGTAAGCGGAAGCGTTATATCAACGCGGTTGATGTAGTCGTACGTCTTCACGATCCGACCGATCCAAGTACCGAAAGCACGACACCTCCGAGTTCTGCACACGTTCAGCTCGGTGACATCCTCGACTTCTCAATCCAGCAAGAGGGGCGAAGTAGTAGATGAGTTCCGGCAGCACGACGGCGTGGTGACGGTGTTGGTGAAGAACAATCTTCACAGGGCTTCGCCTAAGCACTACGAAAACTATGAGGGAGGATAAACTAGAGGAGACGGGGTTGCCGGCACACGGCTTGGTGTTTCTTGATGTATCTTGGGTGCTAGCCCTACCCCTCTATTTATATGTTGAGCCTTGGGGTCGAAACTTGGAGTAAAAGCCTCCACAAAGTCGGTTTCACCCGAAAGGCAAGAGTCCTTCTCGGACTCCAGGGCCAGACGCCAGAGTTCCCGGCGTCTGGACCCAGACGCCAGGGACCCTGGCGTCTGGCCCGTGGACTCCGCAAAACTTCCTTTTGCGCTTTCCAAAAACCTCGTGGGCTTTCCCCTTTGGCCCAAATAAAGTGTTCTCGTGCCCAAACATTTCGGGAAACATCCGGAACCCCTTCCGATGGATTCCCGAACCTTTCCGAAGATCAAACACTACTATCCACATATCAATCTTTACTTCCGGACCATTCCGGAGTTCCTCGTCATATCCGTGATCTCATCAAAAACTCCGAACAACATTCGGTCACCAACATACATAACTCATAGTACTATATCGTCAGCGAACGTTAAGCGTGCGGACCCTACGGGTTCGAGAACTATGTAGACATGACTGAGACACCTCTCTGGTCAATAACCAATAGCGGGACCTAGATTCCCATATTGGCTCCTACATATTCTACGAAGATCTTTATCGGTCAGACCGCATAACAACATACGTTGTTCCCTTTGTCATCGGTATGTTACTTGCCCGAGATTCGATCGTCGGTATCTCAATACCTAGTTCAATCTCGTTACCGGCAAGTCTCTTTACTCGTTCCGTAATACATCATCCTGTTGGGGAACGTATTAATTTCAAAAATTTCCTACGCACACGCAAGATCATGGTGATGCATAGCAACGAGAGGGGAGAGTGTTGTCCACGTACCCTCGTAGACCGAAAGCGGAAGCGTTAACACAACGCGGTTGATGTAGTCGTACGTCTTCACGATCCGACCGATCAAGTACCGAACGCACGGCACCTCCGAGTTCAGCACACGTTCAGCTCGATGACGTCCCTCGAACTCCGATCCAGCCGAGTGTTGAGGGAGAGTTTCGTCAGCACGACAGCGTGGTGACGATGATGATGTTCTACCGACGCAGGGCTTCGCCTAAACACCGCTACGATATTATCGAGGTGTAATATGGTGGAGGGGGGCACCGCACACGGCTAAGAGATCAATAGATCAATTGTTGTCTCTATGGGGTGCCCCCCTGCCCCCGTATATAAAGGAGCAAGGGGGAAGGCGGCCGGCCTAGGAAGAGGGCGCCAAGGGGGGAGTCCTACTCCCACCGGGAGTAGGACTCCTCCTTTCCTTGTTAGAGTATGAAAAGGGAAGGGAGAAGGAGAAAGAAGGAAGGGGGCGCCCCCCTCCCTAGTCCAATTCGGACTAGTCCATGGGGAGGGGTGCGGCCACCCTTTGGGGCCTTTCTCTCCTTTCACGTATGGCCCATTAAGGCCCAATACGAATTCCCGTAACTCTCCGGTACTCCGAAAAATACCCGAATCACTCGGAACCTTTCCGATGTCCGAATATAGTCGTCCAATATATCGATCTTTACGTCTCGACCATTTCGAGACTCCCCGTCAAGTCCCTGATCTCATCCGGGACTCCGAACTCCTTCGGTACATCAAAACATATAAACTCATAATATAACTGTCATCGTAATGTTAAGCGTGCGGACCCTACGGGTTCGAGAACTATGTAGACATGACCGAGACACCTCTCCGGTCAATAACCAATAGCGGAACCTGGATGCTCATATTGGCTCCCACATATTCTACGAAGATCTTTATCGGTCAAACCGCATAACAACATACGTTGTTCCCTTTGTCACCGGTATGTTACTTGCCCAAGATTCGATCGTCGGTATCTCAATACCTAGTTCAATCTCGTTACCGGCAAGTCTCTTTACTCGTTCCGTAATACATCATCCCGCAACTAACTCATTAGATACCTCTCCGACAATCGGAGTGACAAATCCTAATCTCGAAATACGCCAACCCAACAAGTACCTTTGGAAGCACCTGTAGAGCACCTTTATAATCACCCAGTTACGTTGTGACGTTTGGTAGCACACAAAGTGTTCCTCCGGTAAACGGGAGTTGCATAATCTCATAGTCATAGGAACATGTATAAGTCATGAAGAAAGCAATAGCAACATACTAAACGATCGAGTGCTAAGCTAACGGAATGGGTCAAGTCAATCACATCATTCTCCTAATGATGTGATCCCGTTAATCAAATGACAACTCATGTCTATGGCTAGGAAACATCACCATCTTTGATCAACGAGCTAGTCAAGTGGAGGCATACTAATGACACTCTGTTTGTCTATGTATTCACACATGTATTATGTTTCCGGTTAATACAATTCTAGCATGAATAATAAACATTTATCATGATATAAGGAAATAAATAATAACTTTATTATTGCCTCTAGGGCATATTTCCTTCAGTCTCCCACTTGCACTAGAGTCAATAATCTAGTTCACATCGCCATGTGATTTAACATCAATAGTTCACATCACCATGTGATTAACGCCCATAGTTCACATCGTCATGTGACCAACAACCAAAGGGTTTACTAGAGTCAGTAATCTAGTTCACATCGCTATGTGATTAACACCCAAAGAGTACTAAGGTGTGATCATGTTTTGCTTGTGAGATAATTTTAGTCAACGGGTCTGTCACATTCAGATTCGTAAGTATTTTGCAAATTTCTATGTCTACAATGCTCTGCACGGAGCTACTCTAGCTAATTGCTCCCACTTTCAATATGTATCTAGACCGAGACTTAGAGTCATCTAGATTAGTGTCAAAACTTGCATCGACGTAACCCTTTACGACGAACCTTTTGTCACTTCCATAATCGAGAAACATATCCTTATTCCAGTAAGGATAATTTTGACGCTGTCCAGTGATCTACTCCTAGATCACTATTGTACTCCCTTGCCAAAATCAGTGTAGGGTATACAATGGATCTGGTACTTAGCATAGCATACTTGATAGAACCTATGACTGAGGCATAGGGAATGACTCTTCATTCTCTTTCTATTTTTCTGCCGTGGTCGGGTTTTGAGTCTTTACCCAACTTCACACCTTGTAACACAGGCAAGAACTCTTTCTTTGACTGTTCCATTTTGAACTATTTGAAAATCTTGTCAAGGTATGTACTCATTGAAAAAACTTATCAAGCATCTTGATTTATCTCTATAAATCTTGATGCTCAATATGTAAGCAGCTTCACCGAGGTCTTTCTTTGAAAAACTCCTTTCAAACACTCCTTTATGCTTTGCAGAATAATTCTACATTATTTCCGATCAACAATATGTCATTCACATATACTTATCAGAAATGTTGTAGTGCTCCCACTCACTTTGTTGTAAATACAGGCTTCACCGCAAGTCTGTATAAAACTATATCCTTTGATCAACTTATCAAAGCGTATATTCCAACTCCGAGATACTTGCACCAGTCCATAGATGGATCGCTGGAGCTTGCATATTTTGTTAGCACCTTTAGGATTGACAAAACCTTGTGGTTGCATCATATACAACTCTTCTATAATAAATCCATTAAGGAATGCAGTTTTGTTTATCCATTTGCCAGATTTCATAAAATGCGGCAATTGCTAACATGATTCGGACAGACTTAAGCATAGATACGAGTGAGAAACTCTCATCGTAGTCAACACCTTAAACTTGTCGAAAACCTTTTTGCGACAATTCTAGCTTTGTAGATAGTAACACTACTATCAGTGTCCGTCTTCCTCTTGAAGATCCATTTAATCTCAAGGGCTCGCCGGTCATTGGGCAAGTCAATCAAAGTCCATACTTTGTTCTCATACATGGATCTCATCTCAGATTTCATCGCCTCAAGCCATTTACGGAATCTGGGCTCACCATCGCTTCTTCATAGTTTGTAGGTTCGTCATGGTCTAGTAACATAACCTCCAGAACAGGATTACCGTACCACTCTGGTGCGGATCTTACTCTGGTTGACCTACGAGGTTTAGTAACAACTTGATCTGAAATTTCATGATCATCATCATTAACTTCCTCACTCATTGGTATAGTCGTCACAGGAACCGTTTTCTGTGATGAACTACTTTCCAATAAGGGAGCAGGTACAGTTACCTCATCAAGTTCTACTTTCCTCCCACTCACTTCTTTCGAGAGAAACTCCTTCTCTAGAAAGGATCCATTTTTAGCAACGAATGTCTTGTCTTCAGATCTGTGATAGAAGGTGTACCCAACAGTCTCCTTTGGGTATCCTATGAAGATACATTTCTCCGATTTGGGTTCGAGCTTATCAGGTTGAAGCTTTTTCACATAAGCATCGCAGCCCCAATCTTTAAGAAGCGACATCTTTGGTTTCTTGCCAAACCATAGTTCATACGGTGTCGTCTCAAACGGATTTAGACGGTGCCCTTTTTTTTACGTGAATGCAGCTGTCTCTAATGCATAACCCCAAAACTATAATGGTAAATCGGTAAGAAACATCATAGATTGCACTATATCCAATAAAGTACGTTATGACGTTCGGACACACCATTATGCTGTGGTGTTCCAGGTGGCATGAATTTGTGAAACTATTCCACATTGTTTTAATTGAAGACCAAACTCGTAACTCAAATATTTGTCTCCACGATCAGATCGTAGAAACCTTATTTTCTTGTCACGATGATTTTCCACTTCACTCTGAAATTCTTTGAACTTTTCAAATGCTTCAGACTTCTGTTTCATCAAGTAGATATACCCATATCTGCTCAAATCATCTGTGAAGGTCAGAAAATAACGATACCCGCCGCGAGCCTCAACACTCATCGGATCGCATACATCAGTATGTATTATTTCCAATAAGTCAGTTGCTCGCTCCATCGTTCTGGAGAACGGAGTCTTAGTCATCTTGCCCATAAGGCATGGTTCGCAAGCATCAAGTGATTCATAATCAAGTGATTCCAAAGCCCATCAGCATGGAGTTTCTTCATGCGCTTTACACCAATATGACCTAAACGGCAGTGCCACAAATAAGTTGCACTATCATTATTAACTTTGCATCTTTTGGCTTCAAATTTATGAATATGTGTATCACTACGATCGAGATCCAACGAACCATTTTCATTGGGTGTGTAACCATATAAGGTTTTATTCATGTAAACAGAACAACAATTATTCTCTAACTTAAATGAATAACCGTATTGCAATAAAAATGATCAAATCATATTCATGCTCAACGCAAACACCAAATAACATTTATTTAGGTTCAACACTAATCCCGAAAGTATAGGGAGTGTGCGATGATGATCATATCAATCTTGGAACCATTTCCAATACACATCGTCACTTCATCCTTAACTAGTTTCTGTTCATTATGCAACTCCCGTTTCGAGTTACTACTCTTTAGCAACTGAACCAGCACCTAATACCGAGGGGTTGCTACGAACACTAGTAAAATACACATCAATAATCTGTATATCAAATATACCTTCGTTCACTTTGCCATCCTTCTTATCCACGAAATACTTGGGGTAGTTCTGCTTCCAGTGACCAGTCCCTTTTGCAGTAGAAGCACTTAGTCTCAGGCTTAGGACCAGACTTAGGCTTCTTCACTTGAGCAGCAACTTGCTTGCCGTTCTTCTTGAAGTTCCCCTTCTTCCCTTTGCCCTTTTCTTGAAACTAGTGGTCTCGTCAACCATCAACACTTGATGTTTTTCTTGATTTCTACCTTCGTCGATTTCAGCATCACGAAGAGCTCGGGAATTACATTCGTCATCCCTTGCATACTATAGTTCATCACGAAGTTCTACTAACTTGGTGATGGTGACTAGAGAATTCTGTCAATCACTATTTTATCTGGAAGATTAACTCCCATTTGATTCAAGCGATTGTAGTACCCAGACAATCTGAGCACATGCTCACTGCTTGAGCTATTCTCCTCCATCTTTTAGCTATAGAACTTGTTGGAGACTTCATATCTCTCAACTCGGGTATTTGCTTGAAATATTAACTTTAAATCTTGGAACATCTCATATGGTCCATGACGTACAAAACGTCTTTGAAATCCCGATTCTAAGCCGTTAAGCATGGCG
The DNA here is from genome assembly GCF_002575655.3 of Aegilops tauschii subsp. strangulata. Lineage (NCBI taxonomy): Eukaryota > Viridiplantae > Streptophyta > Magnoliopsida > Poales > Poaceae > Aegilops > Aegilops tauschii. The sequence continues at coordinate 395,572,556 of NC_053040.3, read as the reverse complement.
CACTAAACTATCAAGTAGTCATCATACCAAGCTTTTGTCAAACGTTCATAACGTCTGCATCTGCTCCTGCAATAGGTCTGTCACCTAGCGGTGCATCAAGGACATAATTCTTCTGTGCAGCAATGAGGATAATCCTCAGATCACGGATCCAATCCGCATCTTTGCTACTAACATCTTTCAACATAATTTTTCTCTAGGAACATATAAAAAATAAACACAGGGAAGCAACAACGCGAGCTATTGGTCTACAACATAATTTGCAAAATACTATCAGGACTAAGTTCATGATAAATTTAAGTTCAATTAATCATATTACTTAAGAACTCCCACTTAGATAGACATCCCTCTAATCATCTAAGTGATTACGTGATCCAAATCAACTAAACCATGTCCGATCATCACGTGAGATGGAGTAGTTTCAATGGTGAACATCACTATGTTGATCATATCTACTATATGATTCACGCTCGACCTTTCGGTCTCCGTGTTCCGAGGCCATATCTGCATATGCTAGGCTCGTCAAGTTTAACCTGAGTATTCCGCGTGTGCAACTGTTTTGCACCCGTTGTATTTGAACGTAGAGCCTATCACACCGGATCATCACGTGGTGTCTCAGCACGAAGAACTTTCGCAACGGTGCATACTCAGGGAGAACACTTTTATCTTGAAATTTTAGTGAGAGATCATCTTATAATGCTACCGTCAATCAAAGCAAGATAAGATGCATAAAAGATAAACATCACATGCAATCAATATAAGTGATATGATATGGACATCATCATCTTGTGCTTGTGATCTCCATCTCCGAAGCACCGTCATGATCACCATCGTCACCGGCGCGACACCTTGATCTCCATCGTAGCATCGTTGTCGTCTCGCCAACTATTGCTTTTACGACTATCGCTACCGCTTAGTGATAAAGTAAAACAATTACATGGCGATTGCATTGCATACAATAAAGCGACAACCATATGGCTCCTGCCAGTTGCCGATAACTCGGTTACAAAACATGATCATCTCATACAATAAAATGTAGCATCATGTCTTGACCATATCACATCACAACATGCCCTGCAAAAACAAGTTAGACGTCCTCTACTTTGTTGTTGCAAGTTTTTACGTGGCTGCTACGGGCTTAGCAAGAACCGTTCTTACCTACGCATCAAAACCACTACGATAGTTTGTCAAGTTGGTGCTGTTTTAACCTTCGCAAGGATCGGGCATAGCCACACTCGGTTCAACTAAAGTGAGAGAGACAGACACCCGCCAGTCACCGTTAAGCAACGAGTGCTCGCAACGGTGAAACCAGTCTCGCGTAAGCGTACGCGTAATGTCGGTCCGGGCCGCTTCATCTCACAATACCGCCGAACCAAAGTATGACATGCTGGTAAGCAGTATGACTTATATCGCCCACAACTCACTTGTGTTCTACTCGTGCATAACATCAACGCATAAACCAGGCTCGGATGCCACTGTTGGGGAACGTAGTAATTTCAAAAATTTCCTACACACACACAAGATCATGGTGATGCATAGCAACGAGAGGGGAGAGTGTTGTCCACGTACCCTCGTAGACCAAAAGCGGAAGCGTTAACACAACGCGGTTGATGTAGTCGTACGTCTTCACGATCCGACCGATCAAGTACCGAACGCACGACACCTCCGAGTTCAGCACACGTTCAGCTCGATGACGTCCCTCGAACTCCGATCCAGCCGAGTGTTGAGGGAGAGTTTCGTCAGCACGACGGCGCGGTGACGATGATGATGTTCTACCGACGCAGGGCTTCGCCTAAGCACCGCTACGATATTATCGAGGTGTAATATGGCGGAGGGGGGCACCGCACACGGATAAGAGATCAATAGATCAATTGTTGTCTCTATGGGGTTCCCCCCTGCCCCCGTATATAAAGGAGCAAGGGGGAAGGCGGCCGGCCTAGGAGGAGGGCGCGCCAAGGGGGGAGTCCTACTCCTACCGGGAGTAGGACTCCTCCTTTCCTTGTTAGAGTAGGAAAAGGGAAGGGAGAAGGAGAAAGAAGGAAGGGGGCGCCCCCCCTCCCTAGTCCAATTCGGACTAGTCCATGGGGAGGGGTGCGGCCACCCTTTGGGGCCTTTCCCTCCTTTCCCGTATGGCCCATTAAGGCCCAATACGAATTCCCGTAACTCTCCGGTACTCCGAAAAATACCCGAATCACTCGGAACCTTTCCGATGTCCAAATATAGACGTCCAATATATCGATCTTTACGTCTCGACCATTTCGAGACTCCTCGTCAAGTCCCTGATCTCATCCGGGACTCCGAACTCCTTCGGTACATCAAAACATATAAACTCATAATATAACTGTCATCGTAACGTTAAGCGTGCGGACCCTACGGGTTCGAGAACAATGTAGACATGACCGAGACACCTCTCCGGTCAATAACCAATAGCGGAACCTGGATGCTCATATTGGCTCCCACATATTCTACGAAGATCTTTATCGGTCAAACCGCATAACAACATACGTTGTTCCCTTTGTCACCGGTATGTTACTTGCCCGAGATTCGATCGTCGGTATCTCAATACCTAGTTCAATCTCGTTACCGGAAAGTCTCTTTACTCGTTCCGTAATACATCATCCCGCAACTAACTCATTAGTTACAATGCTGGCAAGGCTTATAGTGATGTGCATTACCGAGTGGGCCCAGAGATACCTCTCCGACAATCGGAGTGACAAATCCTAATCTCGAAATACGCCAACCCAACAAGTACCTTCGGAGACACCTGGAGAGCACCTTTATAATCACCCAGTTACATTGTGACGTTTGGTAGCACACAAAGTGTTCCTCCGGTAAACGGGAGTTGCATAATCTCATAGTCATAGGAACATGTATAAGTCATGAAGAAAGCAATAGCAACATACTAAACGATCGAGTGCTAAGCTAACGGAATGGGTCAAGTCAATCACATCATTCTCCTAATGATGTGATCCCGTTAATCAAATGACAACTCATGTCAATGGCTAGGAAACATAACCATCTTTGATCAACGAGCTAGTCAAGTAGAGGCATACTAGTGACATATTGTTTTGTCTATGTATTCACACATGTATCAAGTTTCCGGTTAATACAATTCTAGCATGAATAATAAACATTTATCATGAAATAAGGAAATAAATAATAACTTTATTATTGCCTCTAGGGCATATTTCCTTCACGGTGCTGGCTTGGGGCGCGGCGGCGGTGAGGCGCGCGGCTGTGGCGGAGGCTAGGGCATGGGATGGAGCTGCCACGGCTGCGTGGGGTGGGGCGCGCAGGGGCGTGGTCCGGCGTTGCCCTGGCGGCGGATCTGGATCCCGGCAGCGCGGGCCGTGGGTGGCGAGGGCAGTAGCTGGGATCCGGCTTCGGGTTCTTGGCGGCTGTGGGGTCCTTCCCCATATCGGGCGCGCGACGGAGCTTCTCGGGCGGCGGCGGTTCCGGCAGCAGCGCGCTGCATCGGACGACGCGGCTCCGGGTGGTGAGGAGTGTTGGGGATCGTAGCAGAATTTTAAAATTTCCTACGCATCACCAAGATCCATCTATGGAGTATACTAGCAACGAGGGGAAAGGAGTGCATCTACATACCCTTGTAGATCACGAGCGGAAGCGTTCAAGTGAACGGGGTTGATGGAGTCGTACTCGCTGTGATCCAAATCACCGATGACCGAGTGCCGAACGGACGGCACCTCCGCGTTCAACACACGTACGGAGCAGCGACGTCTCCTCCTTCTTGATCCAGCAAGGGGGAAGGAGAGATTGATGGAGATCCAGCAGCACGACGGCGTGGTGGTGGAAGTAGCGGGGATCTCGGCAGGGCTTCGCCAAGCTTCTGCGAGAGGGAGATGTGTTGCAGGGGGAGAGGGAGGCGCCAGGGGCTGTGGTGCTGCTGCCCTCCCTCCCCCCCACTATATATAGGGACCCCTGGGGGGCGCCGGCCCTGGGAGATCAGATCTCCAAGGGGGGGGCGGCCAAGGGGGAAGGGGGTGGCTTTCCCCCCAAGCCAAGTGGGGCGCCCCCCACCCCTAGGGTTTCCAACCCTAGGCGCAGGGGGAGGCCCAATGGGGGGAGCCCCAGCCCACTAAGGGCTGGTTCCCTTCCCACTTCAGCCCATGGGGCCCTCCGGGATAGGTGGCCCCACCCGGTGGACCCCCGGGACCCTTCCGGTGGTCCTGGTACAATACCGATAACCCCCGAAACTTTCCCGGTGGCCGAAACTGGACTTCCTATATATAATTCTTCACCTCCGGACCATTCCGGAACTCATCGTGATATCCGGGATCTCATCCGGGACTCCGAACAACTTTCAGGTTTCCGCATACTAATATCTCTACAACCCTAGCGTCACCGAACCTTAAGTGTGTAGACCCTACGGGGTTCGGGAGACATGCAGACATGACCGAGACGCCTCTCCGGTCAATAACCAACAGCGGGATCTGGATACCCATGTTGGCTCCCACATGTTCCACGATGATCTCATCGGATGAACCACGATGTCGAGGATTCAATCAATCCCGTATACAATTCCCTTTGTCAATCGGTACGTTACTTGCCCGAGATTCGATCGTCGGTATCCCAATACCTTGTTAAATATCGTTACCGGCAAGTCACTTTACTCGTACCGTAATGCATGATCCCGTGGCTAACTCCTTAGTCACATTGAGCTCATTATGATGATGCATTACCGAGTGGGCCCAGAGATACCTCTCCGTCATACGGAGTGACAAATCCCAGTCTCGATCCGTGTCAACCCAACAGACACTTTCAGAGATACCCGTAGTGTACCTTTATAGTCACCCGGTTATGTTGTGACGTTTGGTACACCCAAAGCACTCCTACGGTATCCGGGAGTTACACGATCTCATGGTCTAAGGAAAAGATACTTGACATTGGAAAAGCTCTAGCAAACGAACTACACGATCTTTTGTGCTATGCTTAGGATTGGGTCTTGTCCATCACATCATTCTCCTAATGATGCGATCCCGTTATCAATGACATCCAATGTCCATAGTCAGGAAACCATGACTATCTGTTGATCAACGAGCTAGTCAACTAGAGGCTCACTAGGGACATGTTGTGGTCTATATATTCACACATGTATTACGATTTCCGGATAACACAATTTTAGCATGAACAATACACAATTATCATGAACAAAGAAATATAATAATAACCATTTATTATTGCCTCTAGGGCATATTTCCAACAGTCTCCCACTTGCACTAGAGTCAATAATCTAGTTACATTGTGATGAATCGAACACCCATAGCGTTCTGGTGTTGATCATGTTTTGCTCTAGGGAGAGGTTTAGTCAACGGATCTGCTACATTCAGGTCCGTATGCACTTTACAAATATCTATGTCTCCATTTTGAACACTTTCACGAATGGAGTTGAAGCGACGCTTGATATGCCTGGTCTTCCTGTGAAACCTGGGCTCCTTGGCAAGGGCAATAGCTCCGGTGTTGTCACAGAAGAGAGTCATCGGGCCCGACGCATTGGGAATCACCCCTAGGTCGGTAATGAACTCCTTCATCTAGATTGCTTCTTGCGCTGCCTCTGAGGCTGCCATATACTCCGCTTCACATGTAGATCCCGCCACGACGCTTTGCTTGCAACTGCACCAGCTTACTGCCCCTCCATTCAAAATATACACATATCCGGTTTGTGACTTCGAGTCATCCAGATCTGTGTCGAAGCTAGCATCGACGTAACCCTTTACGACGAGCTCTTCGTCACCTCCGTAAACGAGAAACATATCCTTAGTCCTCTTCAGGTACTTCAGGATATTCTTGACCGCTGTCCAGTGTTCAATGCCGGGATTACTTTGGTACCTTCCTACCAAACTTACGGCAAGGTTTACATCAGGTCTGGTACACAGCATGGCATACATAATAGACCCTATGGCCGAGGCATAGGGGATGACACTCATCTTTTCTCTATCTTCTGCCGTGGTCGGGCATTGAGCCGTGCTCAATTGCACACCTTGCAATACAGGCAAGAACCCCTTCTTGGACTGATCCATATTGAACTTCTTCAATATCTTGTCAAGGTACGTACTCTGTGAAAGACCAATGAGGCGTCTTGATCTATCTCTATAGATCTTGATGCCTAATATATAAGCAGCTTCTCCAAGGTCCTTCATTGAAAAACACTTATTCAAGTAGGCCTTTATACTTTCCAAGAATTCTATATCATTTCCCATCAATAGTATGTCATCCACATATAATAAGAGAAATGCTACAGAGCTCCCACTCACTTTCTTGTAAACACATGCTTCTCCATAAGTCTGTGTAAACCCAAACGCTTTGATCATCTCATCAAAACGAATGTTCCAACTCCGAGATGCTTGCACCAGCCCATAGATGGAGCGCTGGAGCTTGCATACCTTATTAGCATTCTTAGGATTGACAAAACCTTCCAGCTGCATCATATACAATTGTTCCTTAAGAAAGCCGTTAAGGAATGCCGTTTTGACATCCATTTGCCATATCTCATAATCATAGAATGCGGCAATTGCTAACATGATTCGGACGGACTTCAGCTTCGCTACGGGTGAGAAAGTCTCATCGTAGTCAACCCCTTGAACTTGTCGATAACCCTTAGCGACAAGTCGAGCCTTATAGATGGTCACATTACCATCCGCGTCTGTCTTATTCTTAAAGATCCATTTATTTTCTATGGCTCGCCGATCATCGGGCAAGTCAGTCAAAGTCCATACTTCGTTTTCATACATGGATCCTATCTCGGATTTCATGGCTTCTAGCCATTTGTCGGAATCCGGGCCCGCCATCGCTTCTTCGTAGTTCGAAGGTTCACCATTGTCTAACAACATGATTTCCAGGACAGGGTTGCCGTACCACTCTGGTGCGGAACGTGTCCTTGTGGACCTACGAAGTTCAGCAGTTACTTGATCCGAAGCTTCATGATCATCATCATTAACTTCCTCCCCAGTCGGTGTAGTCACCATAGGAACATCTTCCCGTGCTGTGCTACTTTCCGGTTCGGAAGGGGTGACTATCACCTCATCAAGTTCCACTTTCCTCCCACTTAATTCTTTCGAGAGAAACTCTTTCTCCAGAAAGGACCCGTTCTTGGCAACAAAGATCTTGCCTTCGGATCTGAGGTAGAAGGTATACCCAATGGTTTCCTTAGGGTATCCTATGAAGACGCATTTTTCTGACTTGGGTTCGAGCTTTTCAGGTTGAAGTTTCCTGACATAAGCATCGCATCCCCAAACTTTTAGAAAAGACAGCTTAGGTTTCTTCCCAAACCATATCATACGGTGTCGTCTCAATGGATTTCGACGGTGCCATATTTAAAGTGAATGCGGCAGTCTCTAAAGCATAGCCCCAAAATGAGAGCGGTAGATCGGTAAGAGACATCATAGATCGCACCATATCCAATAGAGTGCGATTACGACGTTCGGACACACCGTTTCGCTGAGGTGTTCCGGGCGGCGTGAGTTGTGAAACGATTCCACATTTCTTTAAGTGCGTACCAAATTCATGACTTAAATATTCTCCACCACGATCTGATCGTAAGAATTTTATTTTTCTGTCACGTTGATTCTCAACCTCACTCTGAAATTCCTTGAACTTTTCAAAGGTTTCAGACTTGTGTTTCATTAGGTAAACATACCCATATCTACTTAAATCATCAGTGAGAGTGAGAACATAACGATAGCCACCGCGAGCCTCAACACTCATTGGACCGCACACATCAGTATGTATGATTTCCAATAAGTTGGTTGCTCGCTCCATTGTTCCGGAGAACGGAGTCTTGGTCATCTTGCCCATGAGGCTGGTTCGCACGTGTCAAATGATTCGTAATCAAGAGACTCCAAAAGTCCATCTGCATGGAGCTTCTTCATGCGTTTGACACCAATGTGACCAAGGCGGCAGTGCCACAAGTATGTGGGACTATCGTTATCAACTTTACATCTTTTGGTATTCACACTATGAATATGTGTAACATCACGTTCGAGATTCATCAAGAATAAACCATTGACCAGCAGGGCATGACCATAAAACATATCTCTCATATAAATAGAACAACCATTATTCTCGGATTTAAATGAGTAGCCATCTCGAATTAAACGAGATCCAGATACAATGTTCATGCTCAAAGCTGGCACTAAATAACAATTATTGAGGTTTAAAACTAATACCGTAGGTAAATGCAGAGGTAGCGTGCCGACGGCGATCACATCAACCTTGGAACCATTCCCGACGCGCATCGTCACCTCATCCTTTGCCAGTCTCCGCTTATTCCGCAGTTCCTGTTTTGAGTTACAAATATGAGCAACCGCACCGGTATCAAATACCCAGGAGCTACTACGAGTACTGGTAAGGTACACATCAATTACATGTATATCACATATACCTTTGGTGTTGCCGGCCTTCTTATCCGCTAAGTATTTGGGGCAGTTCCGCTTCCAGTGACCACTTCCCTTGCAATAAAAGCACTCAGTCTCAGGCTTGGGTCCACTCTTCGACTTCTTCCCGACAACTGGCTTACCGGGTGCGGCAACTCCCTTACCGTCCTTCTTGAAGTTCTTCTTACCCTTGCCTTTCTTGAACTTAGTGGTTTTATTCACCATCAACACTTGATGTTCCTTTTTGATCTCCACCTCCGCTGATTTCAGCATTGAATATACCTCAGGAATGGTCTTTTCCATCCCCTGCATATTGAAGTTCATCACAAAGCTCTTGTAGCTCGGTGGAAGCGACTGAAGGATTCTGTCAATGACCGCGTCATCCGGGAGATTAACTCCCAGCTGAGACAAGCGGTTGTGTAACCCAGACATTCTGAGTATGTGCTCACTAACAGAACTATTTTCCTCCATTTTACAGCTGAAGAACTTGTCGGAGACTTCATATCTCTCGACCCGGGCATGAGCTTGGAAAACCATTTTCATCTCTTCGAACATCTCATATGCTCCATGCTTCTCAAAACGCTTTTGGAGCCCCGGTTCTAAGCTGTAAAGCATGCCGCACTGAACGAGGGAGTAATCATCAGCACGTGATTGCCAAGCGTTCATAACGTCTTGGTTCTCTGGGATGGGTGCTTCACCTAGCGGTGCTTCTAAGACATAATCTTTCTTGGCAGCTATGAGGATGATCCTCAGGTTCCGAACCCAGTCCGTATAGTTGCTGCCATCATCTTTCAGCTTGGTTTTCTCTAGGAACGCGTTGAAGTTGAGGACAACGTGGGCCATTTGATCTACAAGACATATTGTAAAGATTTTAGACTAAGTTCATGATAATTAAGTTCATCTAATCAAATTATTCAATGAACTCCCACTCAGATAGACATCCCTCTAGTCATCTAAGTGAAACATGATCCGAGTTAACTAGCCCGTGTCCGATCATCACGTGAGACGGACTAGTCAAGATCGGTGAACATCTCCATGTTGATCGTATCTTCTATACGACTCATGCTCGACCTTTCGGTCTTCCGTGTTCCGAGGCCATGTCTGTACATGCTAGGCTCGTCAAGTCAACCTAAGTGTATTGCATGTGTTCCGAGGCCATGTCTGTACATGCTAGGCTCGTCCACACCCGTTGTATGCGAACGTTAGAATCTATCACACCCGATCATCACGTGGTGCTTCGAAACAACGAACCTTCGCAACGGTGCATAGTTAGGGGGAACACTTTCTTGAAATTATTATAAGGGATCATCTTACTTACTACCGTCGTTCTAAGCAAATAAGATGCAAAACATGATAAACATCACATGCAATCAAATAGTGACATGATATGGCCAATATCATTCTGCTCCTTTGATCTCCATCTTCGGGGCGTCATGATCATCTTCGTCACCGGCATGACACCATGATCTCCATCATTGTGTCTTCATGAAGTTGTCACGCCAACGATTACTTCTACTTCTATGGCTAACGCGTTTAGCAATAAAGTAAAGTAATTTATATGGCGTTATTCAATGACACGCGGGTCATACAAAAAATAAAGACAACTCCTATGGCTCCTGCCGGTTGTCATACTCATCGACATGCAAGTCGTGATTCCTATTACAAGAATATGATCAATCTCATACATCACATGTATCATTCATCACATCTTCTGGCCATATCACATCACAAGGCACATGCTGCAAAAACAAGTTAGACGTCCTCTAATTGTTGTTGCAAGTTTTTACGTGGCTTCTATAGGTTTCTAGCAAGAACGTTTCTTACCTACGTAAAACCACAACGTGATATGCCAATTTCTATTTACCCTTCATAAGGACCCTTTTCATCGAATCCATTCCGACTAATGTGGGAGAGACAGACACCCGCTAGCCACCTTATGCAACTAGTGCATGTCAGTCGGTGGAACCTGTCTCACGTAAGCGTACGTGTAAGGTCGGTTCGGGCCGCTTCATCCCACAATACCGCCGAAACAAGATAAGACTAGTAGCGGCAAGAAGAATTGGCAACATCTACGCCCACAACTGCTTTGTGTTCTACTCGTGCATAGTAACTACGCATAGGCCTGGCTCATGATGCCACTGTTGGGGATCGTAGCAGAATTTTAAAATTTCCTACGCATCACCAAGATCCATCTATGGAGTATACTAGCAACGAGGGGAAAGGAGTGCATCTACATACCCTTGTAGATTGCGAGCGGAAGCGTTCAAGTGAACGGGGTTGATGGAGTCGTACTCGCCGTGATCCAAATCACCGATGACCGAGTGCAGAACGGACGGCACCTCCGCGTTCAACACACGTACGGAGCAGCAACGTCTCCTCCTTCTTGATCCAGCAAGGGGGAAGGAGAGGTTGATGGAGATCCAGCAGCACGACGGCGTGGTGGTGGAAGTAGCGGGGATCTCGGCAGGGCTTCGCCAAGCTTCTGCGAGAGGGAGAGGTGTTGCAGGGGGAGAGGGAGGCGCCAGGGGCTGTGGTGCTGCTGCCCTCCCTCCCCCCCACTATATATAGGGACCCCTGGGGGGCGCCGGCCCTGGGAGATCAGATCTCCAAGGGGGGGGCGGCGGCCAAGGGGGAAGGGGGGTGGCTTCCCCCCCAAGCCAAGTGGGGCGCCCCCCACCCCTAGGGTTTCCAACCCTAGGGGCGGGGGGAGGCCCAAGGGGGGGCACCCCAGCCCACTAAGGGCTGGTTCCCTTCCCACTTCAGCCCATGGGGCCTTCCGGGATAGGTGGCCTCACCCGGTGGACCCCCGGGACCCTTCCGGTGGTCCCGGTACAATACCGATAACCCCCGAAACTTTCCCGGTGGCCGAAACTGGACTTCCTATATATGATTCTTCACCTCCGGACCATTCCGGAACTCCTCGTGACGTCCGGGATCTCATCCGGGACTCCGAACAACTTTCGGGTTTCCGCATACTAATATCTCTACAACCCTAGCGTCACCGAACCTTAAGTGTGTAGACCCTACGGGTTCGGGAGACATGCAGACATGCAGAAACTAATATCTCTACAACCACCGGGACCCTTCCGGTGGTCCCGGTACAATACCGATAACCCCCGAAACTTTCCCGGTGGCCGAAACTGGACTTCCTATATATGATTCTTCACCTCCGGACCATTCCGGAACTCCTCGTGACGTCCGGGATCTCATCCGGGACTCCGAACAACTTTCGGGTTTCTGCATACTAATATCTCTACAACCCTAGCGTCACCGAACCTTAAGTGTGTAGACCCTACGGGTTCGGGAGACATGCAGACATGACCGAGACGCCTCTCCGATCAATAACCAACAGTGGGATCTAGATACCCATGTTGGCTCCCACATGTTCCACGATGATCTCATCGGATGAACCACGATGTCGAGGATTCAATCAATCCCGTATACAATTCCCTTTGTCAATCGGTAAGTTACTTGCCCGAGATTCGATCGTCGGTATCCCAATACCTTGTTAAATCTCGTTACCGGCAAGTCACTTTACTCGTACCGTAATGCATGATCCCGTGGCTAACTCCTTAGTCACATTGAGCTCATTATGATGATGCATTACCGAGTGGGCCCAGAGATACCTCTCCATCATACGGAGTGATAAATCCCAGTCTCGATCCGTGTCAACCCAACAGACACTTTCAGAGATACCCGTAGTGTACCTTTATAGTCACCCAGTTATGTTGTGACGTTTGGTACACCCAAAGCACTCCTACGGTATCCGGGAGTTACACGATCTCATGGTCTAAGGAAAAGATACTTGACATTGGAAAAGCTCTAGCAAACGAACTACACGATCTTTTGTGCTATGCTTAGGATTGGGTCTTGTCCATCACATCATTCTCCTAATGATGCGATCCCGTTATCAATGACATCCAATGTCCATAGTCAGGAAACCATGACTATCTGTTGATCAACGAGCTAGTCAACTAGAGGCTCACTAGGGACATGTTGTGGTCTATATATTCACACATGTATTACGATTTCCGGATAACACAATTTTAGCATGAACAATACCCAATTATCATGAACAAAGAAATATAATAATAACCATTTATTATTGCCTCTAGGGCATATTTCCAACAGTCTCCCACTTGCACTAGAGTCAATAATCTAGTTACATTGTGATGAATCGAACACCCATAGCGTTCTGGTGTTGATCATGTTTTGCTCTAGGGAGAGGTTTAGTCAACGGATCTGCTACATTCAGGTCCGTATGCACTTTACAAATATCTATGTCTCCATTTTGAACACTTTCACGAATGGAGTTGAAGCGACGCTTGATATGCCTGGTCTTCCTGTGAAACCTGGGCTCCTTGGCAAGGGCAATAGCTCCAGTGTTGTCACAGAAGAGAGTCATCGGGCCCGATGCATTGGGAATCACCCCTAGGTCGGTAATGAACTCCTTCATCCAGATTGCTTCTTGCGCTGCCTCTGAGGCTGCCATGTACTCCGCTTCACATGTAGATCCCACCACGACGCTTTGCTTGCAACTGCACCAGCTTACTGCCCCTCCATTCAAAATATACACGTATCCGGTTTGTGACTTCGAGTCATCCAGATCTGTGTCGAAGCTAGCATCGACGTAACCCTTTACGACGAGCTCTTCGTCACCTCCGTAAACGAGAAACATATCCTTAGTCCTCTTCAGGTACTTCAGGATATTCTTGACCGCTGTCCAGTGTTCCATGCCGGGATTACTTTGGTACCTTCCTACCAAACTTACGGCAAGGCTTACATCAGGTCTGGTACACAGCATGGCATACATAATAGACCCTATGGCCGAGGCATAGGGGATGACACTCATCTTTTCTCTATCTTCTGCCGTGGTCGGGCATTGAGCCGTGCTCAATTGCACACCTTGCAATACAGGCAAGAACCCCTTCTTGGACTGATCCATATTGAACTTCTTCAATACCTTGTCAAGGTACGTACTCTGTGAAAGACCAATGAGGCGTCTTGATCTATCTCTATAGATCTTGATGCCTAATATAAGCAGCTTCTCCAAGGTCCTTCATTGAAAAACACTTATTCAAGTAGGCCTTTATACTTTCCAAGAATTCTGTATCATTTCCCATCAATAGTATGTCATCCACATATAATAAGAGAAATGCTACAGAGCTCCCACTCACTTTCTTGTAAACACATGCTTCTCCATAAGTCTGTGTAAACCCAAACGCTTTGATCATCTCATCAAAACGAATGTTCCAACTCCGAGATGCTTGCACCAGCCCATAGATGGAGCGCTGGAGCTTGCATACCTTGTTAGCATTCTTAGGATCGACAAAACCTTCCGGCTGCATCATATACAATTCTTTCTTAAGAAAGCCGTTAAGGAATGTCGTTTTGACATCCATTTGCCATATCTCATAATCATAGAATGCGGCAATTGCTAACATGATTCGGACGGACTTCAGCTTCGCTACGGGTGAGAAAGTCTCATCGTAGTCAACCCCTTGAACTTGTCGATAACCCTTAGCGACAAGTCGAGCCTTATAGATGGTCACATTACCATCCGCGTTTGTCTTCTTCTTAAAGATCCATTATTTTCTATGGCTCGCCGATCATCGGGCAAGTCAGTCAAAGTCCATACTTCGTTCCTTAGACCATGGGGCGCGGTCACTTGGATGCGGGCTGCCGCGGAGGCCGGCAACAGCGACCTCCTGGCCCAGATCTGGGCCCTTTGGGGCCCCATCTGGGTCTGGGCGGGCCTGGCTCGGCTTCGCTTGTGACGGCTCCGGCGGACGGAGGTGTGGCTCGTGCGAGGGGTTGCGGAGACGGCGGCGCACCCACTGCACCGCGGCGGCGGGAGCTTCACGAGCCATTTCACGCTCGGCCGGGCCCATGTGTCTGGTGTGCTCCCCTTGCTGCGCCCGGTCGGTGACCGTTGATGGCGGTGGAGGTTGTCCCCTCCCGCGTGGCTGCTGACGCTGCCACTCCTCGTTCCCGGCTACTCCCTCTCGGACCCGTCGGTTCCGCTTCGATCTTCACGATGAGACGGCGGTGGTGACTCCAAGACCGTGGTGGCGCATGTTGGCGGGCGGCAAGTGTGGTGGAGCGCGACATATCGGTTGGGGTGGTGGGTGTGTGGCGGACGGGGAAATCCCTGTCGGCTTGGCCGGCACCTACGCGGCGACACTCGTGGGCGCCATCGTTCCTTCTTGAAGGGCGTCGGGTATCCCCCTCACCCATGCTCCTCCGCGTACCGGGGGAAACCCTAGGACCAGTCCGGGCAGCAGCGTGGTCATCGTTGCGTTCCTTCCTGAAAGTGTTGCTTGGTATGCGGTGATCCGTAGTGCTAGGAGTCTAGTGGAAATCTTTGAAGGGCGCAGCGGCCGCGGATCATCATCGTTTTCGTTGATCCGACTCTGTTGTCATTAGTTTCTTTTTCTTTTTTTATTTCTTTTGGGTGTGCTTGTGCTGTCTGCCCAGCAATGAATTCTAAAATGTATCGGGTCGTTGCTATATCTATATAGCGGGGCGAAAGCCTATTTCGATGAAGTAGTATAAGTGTATTGATTTAGTATTAACCTTCTTTTTCGACCGTAGGTCTACCGCAGTTTCTTGCTCCTTCTAGACCCTTATTTTTTTTTTCGTTCAAGAAAGAGCGAGAGATGCATGCACCGCGTCTAGAAAAAGGGTAAAAGCGTGCACGGACTCTGCGTTACGGGACGCACACATGCGGCGATGACGTCGCTGGATGCGCACGGGCTCGACCGATCCATCTCCCCGCGACCCGAGATGCCTGCGCGAACTCAAACTATGCCTCTCGCCCTCTCCCAGTGAATTCCAAGTCCACGCACGCCTAACCATCCCCCGCCCGCCCGCCCCATCTGCCAGTGAGCGAAACAGTTTAAAAGACGGACGGCCCAGATGCACCAGCCCGCGCGATCGTCCGGCCCGATGCGCCACGGCCGGTCGGGGGTACGGTGAGGGTCGCCACCAGCACGGCAGATTTTAATCCCGACGACAGCAACAGTTCTTATCCACCGCGCTCGCGCCTCCATTAATTCGGCCTCCTCCAAACCGTTCGCGTCTGTACTCTCTCTCTCTCTTCCTCCCCCTCCCCCGCCCCCGCCGTGTGAAGTCGCAAGAATCTTCTTCGTGGGCTGCCGCCGCCGCTGCGAGTTGCGATGACGACGGCGACGGCGACGGGGCAGTGGTAGTTAGTACTATCCATCCACGCAAGTCAAAAGGGGCTATAGATCTCTCCGTATATAGCGCAAGCCCCACGGCGGCTGGTTCATTTTTCCGAGCTAGCTGCTGCCGCGCGAGGGTGTAGGAGTAGGAGGGGGAAAGCGAGAGGCCTCCTGCTATGCCCATGGACTACGGGAAGAGGCAGCAGGGCGGGGTGGTGGCGATCGAGTGCGTGGCGGGCGGGTCGCGCGCGGAGGAGTGGGGCACGGGCTGCGCCGAGACGGTGCAGACCGGCGACGTCGTGGAGGAGCTCCTCATCGGGGTCGGCGGCCGCGGCGGGCCGGCCGTGCACGCCGCGCCCTTCAAGGGCGGCCGCGCCGCGCTGCAGAAGCTCCTGCACGCCGCCTACAAGCGCGGGGACACGTCCGTGGAGGTGCGCGTGCGGCGCCCCGCGCACGCGCAGCAGGGGCAGCAGCTGGTGCCGGGGGAGGCGGACAGCAGCGGCGAGCTGCTGGGCCCCGGCTCGGACGCGGCGGCCGCCAGGATGCAGGCCTGCATCGTGCCGCAGGAGACCGCCGGCGGCGGCGGCGGGATGGCGATGGTGGGGCGCAGCCAGAAGTACGTGCTCCGGTCCATCCGCGACCCCAACTACGCCGTCGGGCTCGTCGACCGCAGCGAGAGCGAGTGCGTCGCCTTCCGAGGTAAGTAAACAGCAGCCGCACGGCACCGCCGCGTCTCCACCATCATCCGATCCGCAGATATTTTCTAGAACCTACGCAGATCTTTATTTCCGATTCAACTTGTTCGATTTTTTGCTTGCAATTGCGTTAGTTAGCGAAGAAAAGTACGAAGTCTTCGACTGAGTTTTCGCTACATGCCGGGTTGGACTTGGGAAAAGGGATAGGGCGCCGATGATGCGTGCATGCGTTCCCGCTGCATGCGACTTCCGCGCACAGGTTGGTGTGGCTTTGAATTGACAGGCGACACCATCTTTATCGTTTTCTCTCCCGGCCGATCGATCTCGATCTCGATCGCGATAGAATTCCTTTTGGCGCGCTCGATCATTCACAAGACTCCATTTTTTTAGATAAGGTCCACAAGACTGGGTTCGGCTGCATGCTGGTGCGCCGAGGCATATGCTTGGATCAGTTGTAGCTACGTCGCAAAACTAATTTGGCGTGCTCGATCGCTCACAAGAGTTGGTTTTGGTTGCATGCTGGTGTGCCGAGGCATATTCTTGTGTCAGTTTTAGTCTTTTAGCTTCCGTGGTACGATCATCGCGTTTAGATAGGATATATGATCCGAATATCCTCGTTGCAAGAGCTGCCAATAACATTGTTGTTCTTGTTGTGTTTTACGCAGCTGCCTTTTGTTGTCACCTTTTCGGACTGGCAGCATGGCCTGCTCAACTTATAGAATTGTTTACAGGCTACAGATGATGTGTACATGCATTGCCATCGTCTCCAAAATTTTGACCGTACAGGAGACACCGCGTGATTATGCTAGTGGTTTGGAGATTATCAGGCGTAGCCGCGTAGGTATACGGTAGTGCACCCGTACACACCAATGCTTAGCCAGATCTTACCAAACGTCGAATCATTTAGTCTAGCTCTAGTCGCATGCCCGTACTTCCAGGCAGCAGACACGGCGGTGCACGTTGAATGGAATCTGCATTTGGATTCAATCATTCATACACGGCAACGGCGTCCACTTGCTGATTCAGTATTGAATGGCGCTCTTCCTCTGAGATCATAATGCCGTTCGGAGATTCACCGGTTGACTTTACCTCCGAAGTCGATGGTGTCGCGTCCAGCTTGTTCGCACCTGGAGTAATAAGTAACAAAAATAAATAAAAACTCGCACATGATTGCAGATCGTGCAGACGCCTTGGTTCGAGCTTGAGATTCCTCTGCAAATCTAACGTCGTCTCCTGATGATGATCAAAATAAAGAACTGAAGCACGATTAGAAATACAGGGTTGTTAATTCGCAGTCGAATGAGACATAATCAAATCTCAGTCGATGCTAAATTCGTAGGATTTACATCGAGATCCATGCAAATTTTTCTTTTTAGTTTTTTTTTCGTTTTTACATGTTATGTCACTTGACTTATATCTGATTAAGTCTCAGTCGACTGCACCCTTAGAAATATCGTAATGCTACGTCATGGCGTATCGCTCACGATGGCGGTGGTGTGCATGCATGCATGCAGGGTCGAGGAGCTCTCGGGTGGTGTGCGCGCTGAGCAAGGCGCAACTGCAGGACGGCTACGTGTCCTACCCGTGGGAGAAGAAGATGAAGGAGGTGCTGCCGGTGCCCAGCGCCAGCAGCTTCCTCTCCCTGCTCGTCCTCCCCACCGCGCTCGACCGCGCCAACTCCCGCTACAACTCCGTCGACGACACGCTGGCCCGCGCCAACGCCTGGTTCCTCGCCTCGCAGGCCGCCGGCGTGCCCATCGCCTTCCTCAACGTCCAGACCGAGGCCCTCCTCACCAAGGTTCCTTATACTATATTTTGCCATCAGAATGATTGTGTGGGGGATGTTTTGGTGTTTCTCTGACGTTCTTGCATTGCATGCATGGTGCAGATCTCCGGCGACATGGCCTCGGCGACGGTCAACTCCGGGTCGCTGGCCGACCTCCCGAACCTCGCCAACGCGAGCCTGTACGGGTTCGAGGACTACCACGGCGTGGACATCGGCGTGGTGAAGGCGGTGCGCCTCTGGTTCACCGCGGCCGCCGGAGAAATGCCCGTGGAGATCACCCTCGAGGAGGGCGACACCAAACTCGGCTTCGCCATCAGCCGCACCGAAGAGGTACCAATGCCGGAGGAATGTCTGTCCCCGTACTTCTCCAGTTCTAGCTCTAGTGCACGTTTGAACTGATCCGCTCTTGGAAATGGGAATGGGGTGCAGGGTTTCCTCTACATCTCGTCGGTCATGGAGGACGACGGCAGCCGGCCGGCGCCGTCGACGCGGTCGGGGCTGCGCGACCTCTACCGGGAGGCGAAGCGCGCGTCCAAGCTGCTGGTCATCTCCCGGGTGTCGTGCCGCAAGGTGCTGCCGTGGATGGTGTCCACCTCCGGGGCCATCCGGTGCTTCGACACCGTGTCGCTGAGCCAGAAGCTGTCCCTGCACCGGCACGCCCTGCGCCCCATCCTGCTCCACGTCCTCATGTGGGACTTGGGCACCGACGCGCCGAACCGGCCGCAGGGGGCGCCGTGCCCGACGCCGCAGCCGTCCCCGGCGTTCGCCGAGCTGCTGCGGCAGAACTCCTTCTCGTGGGTCGACCAGCCGCCGCAGGCGGACGACGAGCCCGGGATGGTCCAGGGGAGGGACACCGCCGGGGACGCCTCCTTCAGGTTCCACAACTTCTCGCTGCCCAACAACTGGGTCTGAAGTCTGATGAAACGCCTTGACTACGTGCGTGGCCGCTGTGCTGTACATATGTACATCTCGATTAGCCGGTTTGTGATGAGAAGAAAGAACGCTTTGCAGTGTCACAGCGTACTGCGCAGAGTGGAGTGGACTATAATTTTGACCCCTAAAATAGTGTTACTAGTGCTGTGCGTCTGATGTTTCAGCTCAGAACAGGTTTATCGGTTGCAAAACGGATTGCAAGGATGATTTTCGTAGACAGCAACGCTGATATCAGTTCAGTACACTTCGGTTCGAGAATAACAGCACTGCTATTATTTAATTTTCACAGGTGCTATCAGTTCAGTACACCAGAGCATGAGCATCCACTATAACTTAACAGGGGGATCAAATGGACATATACTTAGCATGGATATAGATAGGGTTGTGTCGAAAATAGACCGGCGCAACCTCGTTATGTCAACAAAGTTGAATGAAGATACAAGTATCAGCTTGGATTATCGCAATTCGCATTCTGACCATAGAAGGCAGACCAACGAGTCACCAAGTCACCAGATTAATCGGCGGTCTGTGTGCACCTAAAGTGCAACCTTCCCTTTCAGATTGATCGCCGAGAGCTCTTGTTCCACATACTCCCCGGCACATATAGGCGGATAACTATGAGCATTGGGTGCTTCAGCAAAGTGGCCCAATGGCTTAAGCGTCGCATCGGAAGCAATGTGCGAGAATAGCTGTTTGGACATGCATAGAAATCGGTTAGTCAATAGCTCGGCAGAGCACACATGATTCTGGAAATCGTCACGAGGTTAGCAGACATGTCGTGGGAATTGAGAGTACTTACCGTTGATGAGATCCTCCACAAGCTTCGGTTCTGCTCTTTAGCTAGTTCTATTGCCTCTAATGTTCTCTTGGTCACCACTACCTCATGCATTCCAGCTAAACATTCACCACCAGTAAGCCATTCCAACTGCACAGAAAGGAACTCATCAACTATTGGCAGGTGTGTCCTTTCAGTGTGTGCGTGT
The DNA here is from genome assembly GCF_002575655.3 of Aegilops tauschii subsp. strangulata. Lineage (NCBI taxonomy): Eukaryota > Viridiplantae > Streptophyta > Magnoliopsida > Poales > Poaceae > Aegilops > Aegilops tauschii. The sequence goes on along the minus strand of NC_053040.3, from coordinate 395,552,588 downwards.
GTGCGCGCATGCTTCACCGCCTCTCCCAATATCCAGAAATAAGGCCCAGCTCTCATTTGCCTAACATTTCCATATATAAATAGATCCTTACACTCAAACGTTTAATATTTCAGGAACGACTAAGATATTAAACTAAAGTTTGATTTTCATGATGACAACATCAACTATATGAGGAAAACCAGTACTTGGATATAAGAATAAAATATTAAAGACGCTATCATAAAACCGGCATTGACCCCTGCAACCGATATGCATAAGTATCCTTTCATCAAACTGTGAGTGTAGAACAATTGAAAATGTATCCAGCGAAAATGCCAGAACTAACCTGTTTCCCTGACTGAATGAGAAGACAGCCAACAGGAACCTTCACCTCCATCTTTTTACCATTTCTTAACCAAATGTTCAGGCCTGGAAATCTACTACGGCCATGTATGGTCAAGAAATTAAGATCATAATGGAACCCAGCAAACACAGTGCCCTCAGAACCATGACGCAGCAGATTACTTCCCGTTGGTGCTAGGAGGTGCGGTCCCTATTGAAACACAACAATAGTTGAGCAGTGTCAATAGGACGATTAAAGAGCTTCAACATGAATAATACTTCTTTTTTAGGGAACATGAATAATACTTCTAGTACTCCAAATGATGAATTGAACAACGGAAGAATCAAAAGACCTCATACCACGACTTTAAACCCACTAAGGCATTGATATTTTACCAATAGTTGGGACTTGGCATTGTTTCAAGAACATTCATTTCAGGAAAAAAATTAAGAATTGTAACAGAACGACTGAGCGTGGCGAGAATTACAACATTACCTCCTTCATCAAAGAGGTAAATGCATCCTTTGACAAGCCAAATCCAATCGCCGCCATCTCAGCAACAACCTACAAAAGAAGTGTGCCCAACCAACTTCTGAATATTGTACAATATAGATTTGCCATTCATAAACTGCAGAAAACATCAATTTAGAAAAAAGTGTGCACTGGATATGTACCTCAATTGCAGAAATCATTTTTGCACCCCAGGAATCCATGGTCTCTTTCCACTCAGGTAAGCCATCAGGAATAACAGGTTCTGCGTTCAGCTCCTACACAAAAATTGCTCGCAATTCAGCATATGACGCACACATAATTGCTACGCGTGAAGCGTGGAATTCATCCAGACTTCCACATCGCAGTGAAATGATCATGTAGAAATGACAACCTTAAAGCGGGTATTCGACGGGCGAGGGCCCACTCTCCACATGTAGCGCCACTTAGGGTCTGGTCCCTTAGGGGTGGCTGGTTGAAACTCCTCTGGCATACTCTTGATCCTGTCTTGCATCTCCTTGTCGACGAGGCTGCGAGGTACCTCCACCCCTTCAGGCGTCACGCCGACCTTATCATACAAACATGATCAGAATCCATCATCGCAAACGGGGTTAACTTAAGCCTTAAAGCACCACACATTCAGCGTAACTTTTGGATATATCAATTTAAGTGCCTGAATTTTCAAGGCGATTTTATAACGCAGCGGATCATATCAGAGAACTTGAACCGGCAACAAGTACTACTTAGTACTTACTGATCCCAGAATGTCCAACTTAATAATTTTGCCCGAACCCTAGTCCCCGTCCCCACCAAATCGGGCACCATAATTCGCAGGGGAGGCGGAAGGGTGAGGAGGCTACGGTACGGCCCCATCAAACGGAATCATTTAGTAGTACCTGGTAGTGGAGGTGGGGGCGCTCCTGGAGGCGCTTGGAGTCGTCGGATCGGGCGAAGTAGCGCTCGACGACGTCGAGGAAGCGGTCGTTGTCGGCGGCGGTGCAGCGGGGGTCCTTGACCAGCAGCGCCCCCGTGTCCCGCAGGCTGGCGCTCACCGTGGCGCAGAGCGCGCGCAGCGCTTCCTCCGCCTCGGCCGGCGCCGCGTCGCCGGCGGCGGCCTGCAGGAAGGGCGCGAGATCCACCACGGGGAGGTCCATTGGGCTGCGCGGCGGGCGGCGGCGGGAGAGGCGAGTTAAATTCCGCTGCCGCTAAAAAAAATGCGGCTGTGAGGGGGATCGGATTGTGGAACCCGCGCTGGCTGCGTCTGTCAGTAGTAGTAACTGGTGGAACAGCGGGTGGGGCGACCGGGCGAGAGAGAAATGTTGCGTGAAGGAAGGGGGCCGAGAGAGGGAGAGCCGGGGCCGGAACCGCAAAACCGGGTGCGCACGGAACCGGCCTGGATAGAGATTCTCCTCCCCGGTACGGCGGCGGTGCTGGCGGCGGTGCGGTCGTGCACGCAAGGAAAAGCCAGAGCGGCGGAGAAGCGGCTCCTGTTTCTTGTGCGCGTCCACTTGTGTCGTGTGGTGGCTTTCCAGCCCGGCGATTGCTGAAAGCAACGTATGCACTTTTTCCCGCTTAATTTTCACAAGCAACAATTCATTCATACCGCAACAGTTTACATCGAGGCCAACTCCAGCGCGCGACTTCAAACAGACGTCGGTTTTGCCCGGATTCTGTCCGTTTGGGTAGGGCAATGGGTCATGTCCGGACCATTTTTCGGATGCGGTGGCCGTGCGCCCAACGCGCGGACGCATCCTGTCCGCATCTTTTTCAAACGCCAATTTTCAAAACCACGCCCTAGTTCAGGCCAGCGGCCCTAGTTCATGCCGGCAACACAACCAGCGCCCCCTACACGTCCTCGCCGGCAACACAGCCAGCGACCGGCAACACAGTCAGCCTACAAAATGAATAGTTTTGGCGCCGGCAACACAGCCAGCGGTCGGGAACACAGCCAGCCCCCAAAATGAATAGGTTTCTCGCGGGCACACAGTCAGCGGCCCAGCGGCCGGCACCCATGCCAGCCTCCAAAAGAATGGCCATGGCCGAACAGGCGACCTAGTTCAGGCCGTCGGCGTCGAATATCTCCTTCTGCCTGGCCTCGAACCAGCTCCTCGTCTTCTCGATCATCTTGGTCAAGTCCACGCTCATGATCACTAGAGCCACCTCCTTTGCTTTGGTTGCAACATTGGTGGCCTCGATGTCGAGCTGCCTCTGCCTGGCCGTGACATTGGCGGCCTCGATGTCGAGCTGCCTTTGCCGGGACGCCTCCTCCATGTCGATCTTCCTCTTCTTGGTCGCCTCCTCCATCTCAAACTTCTTCCTTTGAAGCTCTAGGTATTGCTTCATTTGCTTGTCCTTGCTTTTTCGCTTTTTCTCGTCCCTCACATCCTTTTGAGACATCATGCCATGCAAAGTCTCATGCAAGGCCATGGATGACGCATCACGTATGTCGTCCACCTTGGAGTTGGTCTTGCCCCTCGGCCTCTTCAACGCCTCACCATCTCCACCTCCGGCCAACGCGGCCGTCTTTTTGCCTCTCTTCCTTTGAAGTTCACAATATTGATCTTTGAACTTAGGGCAATTGTTGATGATCGTCCAACAATGCGTAAGAGTGAATGGCTTGTCATTGTGCCGGGACTTGAATGCTTCGAAAGATTGAAACGTCTACACAACCAACAACAATTGAACATGCAAACATATAGAAGGCCGAAGTCTCGTGGCCGTAGCAACGAAAGAACTTGGATGAGGAGAGCATACCATGTCCCCAATGTCGAGACCACTCTCAACGCTCTCAAGTGCGGCACAATACTTGTTGCATTCTTGTTGGATGAACAACCACCTTTTTTGAATCGAGGTGATGCCCTAGTCGCTCGTAAATTGGTAGGGCGCAAACAACTTTCTTTCATGGAATGTTTTGTGAACTCTTGTCCAAAAAACATGTCCCCTTTGTTGCGCACCGGTCCTCGGATCTTGACTAATCTCCATCCAACATTGGCAAATCAACTTGTCCTCTTCTTGTGAGTATGAACCCGTGCGAATGCTCTTCTTCCTCTTTTGTGCTTCCGCTCTTTGGGTGAGCTCGTCGATGAACAATGGCTCGCCCCCAATATCATGCCTTCTTCTTCATCACCATCACCTTCGCAATAGATGTTATCATCTTCATGCCACGAGTCACCATGGTCGTATTCAGCATGGTCATGGGCCTCATTGTCTTCATTGGCAACGAATTGGGCGCGGAGATCCTGACTTTGGGTCTCGTCGGGATCGTAGGCACCGCCATGCCCACCCTCGTTGATGACATTCTCCATGAACTGGCTGTAGAAGGGGTCGTCGACCGTTGGCGTTGGTGTTGGCATTTCGTCGAACAGGACGCGGGGCGACGGCATGGTGCCTGTAGAAGGCGGCCGTGCTTGCTTTCTTTGCATCTCGACGGACGACCGGTCGTCTCTGCTGGACCCCGGCATGATGTTGAGGTCGATGATGGCCGAGGGGCGCGGGGTGGACGGCGCGATCACGCCAACGTCCGGTGATACGTCTCCAACGTATCTATAATTTTTGATTGCTCCATGCTATATTATCTTCTGTTTTGGACATTATTGGGCTTTATTATTCACTTTCATATTATTTTTGGGACTAACCTATTGTAACACCCCGCATGTAACTTGCCATATTTGTAACTCCGACTCTTGCCATTTCCGACTATGTGTTATGATATTCCTTCCGTGGTCGGGTTTTGTCTTTCGTTTTGCATTTTGTCATGTCATGCATTTTCATATCATGTCATCATGTGCATTGCATTTGCATACGTGTTCGTCTCATGCATTCGAGCATTTTCCCCGTTGTCCGTTTTGCAATCCGGCGCTCCTATCTCCTCCGGTGCACCCCTCTTGTTTTCTTTCATGTGCGGGTGTCAAACTTTCTCGAAATGGACCGAGGCTTGTCAAGTGGCCTTATTACACCACCCGGAGACTACCGGTCAAGTTTCGTTCCATTTGGAGGTTGTTTGGTACTCCAACGGTTAACCGGGCATCCGCAATGTCCATTTGAGTGTCCAGCAAAAAGCCCCCTAAAAACCAGACCAAAACCCCTCCAAGTCATCTCCATGCTCTAGGTCGTTCGATCACGATCGTGTGGGCGAAAACCGCACCTCATTTGGAGCCTCCTAGCTCCTTCTACCTATAAATATGCGGGCATCCCGAAATAACATTCGCAGTCTCCCGTAACCCTAAAATCCCTCCGCGCCGCGCCGGACGCGTCCGCTCCGGCCGGACAAGTCGCCGCCGCCCCGCGGCCAACCCGCGGCTGCCACGTGGCAAGCCCGTCGCCGCCGCCGCCGGAGCCCGCGGGCCCAACGCCGGCCCTCCCGGCCCGCAGCTCCGCCGCCCGACGCCCGCGCCCTCCCGCGGCTCGCCCCGCCGCCCGCCGGTCGCGCCGCCGCCGACTCCCTCCGCCGCCGCCGCCCGCCATGCCACCGCCGCCCTCGCCTACAGCCGTCGCCGGCGCCGCCCGCCGTGCCGTGCCCCGCCGCCGTCGTGCGCCGCCACCGGCGCCGCCCCGCGCCTCTCCTCCATCTCCTCCGACCGCCGGCCGCGTCGCCCCTCTCCTCCCGTCGCCGGAGACGAGCTCCCTCGAGCCGGTCCGATCGGATCTGGTAAAAATCTCCGGCGTTGACTTTCTCTTCCCCTCCCCCCGAAACTGCTTAGTCCTCAAGTTTTCATAGCATATTGACCTGTTCATCGTTGCGTAACTTCTTCAATGTAGCTCCACTTCGCGCGTGTAATATGTCAAATTGTTCGTCTCATGATGCTCTTAATTTTGTTCAATTGCACCATGTTCATTAGAGGTCATCTTGATACCCAAATCTCTGTTGGAAGAGGCTAGTTGCTGTTATATGCTGGTTCTTATCAGAACTTGGAGATTTGTCATTTTTGTATCATTTAATCTGTGCATCTTATGGGCATGAGCTCTACATGTGTTTCGAAGTATGCCATGCCATCTTTCCAGTGCTGTATGCCATGTATTTTTGTGATCTCTGTGGTGACTAGCACAAGCATGCAAACTAGGCTCCGTAATGTTTCTGATTTCAGGGACTTAGTGATTTCTCTTAAGTCTTTGTCTGCTGTTATTTTGTTGCCATGTAAACTTGATGCTACAGAGAGATCCATACATATTTTGGAGATGTTTAGTAAGGATGTTTTGTAGCTATAGTTGTAGTTGGTCCATTCCAGCCCTTTTTTGCAATTATGGAGTGCCATAGCATGACTCAATCTTGCTCTACTTTTGCTATAAAATATTTCTGGCAGATTCTTAACATGATATGCAAATTTGCCAAGCTTATTGTAGTTGATCCATCTATGATATGCTCTTGTTCTTATCATGGATAGCTTCATAAACATGCCATCTTGCTGTAGGTATGCTTGTTTTGTCATGCATTGCTCTGTAGTGAGTGCATCAAGCTCACAAAGAGGCCTACATATTATTATTTCTGCCATGCTCTGTTTTCTGCTAAGTCTGAAACCTGATAACGAAACTTGCTATATTTACATGCTTGCCATCATATCTTCTGGTCCTTTTTGGCTTATGGTCAGTAAGGGACTTTTGACATGGGCATTTATTAGAATACTTCCATGCCAAGTTTTGCCATGTTAAGTTCTTGTAGCATGTTGATTTCGTGCTCTGAACATTGCTACCTGATGCTGTTTTCTGTCGTGTCCAGTTTTTCACTAAGTCTGTGAACCTGTTATCTTTTGCACTTTTGCCATGCTTGTTTGAGCTTGATATGTTGTGATCTAGCCGTAGATCATTGTTCATCTTTTGTCAAGCATCTCCTGTAGATTACTGCCATATTCTTTGTTTCTATGTTGGAGTGCTGTAGCATTGTTGCTTGTTGCATTTTAAGTGCTATCATGCTGTTTATAGCAGATTCGTGTCATTCTTGTTTTGCTTGCCATTTGCAAACCGTGCATCCGTTTCCGGCGATCTTTATATCGATTTCGACCGAAATCATCTCACCTTTCCAGTGGCATGCTTGGTTTGCCAAGTTACTGCCATGTTCATCATTTTCCTTCCGGAGCACGCAAGATGACCACCCCTCGAAATCACTTCTATCTTTGTTTTGCTAGTTGTTCGCTCTATTGCCATGCTCCGCTACCTATCACTTGCTATATCATGTCTCCCATTTTGCCATATCAGCCTCTAACCATCCTTTCCTAGCAAACCGTTGATTGGCTAAGTTACCGCTTTTGCTCAGCCCCTCTTATAGCGTTGCTAGTTGCAGGTGAAGTTGAAGTTTGTTCCATGTCGGAACATGGATATGTTGGGATATCACAATATCTCTTATTTAATTAATGCATCTATATATACTTGGTAAAGGGTGGAAGGCTCGGCCTTATGCCTGGTGTTTTGTTCCACTCTTGCCGCCCTAGTTACTGTTATACCGGGATTATGTTCCTTGAGTTTGCGTTCCTTACGCGGTCGGGTGATTTATGGGACCCCCTTGACAGTTCGCCTTGAATAAAACTCCCCCAGCAAGGCCCAACTTTGGTTTTACCATTTGCCGCCTAAGCCTTTTCCCCCGGGTTTTCGCGAGCCCGAGGGTCATCTTTATTTAAACCCTCGGGCCAGTGTTCCTCTGAGTGCTGGTCCAAACTAGAGCACCGTGCGGGACCGTCCCTTGGCAACTTGGGTTATGTTGGTACCTGTACGCTTCGCTTATCCGGTGTGCCCTGAGAACGAGATATGTGCAGCTCCTATCGGGATTTGTCGGCACATTCGGGCGGCTTTGCTGGTCTTGTTTTACCATTGTCGAAATGTCTTGTAAACCGGGATTCCGAGACTGATCGGGTCTTTCCGGGAGAAGGTTTATCCTTCGTTGACCGTGAGAGCTTATGATGGGCTAAGTTGGGACACCCCTGCAGGGTATTATCTTTCGAAAGCCGTGCCCGCGGTTATGAGGCAGATGGGAATTTGTTAATGTCCGGTTGTAGAGAACTTGTCACTTGACCCCAATTAAAATACATCAACTGCGTGTGTAGCCGTGATGGTCTCTTCTCGGCGGAGTCCGGGAAGTGAACACGGTCTGTGTTATGTATGACGTAAGTAGGTGTTCAGGATCACTTCTTGGTCATTGCTAGATGACGTCCGTTCCGTTGCTTCTCTTCTCGCTCTCATTTGCGCAAGTTAGCCACCATATATGCTTTTGCCGCTGCAGCTCCACCTCATTACTCCATCCTTTCCTATAAGCTTAAATAGTCTTGATCTCGCGGGCGTGAGATTGCTGAGTCCTCGTGACTCACAGATTCTACCAAAACAGTTGCAGGTGCCGACGATGCCAGTGCAGATGATGGGGTCGATCTCAAGTGGGAGTTCGACGAGGAACGTGGTCGTTACTTTGTGTCTTTTCCTGATGATCAGTAGTGGAGCCCAGTTGGGACGATCGGGGATCTAGCATTTGGGGTTATCTTATCTTCATCTGGATTTTGACCGTAGTCGGTCTATATGTTTGTATTTTGGATGATGTATGAATAATATTTATGTATTGTGTGAAGTGGCGATTGTAAGCCAACTTTTTATCCCATTCTTGTTCATTACATGGGATTGTGTGAAGATGACCCTTCTTGCGACAAAACCACTATGCGGTTATGCCTCTAAGTCGTGCCTCGACACGTGGGAGATATAGCCGCATCGTGGGCGTTACACCTATTAACCGGAGGCCCAGCCCAGAATTACTGTTTTTTCCTATTTCAGAGTTTCGCAGAAAAAGAATATCAAACGGAATCCAAACAAAATGAAACATTCGGGAACGTGATTTTCGGAACGAACATGATCCAGAGGACTTGGACCCTACGTCAAGAAAGCTACCAGGAAGCCACGAGGTAGGGGGCGCGCCTACCCCCTGGGCGCGCCCTCCATCCTCGTGGGCCCCATGTTGCTCCACCGACGTACTCCTTCCTCCTATATATACCTACGTACCCCCAAACGATCAGATACGGAGCCAAAAACCTAATTCCACCGCCGCAACCTTCTGTACCCACGACATCCCATCTTTGGGGCCTGTTCCGGAGCTCCGCCGGGGGGGCATCCATCACGGAGGGCTTCTACATCAACACCATAGCCTCTCCGATGAAGTGTGAGTAGTTTACCTCAGACCTTCGGGTCCATAGTTATTAGCTAGATGGCTTCTTCTCTCTTTTTGGATCTCAATACAATGTTCTCCCCCTCTCTCGTGGAGATCTATTCGATGTAATCTTCTTTTGCGGTGTGTTTGTTGAGACCAATGAATTGTGGGTTTATGATCAAGTTTATCTATGAACAATATTTGAATCTTCTCTGAATTCTTTTATGTATGATTGGTTATCTTTGCAAGTCTCTTTGAATTATCAGTTTGGTTTGGCCTACTAGATCGATCTTTCTTGCAATGGGAGAAGTGCTTAGCTTTGGGTTCAATCTTGCGGTGTCCTTTCCCAGTGACAGTAGGGGCAGCAAGGCACGTATTGTATTGTTGCCATCGAGGATAACAAGATGGGGTTTTTTTATCATATTGCATGAATTTATCCCTCTACATCATGTCATTTTGCTTAAAGCGTTACTCTGTTCTTATGAACTTAATACTCTAGATGCATGCTGGATAGCGGTCGATGTGTGGAGTAATAGTAGTAGATGCAGGCAGGAGTCGGTCTACTTGTCTCGGACGTGATGCCTATATACATGATCATACCTAGATATTCTCATAACTATGCTCAGTTCTGTCAATTGCTCAACAGTATTTTGTTCACCCACCGTAAAATACTTATGCTCTTGAGAGAAGCCACTAGTGAAACCTATGGCCCCGGGTCTATTTTCCATCATATTAATCTTCCAACACTTAGTTATTTTTATTGCTTTTATTTTACTTTGCATCTTTATCATAAAAATACCAAAAATATTATCTTATCATATCTATCAGATCTTACTCTCGTAAGTGACTATGTAGGGATTGACAACCCCTTATCGCGTTGGTTGCGAGGATTTATTTGTTTGTGTAGGTGCGAGGGACTCGCGCGTAGCCTCCTACTGGATTGATACCTTGGTTCTCAAAAACTGAGGGAAATACTTACGCTGCTTTACTGCATCACCCTTTCCTCTTCAAGGGAAAACCAACGCAGTGCTCAAGAGGTAGCATCTGGCGACCCTGAAAAATGGGTCTGGCCATCGTGCCTTAGCGGGGGGGGGGGGGGACGAGTGACAAAGGCGTGGTCCGTGAGATCGGCGAGGGGCAGTGCTGAGGCCTGGCGACCGACGAGCCTATGCTCGCCGGGCCGACGGCCGCTCCAGAGAAACCCGCCGGATGGCAAAGCCCATGCATGAGGAGGGTGTGCGCTTTGTTGACGATGTCCTCCTCCTCGTGGACCTCGGCCTTGCGCCGCGCGGCCACCACCGCATCGCGCTCGGCGGCAAACTTGGCCGCGGCGTTCTTGCCCTTGACGACCGGCCTCCGGTTCCTCCTCTTCGCCGATTCCGCGTCCATCTTTTGCGAGCTCTGCCGGCGTGCATTCCGACCGCGGCTTCCTCGGACCCTTGGCCGCCTTCTTCTTCACCTTTCCGGGCGGGTCGATGGCCTGGCCGCCGGAATTCGGCGGGGCGTCGGCCATGGACGTGGGAGGGTGGTGGCCGGGACGTGGGAGGGTTTGGGGGAAATGGCGCGAAATGGGGCACTGAAGGAAATATGCCCTAGAGGCAATAATAAAGTTGTTATTTATATTTCCTTATATCATGATAAATGTTTATTATTCATGCTAGAATTGTATTAACGGGAAACTTAGTACATGTGTGAATACATAGACAAAACAAAGTGTCCCTAGTATGCCTCTACTTGACTAGCTCGTTAATCAAAGATGGTTCAGTTTCCTAGCCATAGACATGTGTTGTCATTTGATGAACGGGGTCACATCATTAGAGAATGATGTGATGGACAAGACCCATCCGTTAGCTTAGCATTAATGATCATTTAGTTTTATTGCTATTGCTTTCATCATGACTTATTACATGTTCCTCTGACTATGAGATTATGCAACTCCCGAATACCGGAGGAACACTTAGTGTGCTATCAAATGTCACAACGTAACTGGGTGATTATAAAGATGTTCTACAGGTGTCTCCAATGGTGTTTGTTGAGTTGGCATAGATCGAGATTAAGATTTGTCACTCCGTGTATCGGAGAGGTATCTCTGGGCCCTCTCTGTAATGCTCATCACTATAAGCCTTGCAAGCAATGTAACTAATGAGTTAGTTGCGGGATGATGCATTACAGAACGAGTAAAGAGACTTGCCGGTAACGAGATTGAACTAGGTATGATGATACCGACGATCGAATCTCGGGCAAGTAACATACCGATGACAAAGGGAACAACGTATGTTGTTATGCGGTTTGACCAATAAAGATCTTCGTAGAATATGTAGGAGCCAATATGAGCATCCAGGTTCCGCTATTGGTTATTGGCCGGAGATGTGTATCGATCATGTCTACATAGTTCTCGAACCCGTAGGGTCCGCACGCTTAACGTTCGATGACGATTTGTATTATGAGTTATGTGATTTGATGTACCGAAGTTTGTTCGGAGTCCTGAATGTGATCACAGACATGACGAGGAGTCTCGAAATGGTCGAGACATAAAGATTGATATATTGGAAGTTTATATTCGGACACCAGAATGGTTCCGAAGTGTTTCGGGTATTTTCCGGAGTACCGGGAGGTTACCGGAACCCCCCGGGGGGTTAATGGGCCTTCATGGGCCCTAGTGGAAGAGAGGAGGCAGCGGCCAGGTGGAGGCGCGCACTCCCCAAGCCCAAACCGAATTGGACTAGGGTTGTGGGGGGGGGGCCTTTCCTTCTCTCCTCCTCCTCCTTCCCCCCTTCTCCTTGTGGGAATAGGAAACGGGGGCGAATCCTACTTGGACCGGGAGTCCAGGTAGGACTCCCCCCTTGGCGTGCCACACCTATGGCCGGCCTCCTCTCCTCCCCCCTTTATATACGTGGGAGGGGGGCACCCCAAAGGCACACCAAAGTTTCTCTTAGCCGTGTGCGGTGCCCCCCTCCACAGTTACACACCTCGGTCACATCGTCGTAGTGCTTAGGCAAAGCCTGCTACCTCTTGAGCACTGCGTTGGTTTTCCCTTGAAGAGGAAAGGGTGATGCAGCTAAGTAGCGTAAGTATTTCCCTCAGTTTTTGAGAACCAAGGTATCAATCCAGTAGGAGGTCACGCACGAGTCCCTCGCACCTACACGAACAAATAAATCCTCGCAACCAACGCGATAAGGGGTTGTCAATCCCTACACGGTCACTTACGAGAGTGAGATCTGATAGATATGATAAGATAATATTTTTGGTATTTTTATGATAAAGATGCAAAGTAAAATAAAAGGCAATAAAAATAGCTAAGTGTTGGAAGATTAATATGATGGAAAATAGACCCGGGGGCCATAGGTTTCACTAGTGGCTTCTCTCAAGAGCATAAGTATTTACGGTGGGTGAACAAATTATTGTTGAGCAATTGACAGAATTGAGCATAGTTATGAGAATATCTAGGTATGATCATGTATATAGGCATCACGTCAGAGACAAGTAGACCGACTCCTGCCTGCATCTACTACTATTACTCCACACATCGACTGCTATCCAGCATGCATCTAGAGTATTAAGTTCATAAGAATAGAGTAACGCTTTAAGCAAGATGACATGATGTAGAGGGATAAACTCATGCAATATGATATAAACCCCATCTTGTTATCCTTGATGGCAACAATACAATACGTGCCTTGCTGCCCCTACTGTCACTGGGAAAGGACACCGCAAGATTGAACCCAAAGCTAAGCACTTCTCCCATTGCAAGAAAGATCAATCTAGTAGGACAAACCAAATTGATAATTCGAAGAGACTTGCAAACATAACCAATCATACATAAAAGAATTCAGAAGATTCAAATATTGTTCATAGATAAACTTGATCATAAACCCACAATTCATCGGTCTCAACAAACACACCGCAAAAGAAGATTACATCGAATAGATCTCCACAAAGAGAGGGGGAGAACATTGTATTGAGATCCAAATAGAGAGAAGAAGCCATCTAGCTAATAACTATGGACCCGAAGGTCTGAGGTAAACTACTCACACATCATCGGAGAGGCTATGGTGTTGATGTAGAAACCCTCCGTGATCGATGCCCCCTCCGGCGGAGCTCCGGAACAGGCCCCAAGATGGGATCTCATGGGTACAGAAGGTTGCGGCGGTGGAATTAGGTTTTTGGCTCCGTATCTGGTAGTTTGGGGGTACGTAGGTATATATAGGAGGAAGGAGTACGTTGGTGGAGCAACAGGGGGCCCACGAGGGTGGAGGGCGCGCCCAGGGGGGTAGGCGCGCCCCCTACCTCGTGCCCTCCTGGTTGATGTCTTGACATAGGGTCCAAGTCCTCTGGATCACGTTCGTTCCAAAAATCACGTTCCCGAAGGTTTCATTCCGTTTGGACTCCGTTTGATATTCTTTTTCTGCGAAACTCTGAAATAGGCAAAACCAACATTTCTGGGCTGGGCCTCCGGTTAATAGGTTAGTCCCAAAAGTAATATAAAAGTGTATAATAAAGCCCAATAATGTCCAAAACAGAATATAATATAGCATGGAACAATCAAAAATTATAGATACGTTGGAGACGTATCAAAGCCCTGTGCCGGTAACTTCATCATCACCGTCGCCATGCCGTCGTGCTGACGAAACTCTCCCTCGGACTCAACTAGATCAAGAGTTTGAGGGACGTCACCGGGCTGAACGTGTGCTAATCGCGGAGGTGCCGTACGTTCGGTACTTGGATCGGTTGGATCATGAAGACGTTCGACTACATCAATCACGTTACTGAACACTTCCGCTTTCGGTCTATGAGGGTACGTGGACACACTCTCCCTGCTTGTTGCTATGCTTGTCCTAGATAGATCTTGCGTGATCGTAGGAATTTTTTTGAAATACTACGTTCCCGAACAGGCGCCGGGGTGGTGCTTTGTGCCACCGACGGGCGAGGCAGGGGAGGACAAGTGCGGGCGTCCCGCCCGTCTACGCGCTGTCCGTTTCACCCCAATAGCGGCCCAAACTTGGGCCGGGGATGGGTCGAAAGCAGACAGAAAATGGACAAAAGTCCGTTGGGCCGTATGGTTTGTCCGTTTTGCCCCAAACGGACGCACCCGGACAGGATGGGGTCGCACACCTGAGAGTACAATTCCCTGTAATTGCATGTCTAGACACAACAACCTGAAAGAGCAATTGTCCTCAAGATGATCTACATTGTTACAAGAGACTTCAACTGGCTGAACTGTTTCGTGCACGAGTGCTAGTTGGGCTAAAGCATGTGCCTCCATGCCATGGAGTCTTGAGCTGAAGATGAATCCATGATGGCACAAAAATCTATAAGTAGACCTCAGGCCTCCCACTGTCCTGGATCTGTTCTAGGCGATCTTCTGGCAGCTGCTTTCGTCAGTGATAAATTGTTTGTGAGGAAGGCCACCTCTTTTATTTGTGTAACACCCTGGAACTTTTCCCCAAATTAAAATTTGTCTTTATTATATTTCATTTTTGTCACTTTGTTAAATGGTGAATAACTAAACCCCTTCTCTCTTCCGTAGTATTGGATCGAGACTTAACCTTGAACCATCGGACATGACCTCGTTGTGATTCGGAGTTTTTAGATCTTGATGCTAAAATTGTTAAAAGTGGGATTGAAGAGGTTAAAACTTTAGATAGCAACGAACCCACTATCTTGGATTTCAAGGAATTTAATTATGATAATTGCTCTTTGATAGATTGTATTTCCTTGTTGCAATCTGTGCTAAATTCTCCTCATGCTTATAGTCAGAATAAAGCTTTTACTAAACATATCGTTGATGCTTTAATGCAATCTTATGAAGAAAAACTTGAGTTGGAAGTTTCTATCCCTAGAAAACTTTATGATGAATGGGAACCTACAATTAAAATTAAAATTAAAGATCATGAATGCTATGCTTTGTGTGATTTGGGTGCTAGTGTTTCCACGATTCCAAAAACTTTATGTGATTTGTTAGGTTTCCGTGAATTTGATGATTGTTCTTTAAACTTGCACCTTGCGGATTCCACCATTAAGAAACCTATGGGAAGATTAATGATGTTCTTATTGTTGCAAATAGGAACTATGTGCCCGTAGATTTCATTGTTCTTGATATAGATTGCAATCCTTCATGTCCTATTATTCTTAGTAGACATTTCCTTAGAACGATTGGTGCAATCATTGATATGAAGGAAGGGAATATTAGATTCCATTTTCCGTTAAGGAAAGGCATGGAACACTTGCATAGAAAGAAAATTAAATTACCATATGAATCTATTATGAGAGCCACCTATGGATTGCCTAACAAAGATGGCAATACCTAGATCTATCCTCGCTTTTTTGCCTAGCTAGGGGCGTTAAACGACAGCGCTTGTTGGGAGGCAACCCAATTTTATTTTAGTTTTTTGATTTTTGGTTCTGTTTAGGAATAAATAATCCATCTAACTTCTGTTTAGATGTGGTTTTGTGTTTTAATTAGTGTTTGTGCCAAGTTAAACCTACAGGATCTTCTTGGATGATAGTTATTTGATCTCCCTGAAAATTCCAGAAACTTTCTGTTCACACAAACAATTGTTAAAAATCACCAAAAAGTGATAACATACTGATTCCAATTGCAGTAGATCAATAAACAAATTATCTAGGTCGTCCTATTTTTGTAGATTTTTCTGAATTCCAGAAGTTTGCGTTAGTTACAGATTACTACAGATTGTTCTGTTTTTGACAGATTCTGTTTTTCGTGTGTTGTTTGCTTATTTTGATGAATCTATGGCTACTAAAAGAGCTTATAAACCATAGAGAAGTTGGAATACAGTAGGTTTAACACCAATATAAATAAAGAATGAGTTCATTACAGTACCTTGAAGTGGTGTTTTGTTTTCTTTCGCTAACCGAGCTCACGAGATTTTCTGTTAAGTTTTGTGTTGTGAAGTTTTCAAGTTTTGGGTAAAGATTTGATGGATTATGGAACAAGGATTGGCAAGCGCCTAAGCTTGGGGATGCACAAGGCACCCCAAGGTAAAATTCAAGGACAACCAAAAGCCTAAGCTTGGGGATGCCCCGGAAGGCATCCCCTCTTTCGTCTTCGTCTATCGGTAACTTTACTTGGAGCTATATTTTTATTCACCACATGATATGTGTTTTGCTTGGAGCGTCTTGTATGATTTGAGTATTTGCTTTTTAGTTGTCACAATTATCCTTGCTGTACACACCTTTTATGAGAGACACACATGATTCGGAATTTATTAGAATACTCTATGTGCTTCACTTATATGTTTTGGGCTATATAGTTTTTCCTCTAGTGCTTCACTTATATCTTTTAGAGCACGGTGGTGGTTTTATTTTATAGAAATTATTGACCTCTCATGCTTCACTTATATTATTTTGAGAGTCTTAAACAGCATGGTAACTTGCTTTAATTGTGAAATTAATCTTCCATATTGAGTTCATTGAATATCATGAGAAGTTTGATACTTGATAAGTGTTTTGAGATATAAAGGTGGTAATATTAGAGTGTGATAGTTGAGTAATTGTGAAATTGAGAAATACTTGTGTTAAGTTTGGTAAGTCCCGTAGCATGCACATATGGTAAAAGTTGTGTGACAATTTTGACACATAAGGTGTTCTTTTATTGCTTTCCTTATGAGTGGCGGTCGGGGACGAGCGATGGTCTTTTCCTACCAATCTATCCCTCTAGGGGCATGCGTAGTAGTACTTTGATTCGAGGGCTAATAAACTTTTGCAATAAGTATATGAGTTCTTTATGACTAATGTGAGTCCATGGATTATACGCACTCTCAACCTTCCACAATTTTCTAGCCTCTACGGCACTGTGCATTGCCCTTTCTCACCTTGAGAGTTGGTGCAAACTTCGCCGGTGCATCCAAACCCCGTGATATGATACGCTCTATCACACATAAACCTCCTTATATCTTCCTCAAAACAGCCACCATACCTACTTATCATGGCATTTCCATAGTCATTCCGAGATATATTGCCATGCAACTTTCCACCATTCCGTTTATTATGACACACTCCATCGTCGTCATATTGCTTTGCATGATCATGTAGTTGACATCGTATTTGTGGCAAAGCAACCATCATAATTTTTCATACATGTCACTCTTGATTCATTGCATATCCCGGTACACCGCCGGAGGCATTCACATAGAGTCATATTTTGTTCTAAGTATTGAGTTGTAACTAATAAAAGTGTGATGATCATCATTATCAGAGCATTGTCCCATGTGAGGAAAGGATGATGGAGACTTTGATTCCCCCATAAGTCGGTATGAGATTCCGGACGAAAAAAAGAGGCCAAAGAAAAAAAGGGGCCCAAAAAAATGAATGAGAGAAAAGGAGAGAAGGGACAATGGTACTATCCATTTTCCACACTTGTGCTTCAAAGTAGCACCGTGATCTTCATGATAGAGAGTCTCCTATGTTGTCACTTTCATATACTAGTGGGAATTTTTCATTATAGAACTTGGCTTGTATATTCCAATGACGGGCTTCCTCAAAATGCCCTAGGTCTTCGTGAGCAACCAAGTTGGATGCACACCCACTTAGTTTCTTTTGTTGAGCTTTCATTCATTTATAGCTCTAGTGCATCCGTTGCATGGCAATCCCTACTCCTCTCATTGACATCAATTGATGGGCATCTCCATAGCCTATTGATTAGATGCGTCAATGTGGGACTTTCTACCTTTTTGTCTTCTCTCATAACCCCCATCATTATACTTTGCTCCACCCATAGTGCTATATCCATAGCTTGTGCTCATGTATTGCGTAAGGGTTGAAAAGGCTGAAGCGCGTTAAAAAGTATGAACCAATTGCTCGGTTTGTCATCGGGGTTATGAATGATGAGAACGTTTATGTGACGATATTGAAACATGGCCTAACTATATGATTTTGTAGGGATAAGCTTTCTTTGGCTATGTTATTTTGGTAAGACATAATTGCTTGGTTAGCATGTTTGAAGTATTATTGTTTTTATGTCAACATTAAACTTTTATCTTGAATCTTTCGGATCTAAATATTCATGCCACAATAAAAAGAATTACATTGAAAATTATGCTAATAAGCACTCCACATCAAAAATTCTGTTTTTATCATTTACCTACTCAAGGACGAGCAAGAATTAAGCTTGGGGATGCTTGATACGTCTCCAACGTATCTATAATTTTTGATTGTTCCATGCTATTATATATTCTGTTTTGGATGTTTAATGGGCTTATTTATACACATTTATATTATTTTTGGGACTAACCTATTAACCGGAGGCCCAGCCCAAATTGCTGTTTTTTGCCTATTTCAGTGTTTCACAGAAAAAGAATATCAAACGGAGTCCAAACAGAATGAAACCTTCAGGAGGGTGATTTTTGGAACAAACAAGATCCAGAGGACTTGGAGTGGACGTCAAGCAACCAACGAGGAGGCCACGAGGCAGGGGGCGCGCCTGCCCCCTGGGCGCGCCCTCACCCTCATGGGCCCCTCGTGGCTCCACCGACCTACTTCTTCCTCCTATATATACCTACGTACCCTCAAACCATCGAGGAGCACCACGAAAACCTAATTCCACCGCCGCAACCTTCTGTACCTGTGAGACCCCATCTTGGGGCCTTTTCCGGCGCTCCGCCGGAGGGGGCATTGATCACGGAGGGCTTCTACATCAACACCATAGCCTCTCCGATGATGTGTGAGTAGTTTACCTCAGACCTTCGAGTCCATAGTTATTAGCTAGATGGCTTCTTCTCTCTCTTTGGATCTCAATACAAAGTTCTCCTCGATTCTCTTGGAGATCTATTTGATGTAATCTTCTTTTGCGATGTGTTTGTCGAGATCCGATGAATTGTGGGTTTATGATCAAGATTATCTATGAACAATATTTGAATCTCCTCTGAATTCTTTTATGTATGATTGGTTATCTTTGCAAGTCTCTTTGAATTATCAGTTTGGTTTGGCCTACTAGATTGATCTTTCTTGCAATGGGAGAAGTGCTTAGCTTTGGGTTCAATCTTGCGGTGCTCGATCCCAGTGTTGGTTGCAAGGTTCTTATTTGTTTGTGTAGGTACGAGGGACTTGAGCGTGGCCTCCTACTAGATTGATACCTTGGTTCTAAAAAACTGAGGGAAATACTTACGCTACTTTGCTGCATCACCCTTTCCTCTTCAAGGGAAAACCAACGCAATGGTCAAGAGGTAGCACACTCCCCACCAACCTCCCAAGCACTCTCGTAGCCGCCCGAGTACGGGGTCAACCCTGAGCTTCCACCTCGTCGGAACTCCTCCGCCACGAATCTTCCACATCGTCGCCAGATCCAGCCGAAGCCCCACCTCATTTCCAATTCCTTCTCCTCTCGTTTCTTTCTCTCTCGTGCGCGATTCCCTTCCCTTGCATGCCTTCGCAAAGCCTTGGTTCGCACCCAGAGCTGGGCAGTCTGGAAACATCGAAACTCTTGTATCATCAACGGTGTTCAGTCGTCCCACACATAACTAGTTCTCACCATCCAACAAGATCTGTGATCTTGGGCAAAAGCTAGTGCTAAAGGGCTAAACATGATAATCCCTATAATGGAGTTCTTTCTTGTTTTGGTCTGATCATCCCTTTATCTTCTGCTCAATAACGCCACCGGCTTCGCCTAAGTTGTGTACTTGGATGAGGATCACTTTGTACTATTTCTACCCTTCTATCAATGGAATGGTACGAATAATACAAATTTTCTAGGAGTTGATTTCTTTTACAAGTGTACGTACATTATTGTCATGAATAACATGTTGGCCCATGCAATCTTTTTTGTGTGTGATCTAAGGCCATAATTTTCGTGGTAGTGATCGTCTTTCCTACGACATGATTATGTAAGTACCTCTCAAGAAAAAAAACAATATCTAAGTGTTTTTTCAGCTTGACTGTCAAATTGTTAGATGGCTCTTGATTCAATGTAATTGTTGTTTTAAAAATAACAGATCCGCTATTTCTTATCTAGATCAGAAATAACTATGTCTCGTCTAACTTTCTATTCGTATGATTCAAGGCCTAAAATTCGTGTCAAGGGTTCCCCACCAGTGGCACCTGGGTTGTTGTCCCTTTTTGTTGATGTTCTACTATACTTTTTTGGCCCATGTAATTCTGTGGTGGGATGTGCGTTACTCCCCCAACGCATAGTCAACGTCTTAAGCACCCGTTATAGGCTATCCTACAAGTACACCCCTCCCTTCCTTCGATACTAACGGGTCGGCCCATGTAAGGTTGCAAGACTGAGAGATGTTCCCGGTTTGGGAGCTTTTCGAAGCTTCCAGGCGATTTGTTTCCTTTTTCACTTAGGTTTTTCTGGGCCGGTTTCATTCTTTCTTTCCGTTCTTTTCCTTTTCTTTTTTCTTGTTTGTTTTTTCTTTCTCGGTATTTCACAAAAACTTAGTGAACTTTTTTTCTAATCCTTGAACTTTTTTTTCAAAATCAATGAACCTTTTCAAATCCGTGAATCATTTTCTCAAAATCTAGGAACTTTTTTCATTCGTTTTTTTTTCAAAATTGGTGAATTATTTTTAAATCTTCAAGTTCCTTTTCAAAATAACCTCACATTTTTTTAAGCTACTGATTTTTTTAAAAAATATCATGATTTGAAAAAAATTCAGGGTCTTATTTTAATTCTGTGAAATTTTTCTCCAATTTGATGAAAATTTTAATTTTTTAATATTTTTTTCAAAATTGATGACTTTTTTCAAATCCATGAACTTTATTTCAAAACCCCACAAACTTTTTTCAAATTGATGAGTTGTTTTAAAATTCGATGATCTTTCTTCATATTATAAGTTTTTTATTTTCAAAATTGATGAACTTTTTTCCAAATCCATGATCTTTTTTTCAAATTCGTGACCTTTGTATCAAAATCGATTAACCTTTTTAGATTCTTGATTTTTTTTTAAAAATCTATGAACTTTTTGAAATTCTTGAATTTTTAAAAATTGCAAAAATTTGAATTTTGTGAACTTTGTTCAAACCCTTTTAATATTATTTCAAACTCGTATTTTTCTGCATTTGTTATTTTGTTTTAAAAAATACATTTTTTTTAAATAATCAATAGTCAACCGTGGACCGGTCAACCCTGGCCAAACAGTGAGAACCAGCAAACCAGAAAAACTGGCACGCCCCCGAGCGAGCTGCTCGCCTCCTCTGTTGGGCTGACACATGATGAGGGGCCTGTGGGCGCTGGTTATGCTCCCTGGTGTTTATGGCGTTGGGGAGGATCTCTCGTGTTACTCTTTGGTTGGTTTTAGTTTCTTTTTTTTGGGGGGGGGGTATGCTAAATCTCATATTTGATAAGATTTAACCCCGTCTCACGTAGGTCTCTAACCATTTGATATTTTTGTTGCTTTTTTTCATGCGAGCACTTGATTTTGCGTAGTAGTCATGTCCCGTGTCGCTTCAGTTAGTTACGATTTGGTCACGCGAGTTTTTCTATTGGCTCGTTATCCTGCGCCCAAGATTGGCCCACTGTTTTAATGTGTGTTTTTCCTTGGGTTGCTGCTTTGCATGGGAAGACCCCTAGAGATAAAGGGAGGCACGACGGCGCCTCCCTTTGCATTCTCTCTCTCTCCTTGTCCAGTTCCACTTCTCATTTATTTGCAAGCGACGTGGATCTTATTTTCATCTCATTTGCAAGTCCACAGGTCAACTTGCAACTGGGACCGAGCAATTTGCAAGTCCACCCTTGACTTGCAAACTGGGCCCGACCCTTTTTTGGCCAGTTGCAAGTCAACCCTCGACTCACAACTGGTCCCGAAGTTTTTTTGTCCTAGGCAAGTCATCCTGAACTTGCAACTGGTCCATTTTTTTCACCGTAGTTGCAAGTCCAACCTTGACTCACAACTGGGCCCAACCTTTTTTTCCCGAGTTGCAAGTCGATCATTGACTCGTAACTGGGTTCGATCTGGGACCGACCCTTTATTTTGTCCCGGTTGCAACTCCGTCCTTGAGTCGCAATTGGGTCCGGCCTTTTGTCCTCCTTAGTTGCAAGTCCATACTTGACGTGAAATTGAGCCCGACCCTTTTTTCGCCTCAGTTGCAATTCCAATATAAACATGCAACTATGCCTAAATTTTTCTTTTGCCTCAGTTGCAAATCCACCAACAACTTGCAACTGGGTCTGACCCTTTTCCTTTGCCTCAGTTGCAAATCCACCAACAACTTGCAACTGGGTCTGACCCTTTTCCTTTGCCTCAGTTGCAAGTTCATTCTCATCTCGCAGCTAGGCCCAAAGTTTTTGTCTCAGTTGCCTCAGTTGTAAGTCCACCTCGACTTGCACACATATTTTTGAAACACTTGGACATTTTTTTACATGATATGACCACATATTTTAAATGTTATGATCATTTTTTGAAAATGCATGATAACAACAATGCATAAAGGGACCACATATAAAATGCACAAATGGCCATAATTTTGATGATGACATCACCTAGATGTGGCATAATAGTGTCACATCTAGATGAGTCTTAGACACGTCCTAAAAAAATGTGTGGTGTAGATGAAACCAAACAAGAGGCACAAAAGTGTTCTACTACTCCCTCCATATCAAAATATAAGGTGTTTTCGTTGTTCAAATTGAACTGCAAAAATGTCTTGCATTTTGGTACAGAGGTAGTATATGTTAGTACACCATTATTATTTTTGTTAATACATAATCTATTGGTTAGTTTATGCAACTTCAGTTTTATGTTTCATCATTCTGTAAGCATATAAACTCTTAGCTTTCTCCGGAGAAATGGATGTGCGTGGCAGAGGACATCATCATCATCTAGTTTTTTTCTTTTTTTTGAGCAAAAGAGGGTTTCCCCTTCGATTTCCATTAGAGAAACCAGGCCGAAGCCGGGCAGTAGTCTAGTAGTTTTGGTACAAGTTCAGAAAGCAAATAAGAAACATAAAGTAGGGCAGGGGGTCTATAACTAGCCTAGCACTCCTGTGATAACAGTCTTAAGCTTCATTACAACTCCAAAGCAAAAGGGAGGAGGCAGAGGACACAAAGTAACAAAACACAAGCTCAAAGGTCGCTGCTTCGCTAAGCTTTTTTCACATCTGCAGCCTTGGAACTCCGAAGCGCCATCCCTGCGAAGTTTTGAAGATCTCACTTGCCACCTGTTCGATGAGCCTTGCCCCCAGCATCAGCATTCTTTCCCCTGGGTCCTTTTTCCTACAAAATAGCCCAGTCAGTGATCCAGCTGCACATTCTTTTGACGAACCCAATTGGGTCGTTTATATTTTTCCTGCCAAACACAATATCATTTCTACAATTCCAGATCGCCCAAAGGAGGGCCGAGGTACCAGTTAGAACCATTTTCTTGTCCTCTTTGTTAAATTTGTTTAACCAGCTTCCAAAACAGTCATATGTGTCTTTAGGAATTTTTTTAAGATCAAATGCACACCCTACCAGACTCCAAACAAGTCTAGCAACCGAGCAAGAGAAAAAAAGGTGATCAATGTTCTCTTCTTTCCCACAGAACACACAGTGCTTGTCTCCTTTCCATCCTCTTTTTAGCAAATTATCTCTGGTCAGAATACTTTTTTTATTCAAGAGCCAGAGGAAAATTTTGATTTTTGCAGGCACCTTAACCTTCCATAGAAATTTGTGTGGAAAGCCAAGATCAGTTTTAACAAGATGCAAATATAAGGATTTCACAGAAAAGATTCTGTTAGCATTCAACATCCACAAAGGTTTATCCCTCCCCCCATGTATTATGATTTCCTCACATCTTCTTTTAATACTATCCCATAGATTATCATATCCCCCACAGATTGTTCTTCTAAAAGACATACCTTCCCAGCCTTTATCTATCACGCCCCTGTCAGTAATCTCTCTGTCATTACTAATTGAGTATAGTGAGGGGTAGGCTTCTTTTAGGGGTTTATCATCTACCCACCAGTCTTCCCAGAATCTAGTGTTTCTCCCATCCCCCAATCTCTTTTTGATGTGGGGGAAGACCAGATTATTAATTTTTAACAGGCAAGTCCAGAACTGAGAATCTCCCTGTCTTTTTTTGACACCTGAAAGACATTTGCCCTGTAGATATTTGGATTTGATAATATCTTGCTAGAGTCCTTCCTCAGCCTCCAGCTTCCAAATCCATTTAGCAAGCAAGGCAATATTAAATTTTTCAAGATTAATCAACCCAAGTCCACCTTGTTGTTTTGGTAAACAGCAAGTTTTCTAGTTAATTAAGTGATATTTCTTCTTATCTTCTTCAGCTTGCCAAACTAATCTAGACCTGAAGAAGTCAACTTTTTCCCTATCTCTAGCAGGGAGCGGGTAGAATGACATCATATATATGGGAATATTGGTAAGACAGGACTGAACTAGTGTGACTCTACCAGCAATATTAAGCAATCTGCCCTGCCGGCAAGCACATCTCTTTTCAATTTTTTCAGTCACATTTCTCCACATTTTGTTACTTATCCTTTTATTATGATTGGTAGACCTAAATATTTTAGTGGCATTTCCCCCAGAGCACAAGTCAAGATCTCTCGATACAGATCCCTCTTGTTTTTAGCTTCTCCAAAGAGGTAGATGTCACTTTTGTGGAAATTAATTGTCAGTCATGACATTTGTTCAAAGGCAGTGAGGATGAATTTCAGTTTTTTTGCTGATTCCTCTATAGCGTCATCAGCATACTGCAACATATTTACCCCATTCTCATGAATGTCAGTAAGCACCCCTTTTATGTATCCTTCAGTTCTAGCCCTATCCATAATCATTGCTAGGGCATCTACAGCTAAATCAAACAGTAAAGGGGATAAAGAATCTCCCTGTCTAAGCCCCTTAAAGGTTTTGAAGTATTTACCAATGTTATCATTGACTTTCACCCCTACCTGCCCCCCTCATGGTATGCATCACCCAGTCACACAATTTATCAGGGAAGTTTTTCAGTTTGAGCATTTTATGGACAAAAGGCCATTTAAATTTGTCTTCAAAATCAACCTTAAACAGCATAGCATTCTGCTTTTTTTATGAATTTAATTGAGAGCTTCATGTAGGATGACCACTCCTTCCATGATATATCTGCCTTTAACAAAGGCAGTTTGTATGGGCGAAATAACCGGGTTGACAACCCTGCTAAGTCTGTTCATCAAGACTTTAGTAATGATTTTGAAGCTGACATTCAAAAGGAAAATGGGCCTGAATTTTTGAATTTGTTTGGCATCCTTAACTTTAGGGACCAAAGTAATAATCCCATAGTTTAGTCTGGCCAAATCAACCACCCCTCTGTGGAAATCATCTAGAATATTTTTAGGTCATTTTTAACTATATCCCCCAAAATATAAAGGGCACTACGATTTTTAGCATCACAACCCAGGCATGCACAACAACGCATGCTAAGCCCAGGGAGAGGAACCCTTAACGGAACTATTCTCTCTGGAAGTTGTTTCTTACGATCAAATGTAATATAACATAAATCCCCGAATACAACTTGTCTGTTCAAGCAACTATGACCTGACTGCCTGGTTTCCGCACATACTTTGTTGTTTACTGACGGTATAGTATTCGGAAACACTCCAAACCTTGGGTTTTGGAGTTTGAAGCAGAAGGTGCCATGACAATCGTCTTACAATTCGGCTGGAGATAAGTTTGTCGATAAAAGTACATTGCTACTTGGACTCAAAAACTTATTCCTCCTCTAGACCATCTAACAGGTTGTCTAGTTTGCAATCCTATTGTGAAAACTTGGAGGCTATATTTACTTGGTCATACACCAGGCTAACAGGAATTTCTTGTCCATCTGGTCCCCGAGGTCTGATACGTCTCCAACGTATCTATAATTTTTGATTGTTCCATGCTATATTATATTCTGTTTTGGACAATAATGGGCTTTATTATACACTTTTATATTATTTTTGGGACTAACCTATTAACCGGAGGCCCAACCCAGAATTGTTGTTTTTTGCCTATTTCAGAGTTTCGCAGAAAAAGAATATCAAATGGAGTCCAAACGGAATGAAACCTTCGGGAACGTGATTTTCGAAACGAACGTGATCCAGAGGACTTGGACCCTACGTCAAGACATCAACCAGGAAGGCACGAGGTAGGGGGGCACGCCTACCCCCCTGGGCGCGCCCTCCACCCTCATGGGGCCCATGTTGCTCCACCGACGTACTTCTTCCTCCTATATATACCTATGTACCCCCAAACTACCAGATACGGAGCCAAAAACCTAATTCCACCGCCGCAACCTTCTGTACCCGTGAGATCCCATCTTGGGGCCTTTTTCGAAGCTCCGTCGGAGGGGACATCGATCACGGAGGGCTTCTACATCAACACCATAGCCTCTCCGATGATGTGTGAGTAGTTTACCTCAGACCTTCGGGTCCATAGTTATTAGCTAGATGGCTTCTTCTCTCTCTTTGGATCTCAATACAACGTTCTCCCCCTCTCTTGTGGAGATCTATTCGATGTAATCTTCTTTTGCGATGTGTTTGTTGAGATCGATGAACTGTGGGTTTATGATCAAGTTTATCTATGAACAATATTTGAATCTCCTCTGAATTATTTTATGTATGATTGGTTATCTTTGCAAGTCTCTTTGAATTATCAGTTTGGTTTGGCCTACTAGATTGATCTGTCTTGTAATGGGAGAAGTGCTTAGCTTTGGGTTCAATTGCGGTGTCCTTTCCCAGTGACAGTAGGGGCAGCAAGGCACGTATTGTATTGTTGCCATCGAGGATAACAAGATGGGGTTTATATCATATTGCATGAGTTTATCCCTCTACATCATGTCATCTTACTTAAATCATTACTCTGTTCTTATGAACTTAATACTCTAGATGCATGCTGGATAGCGGTCGATGTGTGGAGTAATAGTAGTAGATGCAGGCAGGAGTCGGTCTACTTGTCTCGGACGTGATGCCTATATACATGATCATACCTAGATATTCTCATAACTATGCTCAATTCTGTCAATTGCTCAATAGTAATTTGTTTACCCACCGTAATACTTATGCTCTCGAGAGAAACCACTAGTGAAACCTATGGCCCCCGGGTCTATCTTCCATCATATTAATCTTCAAACACTTAGCTATTTTTATTGTCTTTTATTTTACTTTGCATCTTTATTATAAAAATACCAAAAATATTATCTTATCATATCTATCAGATCTCACTCTCGTAAGTGACCATGAAGGGATTGACAACCCCTTTATTGCGTTGGTTGCGAGGATTTATTTGTTTGTGTAGGTGCGAGGGACTCGTGTGTGGCCTCCTACCGGATTGATACATTGGTTCTCAAAAACTGAGGGAAATACTTACGCTGCTTTACTGCATCACCCTTTCCTCTTCAAGGGAAAACCAACGCAGTGCTCAAGAGGTAGCAAGAAGGATTTCTGGCGCCGTTGCCAGGGAGTCTACGCAAAAGTCAACATACCATGTACCCATCACAAACCCTTATCTCCCGCATTACATTATTTGCCATTTGCCTCTCATTTTCCTCTCCCGCACTTCACCCTTGCCGTCTTATTCGCCCTCTCTTTTCCGTTCGCCTCTTTTTCGCTTGCTTCTTGTTTGTTCGTGTGTTGGATTGCTTGCTTGTCACGATGGCTCAAGATAATACTAAATTGTGTGACTTTACCAATACCAACAATAATGATTTCCTTAGTACTCCGATTGCTCCTCCTACCGATACTGAATCTTGTGAAATTAATGCTGCTTTGTTGAATCTTGTCATGAAAGATCAATTCGCCGGCCTTCCTAGTGAAGATGCCGCTACCCATCTAAATAGCTTCGTTGATTTGTGTGATATGCAAAAGAAGAAAGATGTGGACAATGATATTGTTAAATTGAAGCTATTTCCTTTTTCGCTTAGAGATCGTGCTAAAGCTTGGTTTTCGTCTTTGCCTAAAAATAGTATTGATTCTTGGAATAAGTGCAAAGATGCTTTTATCTCTAAGTATTTTCCTCCCGCTAAGATCATCTCTCTTAGAAATGATATTATGAATTTTAAGCAACTTGATCATGAACATGTTGCACAAGCTTGGGAGAGGATGAAATTAATGATACGTAATTGCCCTACTCATGGTTTGAATTTGTGGATGATTATACAAAATTTTATGCCGGATTGAATTTTGCTTCTAGAAATCTTTTAGATTCGGCCGCGGGAGGCACTTTTATGGAAATCACTTTAGGAGAGGCTACTAAACTCCTAGATAATATTATGGTTAATTATTCTCAATGGACACCGAAAGATCCACTAATAAAAAAGTGCATGTGATAGAAGAAATTAATGTTTTGAGTGGAAAGATGGATGAACTTATGAAATTACTTGCTAATAAAAGTGTTTCTTATTATCCTAATGATATGCCTTTGTCTACCTTGATTGAGAATAATAATGAATCTATGGATGTCAATTTTGTTGGTAGGAATAATTTTGGTAACAACGCGTATAGAGGAAACTTTAATCCTAGGCCGTATCCTAGTAATTCCTCTAATAATTATGGTAATTCCTACAACAATTATGATGGAAATTTTAATAAGATGCCTTCTGAATTTGAGACTAGTGTTAAGGAGTTTATGAATTCACAAAAGAATTTCAATGCTTTGCTTGAAGAAAAATTGCTTAAAGTTGATGAATTGGCTAGGAACATTGATTGAATTTCTCTTGATGTTGATTCTTTGAAACTTAGATCTATTCCGGCTAAGCATGATATCAATGAGTCTCTCAAAGCCATGAGAATGTCCATTGATGAGTGCAAAGAAAGAACCGCTAGGATGCGTGCTAAGAAAGATTGTTTTGTGAAAGCGTGTTCTTCTAGTTTCTATGAAAATAAAGATGAAGATCTAAAAGTTATTGATGTGTCCCCTATTAAATCTTTGTTTTGCAATATGAATCTTGATAATGATGGGACTGAATATGATCCACCTTTACCTAGAAGGCGTTCCAAAAATTCAGAATTTTTAGATCTTGATGCAAAAATAGGTAAAATTGGGATTGAAGAGATCAAAACTCTAGATATTAATAAACCCACTATTTTTGATTTCAAGGAATTTAATTATGATAATTGCTCTTTGATAGATTGTATTTCCTTGTTGCAATCCGTGCTAAATTCTCCTCATGCTTCTAGCCAATATAAAGCTTTTACTAAACATATCGTTGATGCTTCGATGCAATCTTATGAAGAAAAACTTGAGTTGGAAGTTTCTATCCCTAGAAAACCTTATGATGAGTGGGAACCTACTATTAAAATTAAAATTAAAGATAATGAATGCTATGCTTTGTGTGACTTGGGTGCTAGTGTTTCCACGATTCCAAAAACTTTGTGTGATTTGCTAGGTTTCCGTGATTTTGATGATTGCTCTCTAAACTTGCACCTTGCGGATTCCACCATTAAGAAACCTATGGGAAGAATTAATGATGTTCTTATTATTGCAAATAGGAATTATGTGCCCGTAGATTTTATTGTTCTTGATATAGATTGCAATCCTTCATGTCCTATTATTCTTGGCAGACCGTTCCTTAGAACGATGGGTGAAATTATTGATATGAAGGAAGGGAATATTAGATTCCAATTTCCGTTAAGTAAAGGCATGGAACACTTCCCTTGAAAGAAAATAAAATTACCTTATGAATCTATTATGAGACACTATAGGAAACAGCTACTTTGCCGTCTGCCATGGCGGACGGCAAAGGCTCGAAAGGCGGACGGCAAAGACCTTTGCCGTCAGCCGCGGACGGCAAAAGGCTCCGGCAAAGAAGGCTACGGTAAACAGCTGCTTTGCCGTCTGCTTCCTGGCGGCGGACGGCAAAGGCTCTTTGCCGTCTGCGGCGGACGGCAAAGAGGGCGGACGGCAATAATTGCGCTGTCAGTCCGTTAAGTGGCTAACGGCAGACCTTTGCCGTCCGCCGCAGACGGCAAAGAGCCTTTGGTCTTTGCCGTCCGCCTTATGATGTCATCTACACGTCACTAGATGGCAGGTTCTTTGCCGTCTGCCACTGATGGCAAAGTGCAGGTTCTTTGCCGTCTGCCACGGACGGCAAAGTCTTTGCCGTCTGCCACTGTAG
This sequence comes from Aegilops tauschii subsp. strangulata, assembly GCF_002575655.3. NCBI lineage: Eukaryota > Viridiplantae > Streptophyta > Magnoliopsida > Poales > Poaceae > Aegilops > Aegilops tauschii. The sequence goes on along the minus strand of NC_053040.3, from coordinate 395,522,644 downwards.
GCAAACTGACCAAATGGGTCAGCTCCCAGGAAGCACAGTTGGCTGCCACGTGGCTTCTTTGCCGTCCGTGGCAGACGGCAAAGAGCTCTTTGCCGTCGGTGGCAGACGGCAAAGAGCCTGCATATTGTCTGTTTTTTCTGTTTTTTATTAAATCCCACAATTTGCAGCACATATCACATATATAAGTTTCATATCCAGCACATATCCAACACATATCTAGCACATAAGTTTCATATCACATATCACATCAGTTTCATCCATACACATTGTTCATACATAAGGAAGTTCCATCCATACACATTGTTCCATCCATATATATATATATATTACAATGCAAAGTGTCATGAAGATAGCAAGCTAGATACAATGCAAAGTTTCATCAAAGGAAAAGCAAGCACTCCATCATAGCAAGCTAGCTACCATCAAGTGAATGAAATCTGGAAAATGGTAAATAAGAAAGTTAGAAATAAGTGACTAGAACAAGAAGAAGACTAGAACAAGAAGAAGACTAGAACAAGAAGTATATGTCATTTATGAGCTAACTTAGGTGAAATGGATCATATATGAGCTAACTAAGTTGAAATGGGTTGTTTATGAGCTAACTTAGTTGAAATGGATCATTTATGAGCTAACTTAGTTGAAATGGGTCGTTTATGAGCTAACTAAGGTGAAGGGCATCGTTCTTGAGCTAAGTAAGGTGAAATGGGTCATTTTGGAGCTAACCTAGGTGAAATGGGTCATTTTGGAGCTAACCTAGGTGAAATGGGTCATTTTAAAGCTAACGTAGGTAAAATGGATCATTTAGGAGCTCATCTACGTAAAATGGGTCATTTTAGAGCTAATTTAGTTGAAATGGATCTTTTTGAGCTAACTTAGGTGAAATGGATCATTTAAGAGCTAATTTAGGTGAAATGGATCGTTTTTTAGCTCACTTAGGTCAAATGGATCGTTTATGAGCTAAATTAGTTGAAATGGATCGTTTATGAGATAACCTAGGTAAGATGGGTCATTTTGGAGTTAACCTAGGTGAAATGGGCCATTTTAAAGCTAACGTAGGTAAAATGGATCATTTAGGAGCTAATGTAGGTAAAATGGGTCATTTTTGAGCTAACTTGGATGAACTGCATCATTTATAAGCTAACCTAGGTAAAATGGGTCATTTTGGAGGAAAATAAGCTAACTCTAGGTCATTATGGTAAGCATATTGGAGGAAATAAAGCTAAGTCTAGGTCTTTATGCATTTGTTAAGCAAAACACTAGAGAAACTTACCGTGATCAGGGAGGTGTAGGAGCGGGGTGGCTAGTGCCGCTACCTGGAGAAGGATCGTGCGATGCGTTTCTGGAGTTAAGCTGCACCAAAGATCATTTCCAATGTCTCGTTAGCATTACGACACTCAAATGTTAAGACTACCAAGTAATGTCCATTCAAACTAAACTCACCGTGCTCCCAGGAGCAATCACTGGCATCGGCGGAGCGGGCTGACCGGACTTCTCGCACACAGACTGCACATTTGGTTTTCAGAACAGAGTCATACTAGTTAGTAATGAGACTCAAATGTTAAGACTAGCAAGTAATCTGCAGAAGAAACTTACCACAAGGAGCTCGTATATGGCCCTTGCCTGCATGTCATTCCGTGCCCTCTCCTCCTCCATCATCTTTCTCGTCCTCTCCTCCATCTCCCGCTGCCTCTCCGCCGCCTCCGCCAGAAGTTTCTCCGTTCTATCTCTCTCAGTCTGTATAGCAGCCTGCAACACCACTCACATGACCATTTGTAATCATTGATGGAAGCGCACACAATGTAATGGAGAAAGACAACTGAGTACGTATCACTAACCTTGATGGCGAGTTGCACTGGCCGTTCACGAGGCCTTATCTCAGGAGCGGAGCTCGACTGGCGCGCCTTGATCTCCGGGAGAGTGCTAGGACAACGGATAAGTCCATCTCCAATGGCTATGGAGCCATGGGACCTCCCGCCACCAGATATCATCACCAGCTCTGGATCAATGGGACCCTGGCTCGGGTTAAAGTCCTCCCCTTTCCTCGCCTTCCCCTCATCTCTATATCTCACGAGCTTGTTGTGGGAGGAGATGTTGGTGAAGTTGTTTGCATCATCGAGGTCAGACTGAGAGAAAGCCTTGACTTTCCTGTAAGAGCCAGTGTGGGCCATGGCATACAGGTCGTACACCTCTGGCACCTTATCCGCCTTATTATGGCGTGCCTGAAAGAGAGAAACAATGAAAATTAGTAATTAAAGGGCTCAAGCTAGCATGATGAATGAATTGCATGAATCATGAAGCAAACCACATACCCAGTTGCGCCCGAACTGATATAAGTTGGAGCTGCCTTGATGGTGTGGCACACCTTCCATTTGGGCACGTTTGTCCTTGGCCTGGTTGTGGAGGGCTAGCCATTCTTGTGAGCACCACTCATCGACCAACACCTCCCAACAATCCATCCGATCCGCACACCATCTCGGAGGCGCCTAAGTTAGCAAATAGAAACTTGAGCGCTACGGCTAAGAATTACTAAATGAAGGAACTTAAGTAGAAGGCCTTAAGAATTACCTTCATGTACTGCTCCTTACTCAGGAACTTATCGCGGCACGCCGGCTTGGTCTTCTTGATACCACGCAAGGCGTAGTAGTCTCGAACAGCCTGCACCCGAGCCTCGTGCCGTAAGTTCTGGAGTAGGCGCTTGCAGACGTTCTGGATAACATTTGCGCAGTCCTCCTCGTATCCCTCCTCACACCTGTAGAATGTCTGCAATCAAATGAGACAATATTGATTAGTACAATTAATAACTAGCTAGTTGAAGATTTTGAAATGTGTAAAGGAGAAATTACCCAGAACGTCCTGATCACCATGTCTGCCCTCGTGTCGCACACGACACCGTCGATAATGACATCCGGCGGGGCCGGGGCAGCCACGTAGTGCTCCCAGCTCAACCCAAGCTCTGGAAGCCGACCCTCACCAGGCAACGTGACAAACCCCGGGAAGTTTTGCCGGCAAAGAACTCCAAGGACGGAGTTGGGCCGGCGGACACTATGATGGTGGTCCCAACCCCTGCAGCATGACAAGGCCAACGCATTAGTTATTTGAAGAAACGTGAATGCAGAAGGTACAAAAATATTAAATGCACTTACGTACCTCTCCCCATCAGGGAAGATCAACCACCTCTGCTCGCGGGTCGCCGGCACGGACGGGAGCCGTGTAGCACCACGCTGGTACACGGTGCCACCCTCCTCCTCAAGATCAGTCGGCTCCCCGCCATCACCAGCATGGCCACTCGGCTCCTCGGGCTGATCCGGCCAGGTACCCCATCCGGACGTGTGCTCCTCCGGGGTCTCGTGGGCCGAACTCTCGTGGGCCGAAGGCCAGTCGACCCGAGGCTCGTGGGCCCAAGACCCGTGGACCGGAGGCTCGTGGACCGGAGTCCGTGTAGCCTCCTCCTCGGACGAGTCCACCCTAGCAGTCACGTGCTCGGGTGAAACAGCTGGGGGTGGCGGCGAGGAAGGTGCCCTAGCAGTCACCCTACCTCCTCTCCCGCGACCACGTGCCCCACCTCCTCTCTTCCTACCTCGTCCCCTGCTGGGCACTGCGGTCGACGAAGAAGGGCCCGGCGGTGTGGACATACTGTCCAGCAACGCTCGGCGGAGAGGTACGTCTGGAATCGAAGACCTCAGACCACGCGCCGACGAAGAAGGGGCCTTGGCGCGCTCCCGACCAGCGCCCACCATCTTTCAACACCTTCCATGACAAACAGTAAACGAAATTAGTACAACATAAAAAAAGACCGACATGAATAATAATATGTGTATCACTTAAGTGTATCATCATCAAGTACAACATGAAATTTTTTAATACCTGACACTACTAATAATCTCGATCAGTATCATCAATAAATGCATAATCATCATCATCACTATAATCAATGACGGGCTCATAGGGTTCAGTGGCATCAACATGTGCAAGGCCACCTTGACGTAATCGGTGAAGCAATGACAGGTCATCCGCAGCAGTAACCTCTTCTTGTTCCGGCTCTTCTTGTTCCGGCTCTTCTTGTTCCTCCTCTGGGGTGATGTCGGATTCACTGTCGTTGTCTACTTCAATGTTTTGGGGTGAAGTATAGCGGTTCTTGAAACGCTTTTTGGAAAGACGTGTCTCTTGGAAGAATTCTCCTTCATATGTGTCTGGGTTAATGTGAGGTTCATAATCCTCTTCCTTTGGGGGAGATAGTCTAGCATGTGGCGGCACTTCATAAACGACATCCCAACCTTTCAGATTTGGATTAGTTTGGCAGGCCCACGGTAGATAGAATACTTGGGTCGCCTGTTGAGCCGTAATATAGACATCAGGAACATCTAAATGGGTGCTTTGGTTGATTTCAACTAGCCCTATATGTTCATGAGTCCTTCTAGTCTCCTTCGGCTGAAACCAATAACATTTGAAGACTACGACATTCGGTGGGTTTTCACCATAGAATAGAAGTTCATAAATTGCTTCAACTCTCCCATAATACTCGGTACCTCCTTCGCCGATAGCAGATACACAACAATTTGTAGACTTTCGGTCGGCCATAGATAGCTCTTTGCCATAGGTACGAAAGCGATACCCGTTGATGTCGTATTTGTCAAATGAACGGACCTTATAGTCAAAACCATTAGCGACTTGTCTCAATTCGGCGTCCATAGACTCTGAATTAGCCTACAAGTTTAATATGAAAGGATTGTTGCATTACGCACAAATTAGCGAATGAAACCGGGATAGCCGCCTACAAATTAGCCTACAAGTCTAATAGAAATTACCGTTTGTTTGAACCAAGAGATGAAACCGGGATAGCCGCCTCCTTGCTTTGCGAGAAGCTCATACTCTTCGACAGAATCCTTTTGGATCACCGATCCATACGAGAATAAGGCGACGTATCGACTGTATGAAATATCCAGGAATAAGAGCAGTTCAAAGGAAATAGAAGTTGCGAAACTATGTACCGAGAACTTACTCGATGTACGGCCGCACTTCTATCAGGTTGTTGAAGATATACAACGAAATGGTCCGCCATTGTTCGTTATCCAAAGATACTGGATTTGAAACACTGGCTGGTGCGAGATTCCCTTTGAATAGGCTGAGGTTGGATCCACCCTTTTTAGGGTCGTCAGCATTGTACCGAGGCTTCGGATTATGCAAATGACGATTTTTGGCTTCGTAGTGTGCTGTCACGAAGTTTGCCGCCTCCTCAGTGATGAATGCCTCAGCCATCGATGCTTCAATTCTACGTTTATTTTTACATTTTTGTCGAAGCGTCTTCTGCATCCTCTCAGTTGGGTAGCACCAACGATTTTGCACGGGCCCCCCCAATCTTGCCTCGGTCGGGAGATGCAAAATCAAATGTTGCATTGGATTAAAGAAGCCTGGTGGAAAGATCTTCTCTAACTTGCAGATCAACTCCGGCGCCAACTCTTCCATTTCTTCTAGCACGCCAGGCGATAGTTCTTTTGCACAAAGAACACGGAAGAAATAGCTGAGTTCTGCCAGTACTAGCCATTCATCCTCAGGGATGAAGCCACGCAACATCACCGGCATTACCCGCTCAATCCATATGTGCCAATCATGACTCTTGAGACCAAATATCTTCAATTTATCAAGACTGGCTCCCCTCTGTAGATTCGCTGCATACCCATCGGGGAACATCAACTGCATTTTCACCCACAAGATAATTTCCCTCATAGCCGGCCTTCCAAGATTGAACCATGCCTTTGGCTTCGTCCAGTTCTGCTTTCCTTTCGGTTCTTTCATGTTTTGTAACGGCCTATCACATAGCGCCTCCAGATCGACTCTAGCCTTAGTATTATCCTTTGACTTCCCATCTATGCCGAACAATGTACCAAAAAGTGCCTCGGCGATATTCTTCTCAGTGTGCATCACGTCGATGTTGTGTGGGCAAAGGAGGTCTTTGAAGTAAGGCAGATCCCATAAGCATGTTTTGTGAGTCCAGGCGTGCTTAGAATTATACCCCTTGAAGTACCCTGGACGCTCTGGATCTGGCTCGAGAGCGTTTAACTGATCCAGGGTCTGTTGGCCTGTCAATGCAGGTGGTGCAGAGTTTTTGACAACTCTACCTCTGATGAAGTTCTTCTTGTCTTTCCTGAACTTATGGCGAGGATTCAGGAACTATCTATGCATGTCGAAGCAAGAAAACATGCGACCGGCCTGAAGCCAACGAAACTCAAGAGCTCCCTTGCATGTGGGGCACGGGAACCTTCCATGCACACACCAGCCAACGAATAGCGCATACGCCGGCAAGTCATGCGTCGAGTACATGTACCAGACACGCATTATGAAGTTCCGTTTGCTATAGGCATCGTATGTCTTGAACCCATTATCCCAGGCTTCTTGCAATTCGTCCTTAAGCGGTTGCATGTACACATTCATATTTTTCCCCGGATAGTTGGGCCCTGGAATTATCAACGTCAGGAAAATGTTCTTTCTTTGCATAATCTGTCCGGGGGGGAGATTGAGTGGAAAGACAAATACGGGCCAACAACTGTATTGGGCTGCCGTCATACCAAACACACTGAACCCATCCGTGCTGATGCCGACTCGAGGATGCCTCGGATCTGCCGCTTTGTCACCATGTAATTCATCAAACTTTTTCCACGCAACACCATCCGATGTGTGTACAATCATCAGATTCCCATCTGCATCTAGTTCGGTTCTTTTGCCCGTTTTGTGCCATGTCATCTGTCTGGCCGTCTCTTCAACCATGAAAAGACGTTGAAGTCTTGGTACGATTGGCATATACCGAAGAACACTAACGGGGATTTTGGTCTGTGTCTTCTCACCCATACCGTTGTCTACCACAACATACCTGGAAGACTTGCAAATGGGACAATAGTTCAAGTCCGCATAGTCAAGCCTAAACAAGACACATCCTTTCTCACAGGCATGTATCTTATCATAGGGCATCTTCAGTGCACGGAGGATTTTGTCCGACTGGTATAGGTTTGCAGGCATTACATGGCCTTTGGGTAGAAAGCGTCCAAATACTGTCATCATTGCATCATAGCATTCTCTGCCCAAGTTGAACTGAGCCTTCAGAGCCATTACTTGTGAGATGGCATCCAACTGACAAAGCTCAGTGTGCTCATGGAGCGGACGTTTTGAAGACTCCAACATTTCATTGAAGGCCTTTGCAGATTCCTCCATCTCCTCGTCCGAATCCCGAGCATCATCAAAGTCTTGCACCATGTTTTCCATCCCGGTACCATGCTCGTCGGTGCGACGACGATCCACCTCAGCTCGGTCACGTTGGGCAGACTCACCATGAAATGTCCACACCGTATAATCGGGCGTAAAACCACTCTTCTGCAGGTCTTTGCCCATTTCAGCCTCTGTCCTCTTTTCCCAATTGCCGCACCGTAAACAGGGGCACCAGGTTTTCCTCTGGCCATTTGCAAATGCGGCTCGCACAAACCCCTTGGTTTTTGTGAACCATTCAGTGCTCCATTTGTTCTGACCAGTGTGACCGGTGTACATCCACGCACGATCACTCATCTTGACTTTCAGAGCTACTAGACACACAACATATATATATATAATTCAGCATGTATGTATTCATCAGTTGATCTACTTTGTCAATTTTATTACGTCCATGCAACCTACACTCTAATAGGTAATGATAGGTCCTAATCCCACCCGAGTATGTTTAGATTGGGTTCATTTTCCCATGCTATGCCCCGGATCCTACGCAAAATTTCGGCAGCACCTCCCCGCTGTTCTCCTGATACACGTCTCTGCAATAAACAGGGAGGATGTGTACCCGGAGAACAACAGGGGAGGCACTGACGAAATTTATGCGTCGGATCCGGAGCAAAGCATATGGGAAAACGAACCCAATCTAAACATACTCGGGCTGTCCATGGATAGCGTTGGACAATTCGAAAGAATCAAGGTTATAAATATGCAAATGCATGCATATTTATAACTATGACGCTTTCGAACGGGAGACACATATTGGTTACGCATACTGATGATTCAAGACACATATATATCTAGCTATCAAGTTTCATCGGAATAGATCAAATAATTAATGGGGGAGGAGGACATGTCATTTGTGCTCACCCACGAACGAAGGGGCAGAGCTCGTCAAACGCACGGCGAGGTCGTCGAACACCAAACCTCGCAGCGATGAAACAACTGCACATTTAAAACTACCCGATCAACACAATTATATATGATGTTTTTCATAACAAAATCGAAAGATATATGACCTAACTAATAATTCACAAATATATGACCCCGTCGGCTTTTGGAAGGCCAAAGAACACCTTTTCGGGAGGTGTCGGGGGTCAGGGTGTCGTGTCGGTCTTGGGGTGCCGTGTCGGGGTTGGGGTCGGGGTCTCGGGGTCGGGGTGTCGGGACGGGGTGCCGGGTCGGGGTCGGTGTGCCGTGTCGGTGTCGGGGTCGGGGTGTCGGGTCAGGCTCGGGGTCGGGGTGTCGGGGTCGGGGTCCGGGTCGGGGTATCGTGGTCGGGGTCTCGGGGTCGGGGTGCCGGGTCGGGGTCGGGGTGTCGGGTCAGGCTCGGGGTCGGGGTGTCTTGTCGGGGTGCCGGGTCGGGGTCGGGGTGCCGTGTCGGTGTCGGGGTCGGGGTGTCGGGTCAGGCTCGGGGTCGGGGTCTCGGGGTCGGGGTGTCGGGTCGGGGTGTCGGGTCGGGGTGCCGTCTCGGGGTCGGGGTGTCGGGTCGGGGTGCCGGGTCGGGGTCGGGGTGCCGTGTCGGTGTCGGGGTAAGGGTGGGTGTGGTGTCAGGGTGTCGGTGTCGGGGTGTCGTGTCGGGGTCGGGGTCTCGGGGTCGGGGTGTCGGGTCGGGGTGCCGGGTCGGGGTCGGGGTGCCGTGTCGGTGTCAGGGTCGGGGTGTCGGGTCAGGCTCGGGGTCGGGGTGTCGGGGTCGGGGTCGGGGTGTCGGGGTCGGGGTCGGGGTCGGGGTGCCGTGTCGGTGTCGGGGTCGGGGTGTCGGGTCAGGCTTGGGGTCGGGGTGTCGCGGTCGGGGTCTAGGGGTCGGGGTGTCGTGTCGGGGTGCCGGGTCGGGGTCGGGGTGCCGTGTCGGGTCGGGGTTTTTTCCTCTTTTTTCCTTTTCTTCTTCTTCCTATTCTTCCTTTTCTTCCTCTTCTTCTTTTTTCTTCTCCTCCTCCTCTTCTTCTTCTTCCTTTCCTTTTTCCTCTTCTTCTTCTCCTCCTCTCCTCTTTTTTCTTCTTCTTCTTCTTCCTCTTCTTCTTTTTTCTTCTCCTCCTCCTCTTCTTCTTCTTCCTTTCCTTTTTCCTCTTCTTCTTCTCCTCCTCTCCTCTTTTTTCTTCTTCTTCTTCTTCTTCTTCCTCTTCTTCTTTTTTCTTCTCCTCCTCCTCTTCTTCTTCTTCCTTTCCTTTTTCCTCTTCTTCTTCTCCTCCTCTCCTCTTTTTCTCTTCTTCTTCTTCCTCTTCTTCTTTTTTCTTCTCCTCCTCCTCCTCTTCTTCTTCCTTTCCTTTTTCCTCTTCTTCTTCTCCTCCTCTCCTCTTTTTCTCTTCTTCTTCTTCTTTCCTCAAACTAAACTAAGCCTACAACTAAACCTAAACCTAAAACTAAACCTAAAACTACAACTAAAACTAAATCTAAACTAAAACTAAAACTAAAAAGGAAAAAAAAGAAAAAAAAAGAAAAAAAAACTGAAAAATGGGGGGCTCACCTGGGGGGTGGAGGAGGCCGGTGGAGGAGGGGGCGGGGCGGTGGAGGAGGCGGCCTGGGGCGGCGGGGGGCCGGGCCTGGGGCGGCAGGGGGCGGGCCTGGGGCGGCGGGGGGCCGGGCCCGGGCGGTGGGGCGCGGGGCGGCGGGGGGCCGGGGCAGTGAGGGCGACGGGGCCCCGGGGCGGTGGCGAGCCGGGGCGGCGGGGGCGACGGGGCGGCGGCGGCGGGCGGCGGCGTGGGAGGAGAGAAACGGCGAGGGAGAGGGAAGAAGTGAGTAACGGGCGGGGGGTACGGGCCGTTAGGTAGTAGGCTCTTTGCCGTCCGCCCCCCTTTGCCGTCCGCTTTTTTGCCTCTTTGTCGTCTGCTAGCGGACGGCAAAGAGGTGGCCCGTTAAGTTTTTCAAAAACGGGCGGGGGGTGGGGGCCACCTCACTCTTTGCCATCCGCCAGCGGACGGCAAAGATTCTTTGCCGTCCGCTGGCCGACGGCAAAGAGCTGGCAGACGGCAAAGAGCTTCTTTGCCGTCTGCCCTTTCTTTGCCGTCTGCTTTTGGGTAGCTGATGGCAAAGAGCTTCTTTGCCGTCAGCTAGCAGACGGCAAAGAGCTGGCAGATGGCAAATTAGCTGATTCCAGTAGTGAGAGCCACTTATGGATTGCCTACCAAAGATGGCAATACCTAGATCTATCCTTGCTTTTATGCCTAGCTAGGGGCGTTAAACGATAGCGCTTGTTGGGAGGCAACCCAATTTTATTTTTATTTTTTTATTTTTGCTTCTGTTTAGGAATAAATATTTGATCTAGCCTATGGTTAGATGTGTTTTTATCTTTTAATTAGTGTTTGTGCCAAGTTTAACCTATAGGATCTTCTTGGATGATAGTTATTTGATCTTGCTGAAAATTCTAGAAACTTTCTGGTCACGAAAATAATTGTTAAAAATCACCAGAACGTGATAAAATATTGATTCCAATTTCTGCTGATCAATAAACAAATTGTCTAGGTCTTTCTAGTTTGGGTGAATTTTTGGAGTTCCAGAAGTTTGCGTTAGTTACAGATTACTACAGACAGTTCTGTTTTTGACAGATTCTGTTTTTCGTGTGTTGTTTGCTTATTTTAATGAATCTATGGCTAGTAAAATAGTTTATAAACCATAGAGAAGTCGGAATACAGTAGGTTTAACACCAATATAAATAAAGAATGAGTTCATTACAGTACCTTGAAGTGGTGTTTTCTTTTCTTTCGCTAACGGAGCTCACGAGATTTTCTGTTAAGTTTTGTGTTGTGAAGTTTTCAAGTTTTGGGTAAAAGATTTGATGGATTATGGAACAAGGAGTGGAAAGAGCCTAAGCTTGGGGATGCCCATGGCACCCCAAGATAATCTAAGGACACCTAAAAGCCAAAGCTTGGGGATGCCCTGGAAGGCATCCTCTCTTTCGTCTACTTCCATCGGTAACTTTACTTGGAGCTATATTTTTATTCACCACATGATATGTGTTTTGCTTGGAGCGTCTTGTATTATTTGAGTCTTTGTTTTTTAGTTTTCCACAATCATCCTTGTTGTACACACCTTTTGAGAGAAACACACATGATTCGGAAATTGTTAGAATACTCTATGTGCTTCACTTATATCTTTTGAGTTATATAGTTTTTGCTCTAGTGCTTCACTTATATCATTTAGAGCATGGTGGTGGAATTGTTTTATAGAAACTATTGTTCTCTCATGCTTCACTTAGATTATTTTGCGAGTCCTACAAAACAGTATGGTAATTTGCTTTAATTATGATAGGCATTCAAGATTAGTGAAAAAATTCTTATGTGTGTGTTGAATACTATGAGAAGTTAGATGCTTGATAATTGTTTTGAGATATGGAGATGATGATATTAGAGTCATGCTAGTTGAGTAGTTGTGAATTTGAGAAATACTTGTGTTAAAGTTTGTGATTCCCGTAGCATGCACGTATGGTGAACCGTTATGTGATGAAGTCGGAGCATGATTTATTTATTGATTGTCTTCCTTATGAGTGGCGGTCGGGGATGAGCGATGGTCTTTTCCTACCAATCTATCCCCCTAGGAGCATGCGTGTAATACTTTGCTTGATAACTTGTAGATTTTTGCAATAAGTATATGAGTTCTTTACGACTAATGTTGAGTCCATGGATTATACGCACTTGTCTTCCTTCCACCATTGCTAGCCTCTCTAATACCGCGCACTTTTCGCCGGTATCATACACCCACCATATACCTTCCTCAAAACAGCAACCATACCTACCTACCATGGCATTTCCATAGCCATTCCGAGATATATTGCCATGCAAATTACCACCGTTCAGTTTATTATGACACGCTCCATCATTGTCATATTGCTTTGCATGATCATGTAGTTGACATTGTATTTGTGGCAAAGCCACCTTCATATTTATTTCATACATGTCACTCTTGATTCATTGCATATCCCGGTACACCGCCGGAGGCATTCACATAGAGTCATATTTTGTTCTAAGTATTGAGTTGTAAGTAAATAAAAGTGTGATGATCATAATTTTTTAGAGCATTGTCCCAAGTGAGGAAAGGATGATGGAGACTATGATTCCCCCAGAAGTCGGGATGAGACTCTGGACTAAAAAAAGAGAAAGGCCATAAAAAAAGAGAAGGCCGAAAAAAGAGAGAAAAAGAGAGATGGGACAATGTTACTATCCTTTTACCACACTTGTGCTTCAAAGTAGTACCATGATCTTCATGATAGAGAGTCTCCTATGATATCACTTTCATATACTAGTGGGAAATTTTCATTTTAGAACTTGGCTTGTATATTCCAATGATGGGCTTCCTCAAAATGCCCTAGGTCTTCGTGAGCAAGCGAGTTGGATGCACACCCACTTAGTTTCTTTTGTTGAGCTTTCATATACTTGTAGCTCTAGTGCATCCGTTGCATGGCAATCCCTACTCACTCACATTGATATCTATTGATGGGCATCTCCATAGCCTGTTGATATGCCTAGTTGATGTGAGACTATCTTCTCCTTTTTTGTCTTCTCCACAACCACCATTCTATTCCACATATAGTGCTATGTCCATGGCTCACGCTCATGTATTGAGTGAAGATTGAAAAAGTTTGAGAACACCAAATGTATGAAACAATTGCTTGGCTTGTCATCGGGGTTGTGCATGATTTAAATACTTTGTGTGGTGAAGATAGAGCATAGCCAGACTATATGATTTTGTAGGGATAACTTTCTTTGGCCATGTTATTTTGAGAAGACATAATTTCTTAGTTAGTATGCTTGAAGTATTATTATTTTTATGTCAATATTAAACTTTTGTCTTGAATCTTTCGGATCTGAATATTCATACCACAATTAAGAGAATTACATTGAAATTATGCCAAGTAGCATTCCACATCAAAAATTCTGTTTTAATCATTTACCTACTCAAGGACGAGCAGGAATTAAGCTTGGGGATGCTTGATACGTCTCCAACGTATCTATAATTTTTGATTGTTCCATGCTATATTATATTCTGTTTTGGACATTAATGGGCTTTATTATACACTTTTATATTATTTTTGGGACTAACCTATTAACCGGAGGCCCAACCCAGAATTGTTGTTTTTTTTGCCTATTTCAGAGTTTCACAGAAAAAGAATATCAAACGGAGTCCAAACGGAATGAAACCTTCGGGAACGTGATTTTCGGAACGAACGTGATCCAGAGGACTTGGACCCTACGTCAAGACATCAACCAGGAAGGCATGAGGTAGGGGGGCGTGCCCTCCACCCTCGTGGGGCCCATGTTGCTCCACCGACGTACTTTTTCCTCCTATATATACCTACGTACCCCCAAACTACCATATACGGAGCCAAAAACCTAATTCCACCGCCGCAACCTTCTGTACCCATGAGATCCCATCTTGGGGCCTTTCCGGAGCTCCGCCAGAGGGGGCATCGATCATGGAGGGCTTCTACATCAACACCATAGCCTCTCCGATAATGTGTGAGTAGTTTACCTCAGACCTTCGGGTCCATAGTTATTAGCTAGATGGCTTCTTCTCTCTCTTTGGATCTCAATACAACGTTCTCCCCCTCTCTTGTGGAGATCTATTCGATGTAATCTTCTTTTGCGGTGTGTTTGTTGAGACCGATGAATTGTGGGTTTATGATCAAGTTTATCTATGAACAATATTTGAATCTCCTCTGAATTCTTTTATGTATGATTGGTTATCTTTGCAAGTCTCTTCGAATTATCAGTTTGGTTTGGCCTACTAGATTGATCTTTCTTGCAATGGGAGAAGTGCTTAGCTTTGGGTTCAATCTTGCGGTGTCCTTTCCCAGTGACAGTAGGGGCTGCAAGGCACTTATTGTATTGTTGCCATCGAGGATAACAAGATGGGGTTTATATCATATTGCATGAGTTTATCCCTCTACATCATGTCATCTTACTTAAAGCGTTACTCTGTTCTTATGAACTTAATACTCTAGATGCATGCTGGATAGCGGTCGATGTGTGGAGTAATAGTAGCAGATGCAGGCACGAGTCGGTCTACTTGTCTCGGACGTGATGCCTATATACATGATCATACCTAGATATTCTCATAACTATGCTCAATTCTGTCAATTGCTCAACAGTAATTTGTTTACCCACCGTAATACTTATGCTCTTGAGAGAAACCACTAGTGAAACCTATGGCCCCCGGGTCTATCTTCCATCATATTAATCTTCCAACACTTAGCTATTTTTATTTCCTTTTATTTTACTTTGCATCTTTATCATAAAAATACCAAAAATATTATCTTATCATATCTATCAGATCTCACTCTCGTAAGTGACCGTGAAGGGATTGACAACCCCTTTATTGCGTTGGTTGCGAGGATTTATTTGTTTGTGTAGGTGCGAGGGACTCGTGCGTGGCCTCCTACTGGATTGATACCTTGGTTCTCAAAAACTAAGGGAAATAATTACGCTGCTTTACTGCATCACCCTTTCCTCTTCAAGGGAAAACCAACGCAGTGCTCAAGAGGTAGCAAGGTCCGACCCGGGCCATATGATTCGGATCAACTCCGGTGTATCGCGTTTTCACCATGGCCCAGGCCTCTCGTGCGCCTTCTCGGCATGGTAATATCTTCCATAGCCCAAAACAGCGACAAGCTCCCTTGAATAAATTCATGAGTTCCTCCATACATCCTGGAGGAGAATCGGATGGCCATAAGGCCTTAGTAATGTTCCTCATTGCTTTCCGAGCTCGCTCATGCACTTTGGACAGCTCTTGTAGCAGATCTCCTTGAAATCCGAACACTTCTCCTTCGGGCCGCCCAGTCAGCACACCTACAGAGACAAACTTGTTAAACTTTCCATCAGTGGACTGTACGAAAGTGAGGTTCAAGAGCATACTGAATATGCCGCCTTTCAGCTTTCTGTTCTCCTTGAAGGCATCCGCCAGTTGGGCTCGTATATCCTTCAGCTCTTTGATACGTCTCCAACGTATCTATAATTTATGAAGTATTCATGCTATTATATTATCCATCTAGGATGTTTTATGGGCTTTATTATACACTTTTATATTATTTTTGGGACTAACCTATTAACCGGAGGCCCAACCCAAAATGTTGTTTTCTTGCCTATTTCAGTGTTTCGAAGAAAAGGAATATCAAACGGAGTCCAAACGGAATGAAACCTTCGGGAGAGTTATTTTTGGAACGGAAGCAATCCAAGAGACTTGGAGTAGACGCCAGGGAAGCTTTGAGGAAGCCACGAGGCAAGGAGGCGCGCCCCCATCCTCATGGGCCCCTCGTGCCTCCCCTAACCGGCTTCTTTCGCCTATATATATATCCATATACCCTAAAAACATCGGTCAACACAATAGATCGGGAGTTCCGCCGCCGCAAGCCTCTGTAGCCCCCAAAAACCAATGTAGACCCGTTCCGACACCCTGCCGGAGGGGGGAACCCTCACCGGTGGCCATCTTCATCATCCCGGCGCTCTCCATGATGAGGAGGGAGTAGTTCACCCTCAGGGCTGAGGGTATGTACCAGTAGCTATGTGTTTCATCTCTCTCTCTCTCTCTCTCTCTCTCTCGTGTTCTTGAGGTGGTACGATCTTGATGTATCGTGAGCTTTGCTATTATAGTTGGATCTTATGATGTTTCTCCCCCTCTACTCTGTTGTAATGGATTGGGTTTTCCCTTTGAAGTTGTCTTATCGGATTGAGTCTTTAAGGATTTGAGAACACTTGATGTATGTCTTGCATCTGCTTATCTGTGGTGACAATGGGATATTCATGTGATCTACTTGATGTATGTTTTGGTGATCAACTTGCGAGTTCCTTGAACTTATGCATAAGGGTTGGCACACGTTTTCGTCTTGACTCTCCGGTAGAAACTTTGGGGCACTCTTTGAAGTACTTTGTGTTGGTTTGAATAGATGAATCTAAGATTGTGTGATGCATATCATATAATCATACCCACGGATACTTGAGGTGACATTGGAGTATCTAGGTGACATTAGGGTTTTGTTTGATATGTGTCTTAAGGTGTTATTCTAGTACGAACTCTTGAATAGATCGATCCGAAAGAATAACTTTGAGGTGGTTTCGTACCCTACCATAGTCTCTTCGTTTGTTCTCCGCTATTAGTGACTTTGGAGTGACTCTTTGTTGTATGTTGATGGATAGTTATATGATCCAATTATGTTATTATTGTTGAGAGAACTTGCACTAGTGAAAGTATGAACCCTAGGCCTTGCTTCCTAGCATTGCAATACCGTTTACACTCACTTTTATAATTAGTTACCTTGCTATTTTTATTTATTCAGATTACAAAACCTATATCTACCATCCATATTGCACTTGTATCACCATCTCTTCGCCGAACTAGATACAATTTACCATTGTATTGGGTGTGTTGGGGACACAAGACACTCTTTGTTATTTGGTTGTAGGGTTGCTCTAGAGAGACCATCTTCATCCTATGCCTCCCACGGATTGATAAACCATAGGTCATCCACTTGAGGGAAAATTGCTACTGTCCTACAAACCTTTGCACTTGGAGGCCCAACAACATCTACAAGAAGAAGGTTGTGTAGTAGACATGACTCTTCAGCTTGTTGGGTGTTTGCATCTTGTAGTTTATTCTTCTCATTAATGGTCCGTGTTAATACATGTTGACCAGCGGCTTCTTGCCCTTCGACATGCTCTTTGTCCGCCTGAGCAACCCTTAACCTCTCGTCCAACCGGTCTGACGATCCTGCTGTTGCGTACAAACACAATGCATAGTTAGAATCATTGTGGGCACGGAATAATATTCTCTGGATACTATTGTGCTTACCATCGGGTGCCCCTGGATTTCTTGAAATTTTCAAGTTCGGCGGTGGTGACAGTTAGCTTCATTCGACATTCTTCCAGCTCCTTGGATAATGTGTTATTCTTCTCCATGAGTACCTGATGGCATAATGACCCTTAAATTAGTTGGGCCAACTGCTTCAAGGCTCGGGGGCTACTTTCATATGATTATTAAATCTACACAATAGTTCTTACCTACATATCCTTTGAAAGCTGGTGACTGGCTCCAGCAAGCCCATCCCGAGCAGCTCGGATGTATGCATCCGCTGAGCTGAAGGCATTGAGAGCCTCTTCGGTGAAGTTTGGGTCGCGCATAGCTGCCCTCCGGCGCCGATGGTTCATTGCACTCTCCACTTCGGAGTTGGTGACAGATACATTATCCGAATCCTCGGGAAGAGGACAATCCGCCATTGCACCCGTATCAACTCTAGTCCCTGGGGCAGGGTCCGGGGTCGGATTGGTTGATGGATGACCAGCGAGGTCTTCGGACATAGTCTGGCATATGCTCTTCCTGAAAATGTGGCACAACAGGAAATGTCACAATTCGGTATATCTGCCAAGGGCATATTAAATACCATACCTCTTTGGTGAAGGCTCGGCAGTATTGCCATCCGCCTTTCTTTTCAAAGACCCGCCCTGCGCTGGCGCCGCCCTCTTAAGGGACGCTTCTCATATGGCGTGGCGAGTTAAGCATCGCCCCTTTGGAGCACGAGACAGCACGGTGGGTGAGGCACAGTGAGAAAACTCTTTTGGAGGAGACGTCTCCTGGGTACTTACGTGGGAGGAGGGAAGAAGGCCGGGGTAATCGCCTATAATGGCCACTTCTGTGCCATCGTAGCTTGCCTGATGTGACGCCCTCGATTCAATCGTACACTAATCATACACGCAAATGTGTACGATCAAGATCAAGGACTCATGGGAATATATCACAACACAACTCTAGACACAAATTAAAATAATACAAGCTTTATATTACAAGCCAGGGGCCTCGAGGGTTCGAATACATAAGATCGAATACACCAGAGTCAGTGGAAGCAACAATATCTGAGTACAGACATGAGTTAGACAAGTTTTCCTTAAGAAGGCTAGCACAAAAGCAACAACGATCGAAAAGGCAAGGCCTCCTGCCTGGGAGCCTCCTAACTACTCCTGGTCGTCGGTGGTCTCCACGTAGTAGTAGGCATCGACGGTGGCATCTAGCTCCTGGGCTCCGACATCTGGTTGCATCAGCCGGAAAGAAGAAGAAAGGGGGAAAAGGGGGAGCAAAGCAACCGTGAGTACTCATCCAAAGTACTCGCAAGCAAGGATCTACACTACATATGCAACATTATCAAAGGAAGGATGTATATGTGGTCTGGGCTGCAAAAATGCCAGAATAGAGGGGAGAACCTAGTCCTATCGAAGACTAGCATCTTCTGGAAACCACCATCTTGCAGCAACAGGAGGGAGTAGAGTAGCATAAAGTAAAGTAGTAGTAGTGTTATCAACCTCGGCCAGAGATCCTTTCTCGACTCCCAGCGAGAAAGCAATCCCAGAGCCATACTCCCCATTTCTCATATCCATGTCTCATCTCAAGTATCCAGTTCTAGTTGTATCGATCGGGATACGACTCCAAGTGTCCGTTACCGTAGGACAGGCTATCAATAGATGTTTTCTTCCCTGCAGGGGTGCACCAACTTACCCACCACACTCGATTAACTCCGGCCGGACACACTTTTCTGGGTCATGCCCGGCCTCGGCCAAACAATATGCCGCAACCCGACCTAGGCTTAATAGAGAGGTCAAGCATGCCGGACTAAACCTATGCCCCCAGGGGTCATGGGCCATCGCCCCGGGAACTCCTGCACGTTGCGTGGGCGGCCGGTGAGCAGACCTAGCTACCTCCTTAAAAAGGCAGGAGCTTACCAGTCCAACCCGACGCACGCCGCTCAGTCGCTGACGTCTAATAAGCTTCGGTTGATGCATACGACGCAGAACACCCAAACTATGCCCACGTGATGGTTAGTGCTATCAGGCGAGAGGCCCCTTGGATCAAATATCCAAATCGTAGTGGATTAGGAACGCGCGGTAACAAGCAGAGACTCACGAAAGATGTGACCCCGTTGCCCCGTCTGGAGGACTTGCGGCAAGGGCTAAGAATGCCCGACCAAGCCTCGTAATTATCTCGCGGGCACCTTCCAGGTCAACCCGACTCCACATCACTCGCAATTATGCTCGCGCGGGTACCCCTCAGGGTCGACCCGTCTTTAGTAACATGGTTCAGTGTAAAGTCATAGTAATCATAGTAACTGTGTGTCTAAACATCAAGGGGAAAACCCGAGGAATCACCCCCGGTGAATTCCACTCGATGTAATCATCAAGGTGAACGTAAGAGGGACCACCCTCGAGGTTCACACTTGAGGGGTTGCACGACAGAGTCGTATCGGAAGTGGTTAAAGAGGAAATCACCCTCGATGACCATGACCGAATAGCTACAGTTAGGGTTAACATCAGAAGTGTTGTAGAGTTCTCACCCTCGGCACTCGATAGTAACCCAGTAGTGTCGAGAAACTAAGGGGAAAGTGATGTGCGGTGCCGGGGCCTGGTCTTCGATCCCGTTGATCGGGTCTTCAATGATGAAGCAGGGGCAACAAGGACAAGGTGGGGGTCACTGATGGATCACTAACCAACCTATACTAAGCAGTTTAGGATAAGCAGGTAGGTAACAATAAGCAGGTTACAAAAGCAGGCTATGCATCAGAATAGGAGTAATCAATTACGGTAGCAAAATCTAATGCAAGCATGAGAGAATGGAATGGGTGATATCGGGCTGATCAAAGGAGGGCTTGTCTGGTTGCTTAGACGAGAAGGAGGGGTCATCGGTGACGTTGTCGATCACAGGGGCATCAGCATCGTCACGGGGTCTACCGAAGAGAAGAGGGGGGAGAAACAGTAAATACATAGCAAGCAAGTGCATAACAGGACAACAGGCAGAGCTAGACGTGTTCTAACGCGGTGCTACATGATACCGGCAAAGGGGGAAGTCAACCGGGAATGTTTTCCCGGTTCTGGACCTTTGTTAGACAGATGACCGGAGGGGGAAAGTTCCATGTTCAGCATGCTAGGGGCATGTGACAGATGAACGGACCACATATTCAGATTCGTTGGATATTTCTGAGCAACTTTCATATAGAAAACATTTTCATCCGAGCTACGGTTTATTTTCTATGAATTTTCAAAGTTTAAACAATATTCTGGAATTATTAATAATTACAGAAAGGAATATGACGTCAGCATGACGTGTTGATGACCTCAACAGTCAACAGAGCGGCTGACCAGGTCAAACCTGGCCAGTGGGTCCCACATGTAATACTCAGAGGGACTAACAGTAATTTATTTTAATTAGACAGAGTTAATTAGAAGTAGGACCCCACATGTCAGTGACAGTTTAGGTTAACTAATTAATTTTTGTAGCGACCAGACCTCAAACAGTCTGTGCTTTGTGCTTTAGTGTCATCGCTGGATCAGTAATGCTGACACGCACAGTACAAATGGAGGATTTATAACAGAGTAGCAATCACACACTTATTACATCGAGTATCTCAAAAGAGAAATAAGTATGATAAATATGGCTTAAGGCCATCTAATACGATAACAGCGGAAGACTTGGAAGATAAGTGAGTCCATCAACTCCAACGGCATCGCTGAGTATAAGACCACGACCTAAGGCACCTTACTCGTCGTCTGAAAAGTCTGCAACATAAAACGTTGCAGCCCGAGAACGGGTCAGCACATGGAATATGCTGGCAATGTAACACATAGAGAACAATGAACATAATAATGCTATACTACATGCATATATGGCTGGTAGAAGGCTCTATGGTTACAGTTTTGTGAAAAAGCCAATTTTTTCCTACTGCAAAGGAATAAATTTTATTTAACTATCATGGTGGTTGTTAAGCATTGAGATGGTTGACAGCATCTCAATCCCAATTAAGTATCATCATTAACCCAACAGAATTAATTAAAAGTAACATGGTGATGAGATTCACATGATAATCCAAGTACTAGATACTCAAGATGTCCATAACCGGGGACACAGCTAACCATGATTAGTTTGTACACTCTGCAGAGGTTTGTGCACTTTTCCCCACAAGACTCGATCGCCTCCGCTTGATTCTCGCACTAGATGATGTTTGAGAAACGGATGACCGAGACATAGTCTTTCGGAAACAATAACCCTTTACTCCGGGTGGACAGTTACACCTACTTTCCCCTACATCTGCTAGCCCACCTCTTCAAGAGATCATGTAACCTACTCAACTATGCTAGAGCCCATAATAGCTTGTGGCTGCACACAGAAGTTTCCAGCATGAATAATCTTATGATCCCTTTGAGCCTGGGTGGCGGTCCTTAGAAAAACAGGCAACACTGGGTTCTCCAGGTGCCTCAATCCACCCAGATGTGAGTTTTAGTTGCCACCTTAAGTAAACCATTAATTAACAATCTCACATCTGTCGTGAATATCTCTCAAACCCAATCCACGTCTACTAGCATAGCATAGCAATATAAGCAAACGTAGAAGTAACTCCCAAGGGTTTGGTAATAAACAGGGCAATAGGTACTACCTCAACTACTTCCCAATACCCACAATTTAATTAGATCCTAACCATGCAATGTTTGAGGGTTGGTCTAATGCAATAAAACTTGGTAGTAAAAGAGATATGATCAACGTGTTACTTGCCTTGCTGATGATCCGTGAAACTTAGCGATTCGAAGTAGCAAGCGGCGCACTCCGGGTACTCTATCGCAAACAAACAAGCATACAATAAGCACTCATCAAATGCACATGTAAAACTCAAATAACGATCTAACCAGAAAGTTCAACTTAAGAACTCCGGTTTGCAAAAGGAATCAAATCGAACGAAGCAACGAAAGTCAAACGGCGAGAGAAACAAGCTTCGTTTACTAATCTGGATCTTGGTCAAATTTTACAGTAGCAAAAACTTGTTTGAGTGAGTTAAACGGAAAGAGAATTTCGAGACGAAACTCTAGGCGCTTGATTCGCCTGATTCCGATAAACGAGCGAAAAGTTAAACCAAAGCAAAAATCTGATCAGAAATCGCGATCGGGAATAATCGCAAAAAAATCCGTCGAAAAAGAAAACTGATGAACAGTTAAACGAACGGACGTTCGTTAACAGCGACTAACCGACGAACACGTTCGTTAAAACGAACGGATCGGTGAACGTTCACTAATTAATTAAACTGAAAAAATAAACCGATCTATATAAAAAAAACTAGGGTTTCGGAAAAAACGAACGGTTTTATTTTAAAAAAACCGGCACGGCTACCTTGGTCCGGCGGAACTCCGGCGGGGCTCGGGCGGGGCTCCGGCGGGCTCGAGAGGGGGCGGCGAGGGGCGGCGGGGCTACGGGCGTCGTCGGGAGGCGGCGGGGCGACGAGGGCGGCGGCGTTCGGGGCTTCCCGCGGCGGCTTGGGGTGGGAAACGGGGTGAGGGAGAGGGGGCGGGGTCGGGGTACTTAAGGAGGGGAGGGGGTGGCGTGGAGGAGGGGGCAAGGCGGTGGCGGCGGTGTCCTAGCGGGACACGGCGGCGGCGGCGTCCGACTCCAGGAGGGAGACGAGGCGCGGGGCTGGCTGGGCCGTCGGCTGGGCTTAGGCCGAGTCGGCGCGCTCGGCGTTTTTTTAATAATTTTGCCGAATCCAAAAAAATCATAGAAAAATAAATAAAAATCCAAAAATGCTGAAACAAATTTTCACCGTCTAATTAAATAATTAGAACGAGATGAAAATTTTTTTGGCCCAAAATGTAGTTTTGAAAACGTGCAAATTTTTTTAATGCAATTAAAATAGCAAATAAAATCCGAATAAAATCAAATATTTGAGTTTAATATTTTTCCTCCAATATTTCAATTCTTTTGGAGAAGTCATATTTTCTCCTCTCATATATTTTAATACGAAATATTTTCGGAGAGAAAAATAATTAAAACCAAAAATCCTCGTTTCATCATTTGACAAAAATCAAATATGAAAACCACAAAAAAAACTCCCCAACTCTCTCCGAGGGTCCTTGAGTTGCTTAGGATTTTCGAGGATTTGCCAAAATGCAATAAAATATGCTATGCAATGATGATCTAATGTATAACATTCCAAATTGAAAATTTGGGATGTTACAATTTTATTTATAAAAAGTTTAATTAGCCTAATTAACAGAGGGGGCCCGCATGTCAGTGGGCAACGGTGCCCAGTCAGCATGTTGACTAGGTCAGCCCAGTCAACTGGGTCCGGACGCCCCACTGGCAGTGACCCAGGGGCGGGCCCCAGGTGTGCCACGTCGGCTGGCCTCGTCGGAGTTGCTCCGGTGAGCTCCAACGCGGCGGCGAGGCACGGGTGAGCTTCGGGATTCCACCACGGTGGCCCAAAACGGGTGTGGCTACTCTCGTTCGAAAGGTAGCGACGTCGCGCCTCGAACTGCGGTGGTCTCGCGGCCAGGGAGGCCCTACGGTGACGGCGGCGAGCTCGGGAACTTCGCCGGAGTTCGGCCACGATCGGGAACGGCGCTACGGGGGACGACGAGGTGGACAAGCGGCACGGGCGGCCTCGGCGAGCTGCACTGAGCACGTTCCCGTGCTCGGGCGAGCATGGCAACGACCGTAACAATGACGACGAGCTGCACGGCAGTGCTTGCTTCGAGCGGCGATGGAAACGACGGCTACGGTGGCGGAAACGTACGGGAGAGGGAGGGGAAAGACGCGGTGGCTCACTGGGAGCTGTAGGGAGGTGGCAGTGTGCTCGGGGAGGCGCGAGGTGGACGAATTCGACGCCGGCGTTCATCGGAGCAGAGGACGAAGAAGAGGTCGCGGCGGTGCTGCGGGGCCGTCCCGGTCCACGTGGCTCGGCAGGGAGGATGAGGAGGTAGAGGCAGAGCCTGGGGGCACGTCGGCGAGGCGAAGGCCGGCCGGTGGCCGCGGTGGAGTGCAGTTAGCGGTGACGGAGAGGCGCGGCCGAGGCGGATCTGGAGGGGAGAGAGCGCAGGCGAGAGAGAGAGAGAGAATGAGGAGGGCAGGTGAGTGGGGGAGTGGGAGAGGGATCGAGGGGGCGCGGGCTGCCTTATCCCCTCGGCGGAGCCGGCGAGGGGGTCCGGTGGAGACGCGAGCGCGGTCGCTCGCACAGTGGGGAGGGGGAAGACGACAGGGGGGAGTGGGCCGGCCTAGCTGGGCCAGTTGGCTCGGGTGGGCCGAAGCCCAAGGGGAGGCCAGGGGCTCTAGCCCTTTTTCTCTCCTTTTGTTTCTGTTTTAACTTTTGCTTTTGTTTTTCTTTTCCAGCAGCTTTTGCATTTTTCTTTTAGCCATTAATGACTTTGCAAAATTATCCCACTGGCTAAAACAATTCCAAAGAATTATTTTTCATTGCCACAAAAAGATTGTGAGGCTTTGCGAAAAGTAGCAATTTTTATAAATTAAAAAGCCATTTAATCTATTGTTTTAGCCACTGCTTTAATTGGTTTAGGCCATTTAAACACCTTGCAAAAATGTTGGTCCACCACCAATATTAACAAATGATTGCCACAAGATGAACATTTTAGATTTCATGTCTCACAAAAAGATTTTTTGACTATAGATTGGATTTGAATTTGAATGGTGATTTGGATCAAGTGAAGATTAGGAACAGTAACCTGATGACATGGCACCATTAACAGGTGATTACTGTAGCATGACACTGGGGGTCTTACAAATCTCCTCCACTACAAGAAATCTCGTCCCGAGATTTAAGGGGTGGAGTAAGGGGGGAAAACTCGGGAAGGACGAAGTTCAACACAAGATAGGTACCTGGGGCTATCTCAGTGAACGTGGCATAAAGGCACCTCTCGAGTTGAAATTTAAGGAAGTCATCGAGATCAAGGTAAGAAGGTGCAATAAGAACCTTCAACCGGGTAGGCAATCGTTCGATGTCTGAAACAGAGTGTGAAAGGGGGTTTCAGAGCATCGAGAACAAGTATTGCATCTTATACCACAACAGATCACAAGAAGGTGGCTCGTGAATTACATATGAAGCCAAGCGCAAGGAATTTCTTTGGCAACAGTGGTGTATAGGAGTGTCAGGTTTTGATCTTGTGGAACTTTGGGTTATGGGCCCACCATGTGGGTTAAAAGCAGGAAGGCGCTAACATCTTGAATGGTCATGATAGCAAGGCAGGTCAGAGGATAGCCTGTCAGTTATGTTGGCAACAAAGTTTTGTACCAAGGGCCTGGGACGAAGAGAACCATTTTCCTGCTCATCGAATGAGGCGGACCAATAGGCTAAGTTCTCGTCCATCGGTGGTTACCGGAATGTCATCAACAATGGTAACAAGGTTATACTTGACAGATTTGTACACCGAGGTGTTTACATAAGTAGGGAAATATTACTGCTTAGATCTCATAAACCACAAGAAAGTTTAAACAAAACAATGGAAAAGAAAAGGTGATCATTAGATTAATCAGAACATTGGAAAGGAAAATGTGTTTACACACAAGAATTGGGAGTATATCCTTCCCAAGGGGGAAGCGGAGCAGGATATACATGATATGACAGCAAGTTCAAAAGCATTTAGATAAAGGGGGCGAGGGAAGAATCATGATATTACCCATACAACGGTGTTTGGATAATAGATCAAGAAACATTCGACAATGTTCTTCCAATGTTCTTGTTGATATTCGGAATACCTCAGTCATGCTTCGAGGTAGCATTAACGTGGTGTTATAGGTAGGGGTTGGAGTTGAAGATCACAAGAAATACTCAAGGAACAATTGCAGGGATAGCAAGGAGTCCAAGGTATAACCAAGACATGATCAAACATGTGTTGGAAAGAAGACAAGGGGGGGGGGGGTTGTCGACGATAACTCAAATCATCGAAGGTCAAGGATGGTATTTCTCATCACGAATTCGATTGATATGCTGGAAGAGCTCAAAATGTTGACGAGCATGACACAATTGTCGAGAGATTTCACGAAGATGTAATCGATCGGATATGACATCAAGTCAAAGGAATGATGAAGCGAAAAGTTATTGGAACCACGGGTACGACACAAGCTCGAAATCGAGCTTGTTGTTCGAGGTGAAATGATAAGATGAAGAAGATCGACATAAGCTTAGCTCGTCGTCGGAAGTGGCTCCGGGAAGAAGGACCGGGTAGCACAGTTAAAATTAGCTCGATAATGATATAGCCGATTAGGCTAGGAATGATGTGATGGAGTATATCATTCCAATGAGAATTCACAAGAGGTAGTGCAATGACACAATATCCTCGAGATAACAAGGGGCAATACTCGAGGTAGATCAAAAATAGAGGTTGGACAGATGAAATGATCTGCAGAAGACAAGTATTTTAACTTGTCCGGGAAATGGAATCAAGGAGAAAGTATGGTCGGAAGCACGATTGCAAAGGATCAATTTACAGATGCAAGATGAGCTTATACCAAGGGAACATTAGATTATAAGAGAAGCTTCCATGATAAGTTCTACATCGGGGTCCATGGGCATGAACACAAAGGTTCAAGGTCGACTCCCACTTCTTCAATGCATAACCTTTCATTCACTCCTCTTTTTCGAAGAAATTGTAGTGCAGAAGATTTATCTGGCGAAGTACCAGAAGAGTAAGACTCATTAGAACTCTCAGGTTCACACGGATTATGGAAGGCATAAGTTCAACCCATCGGGGCATTTTTACGAATCTATACAACCATCAACCAAGCAAAAGATACGAGTTCGAAAGCAGAGTATCGAAGTCAAAGCAGATGATACAATATACCGAAGGTATTATGTATCAGGGAAAACTGATAAGATCTTGGATGTGAAGGACACTGTCGGATAACAACCCAGCAATGGATCAGGCGATTCACGACAGAGTTGATGTGAGTATCAGTAATCAATCAGATGAAGAAGGGGATGCAAAGGCATCGGCTTATAAAAACGTCTGAATGATTCGATGCTTGGGTTCACAGGAATTATGAATTCAAGACGAAGGATCAGAAGCATAGGCTCTGATCAAAAGATGAGTAAGTTGAATAGACTTAGAGGTGCACCCGATCAAATCTTGATTGGGCAAGAACCAGCTCATATTCGGAACAATGTCTGAGCCAGCAAGAAAATTTCCAAGGATTAATTGATGATCGTGTGCATTCACACACATGCTGAATCAACAGGATCAGAAGGTTAATCCCAAAGGATTTTAACGAATATTGCTAGACAAATGGAATTAACCAGAAAGCAAGTATGCAAGAATTCCAAGAGCAATAGGTTGTAGAGGATTTTCGGAAGGTCAAATAGTATTTCGAAGAATTTTGTGAATCACACGAACAACTGAGGTGAACGGATCCTCGGTGAGTGCGAGGAATTATTCATAGGGGTATTCATGTGGTAAAGAACTGCAAGGCAGTAAGCTCAAAGGATTCTCGGGGCAACAGAGAGTATTTCGGGGCATCTTGTAATAACAAGAGCAAGGAGGAATAATTGTAAGAATGGCAAGTGTATGTAGTTTTCCATAGGGGTTAAAGGTGGAAGGGAATCGCAAAAGCGATGAGCACAAGTTCTCGAGCGAACATCGGAGAGTATCTTCGGAATCTTCTGGTGAAGTAGGCGATCATCTGGGATGAGGGGCTCTCTGGGAGGAAGTATTTAGGAGAACCTAATGGTAGAGTTTGTAAAATCATTTAACCCGAATAGAAGAGGGATTAGAGTCCCAGAATAAAGATCGAGGAGTAAAAGATCCTAACGCCACCCAATGACAACGTGGGCCCATAAGCCACACAACCATGTTAGTAAAAGTTTTTTTTTAGTGACTAGACTCGACTTCGTCCAAGGAGTTGGAAAGGGGCTACCTACAGGCAGTCGGCTCTGATACCAACTTGTGACGCCCTCGATTCAATCATACACTAATCATACACGCAAATGTGTACAATCAAGATCAAGGACTCACGGGAAGATATCACAACACAACTCTTGACACAAATTAAAATAATACAAGCTTTATATTACAAGCCAGGGGCCTCGAGGGCTCGAATACATAAGCTCGAATACACAAGAGTCAGCGGAAGCAACAATATCTGAGTACAGACATGAGTTAGACAAGTTTGCCTTAAGAAGGCTAGCACAAAAGCAACAACGATCGAAAAGGCAAGGCCTCCTGCCTGGGAGCCTCCTAACTACTCCTGGTCGTCGGCGGTCTCCACGTAGTAGTAGGCATCGACGGTGGCATATGGCTCCTGGGCTCCGACATCTGGTTGCATCAACCGGAAAGAAGAATAAAGGGGGAAAAGGGGGAGCAAAGCAACCGTGAGTACTCATCCAAAGTACTCGCAAGCAAGGATCTACACTACATATGCAACATTATCAAAGGAAGGATGTATATGTGGTCTGGGCTGCAGAAATACTAGAATAGAGGGGAGAACCTAGTCCTATCGAAGACTAGCATCTTCTGGAAACCACCATCTTGCAGCAACAGGAGGGAGTAGAGTAGCATAAAGTAAAGTAGTAGTAGTGTTATCAACCTCGACCAGAGATCCTTTCTCGACTCCCTGCGAGAAAGCAATGCCAGAGCCATAGTATCCATTTCTCATATCCATGTCTCATCTCAAGTATCCAGTTCTAGTTGTATCGATCGGGATACAACTCCAAGTGTCCGTTACCGTAGGACAGGCTATCGATAGATGTTTTCTTCCCTGCAGGGGTGCACCAACTTACCCACCACGCTCGATTAACTCCGGCCGGACACACTTTCCTGGGTCATGCCCGGCCTCGGCCAAACAATACGCCGCAACCCGACCTAGGCTTAATAGAGAGGTCAAGCACGCCGGACTAAACCTATTCCCCCAGGGGTCATGGGCCATCACCCCAGGAACTCTTGCATGTTGCGTGGGCGGCCGGTGAGCAGACCTATCTACCTCCTTAAAAAAGGCAGGAGCTTACCAGTCCAACCCGGCGTGTGCCGCTCAGTCGCTGACGTCTAATAAGCTTCGGCTGATGCATACGACACAGAACACCCATACTATGCCCACGTGATGGTTAGTGCTATCATTCCAGAGGCCCCTCGGATCAAATATCCAAATCGTAGTGGATTAGGAACGCGCGGTAACAAGCAGAGACTCACGAAAGATGTGACCCCGTTGCCCCGTCTCGAGGACATGCGGCAAGGGCTAAGAATGCCCGGCCAAGCCTCGTAATTATCTCGCGGGCACCTTCCAGGTCAACCCGACTGCACATCACTCGCAATTATGCTCGCGCGGGTACCCCTCAGGGTCGACCCGTCTTTAGTAACATGGTTCAGTGTAAAGTCATAGTAATCATAGTAACTGTGTGTCTAAACATCAAGGGGAAAACCCGAGGAATCACCCCCGATGAGTTCCACTCGATGTAATCATCCAGGTGAACGTAAGAGGGACCACCCTCGAGGTTCACACTTGAGGGGTTGCACGACAGAGTCGTATCGGAAGTGGTTAAAGAGGAAATCACGCTCGATGACCACGACCGAATAGCTACACTACAGGGTTAACATCAGAAGTGCTATAGAGGTCTCACCCTCGGCACTCGATAGTAACCCAGTAGTGTCGCATATTTGGATTTGTTGGATTTTTCTGAGCAACTTTCATATAGAAAACATTTTCATCTGAGCTACGGTTTATTTTCTATGAATTTTCAAAGTTTAAACAATATTCTGGAATTATTAATAATAACAGAAAGGAATATGACGTCAGCATGACGTGTTGATGACCTCAGCAGTCAACAGAGCGGCTGGCTAGGTCAAACCTGACTAGTGGGTCCCACATGTCATACTCAGAGGGACTAACAGTAATTTATTTTAATTAGACAGAGTTAATTAGCAGTAGGACCCCACATGTCGGTGACAGTTTAGGTTAACTAATTAATTTTATTTATAAATTTTTTTAATTAGCCTAATTAACAGAGGGGGCCCGCATGTCAGTGGGCAACGGTGCGCAGTCAACATGTTGACTAGGTCAGCCCAGTCAACTGGGTCCGGGCGCCCCACTGGCAGTGACCCAGGGGCGGGCCCCAGGTGTGCCACGTCGGCTGGCCTCATCGGAGTTGCTCCGGCGAGCTCCAACGCGGCGGCGAGGCGCGGGTGAGCTTCGGGATTCCACCACGGTGGCCCAAAACGGGTGTGGCTACTCCCGTTCGAAAGCTAGCGATGTCGCGCGTCGAACTGCGGTGGTCTCGCGGCCAGGGAGGCCCTACGGCGACGGCAGCGAGCTCGGGAACTTCGCCGGAGTTCGGCCACGATCGGGAACGGCGCTACGGGGGACGACGAGGTGAACAAGTGGCATGGGCGGCCTCGGGGAGCTGCACTGAGCACGTTCCCGTGCTCGTTCGAGCATGGCAACGACCGCAACAACGACGACGAGCTGCACAGCAGCGCCTGCTTCGAGCGGCGATGGCAACGACGGCTACAGTGGCGAAAATGTACGGCAGAGGGAGGGGAAAGACGCGGTGGCTCACCGGGAGCCGTAGGGAGGTGGCAGTGTGCTCGGGGAGGCGTGAGGTGGCCGAATTCGACGCCGGCGTTCGTCGGAGCAGAGGAGGAAGAAGAGGTCGCGGTGGTGCTGCGGGGCCGTCCTGGTCCGCGTGGCTCGGCGGGGAGGATGAGGAGGTCGAGGCAGAGACTGGGGGCACGTTGGCGAGGCGAAGGCCGGCCGGTGGCTGCGGTGGAGTGCGGTTAGCGGTGACGGAGAGGCGCGGCCGAGGTGGATCTGGAGGGGAGAGAGCGCAGGCGAGAGAGAGAGAGAACGAGGAGGGCAGGTGAGTGGGGGAGTGGGAGAGGGGATCGAGGGGGCGCGGGCTGCCTTATCCCCTCGGTGGAGCCGGCGAGGGGGTCCGATGGAGACGCGCGCGCGCGCTCGCTCGCACAGTGGGGAGGGGGAAGACGACAGGGGGGAGTGGGCCGGCCTAGCTGGGCCAGTTGGCTCGGGTGGGCCGAAGCCCAAGGGGAGGCCAGGGGCTCTAGCCCTTTTTCTCTCCTTTCGTTTTTGTTTTAGCTTTTGCTTTTGTTTTTCTTTTTCCAGCAGCTTTTGCATTTTTCTTTTAGCCATTAATGACTTTGCAAAATTATGCCACTGGCTAAAACAATTCCAAAGAATTATTTTGCATTGCCACAAAAAGATTGTGAGGCTTTGCGAAAAAGGAAGCAATTTTTATAAATTAAAAAGCCATTTAATCTATTGTTTTAGACACTGCTTTAATTGGTTTAGGCCATTTAAACACCTTCCAAAAATGTTGGTCCACCACCAATATTAACAAATGATTATTTGCCACAAGATGAACATTTTAGATTTCATGTCTGACAAAAAGAATTTTTGACTTTAGATTGGATTTGAATTTGAATGGTGATTTGGATCAAGTGAAGATTAGCAACAGTAACCTGATGACATGGCACCATTAACAGGTGATTACTGTAGCATGACACTGGGGGTGTTACAACTGATAAAAGACCCCCTCCTTGAGCTCTATAAATATGTCCGGATCTTCTTCATACCTGGGATCTAGGTCTCTAATGTGGACCTCTGGCTGCGGAGTGGGGCTGTGGATCCCCTCGACGACCTTCCTCCACTCCTGTTAAAAATAGCCGGGTTAAATTCGACTAGTGCAACTCGGGATGGAGATTAAGTGAAGCCAGTAATCGACGAACACTCACCCAGGGGATGGGGTTGTACATGGAAAAACCATCCCGACATTTCAAACGATTGAAGTCTTCCTTCTCCCCTTTGAAAAGATCAGCTAACATGGCGGCCAGTGCGGCAAAATTATCCGGGCCCTTACGGCCACAGCAGGAGGCGTCATCCTCCTCGTTGTAATGCCACATGGGTAGCCCTCTGGATTGGAGTGGCGAACACATCGTGTTATAGAAATCACCATTACCTCGATTATCGACAGTCCGGAGTTGGCAAGGACCCTGATTTTGTTTGCTAGCGTCCTAACCTCCGCACTGTCCTCTTCCTCGAGGCTTCGGGGACGCCAGCTGGTGCGCTTCTTTAAAGGAGCGGTAGAGAGTTCGGGGAGACCACGCCGGTTTGGTTCTGGGAGAACAACATCTTAGATGTAGAACCATTCCGAGGGCCACTCTTCGGACACCTTCTTCGGAGTGCCGGACGGATATCCCGTCCCGGCTATGCACCATACTTCAGCGCTACCCACCTCGAATATGGATCCCTTTTGGGAGCGGGGGACGAGGCAAAAAAATTTCCTCCACAGCTCGAAGTGTGCCTCACAGCCTAGGAACAGCTCGCAAAGAGCAGCGAAACCCGAGATGTGCAGGATTGAGGCCGGCGTGAGATTGTGCAGTTGGAGGCCGTAATACTCCAGGAGACTTCTGAGGGAAGGATGGATCAGAAACCCTACGCCTCTCAACAGGAAGGAAACAAAACACACCCGCTCCCCTTCGGTGGGATTGGGGAAATTCTCTGCCAGGGCTTCACCATTGATGGAAGTTAATCCAACACGAACGGCGACTAGATCCGCGAGAGGCAGGTATCCGTGTATCTGAAGTTTATTCAGATGAACATGGGATACCGAACAGCTTTCCCAGTCGCCTTTTCGAGGGCCGTGAGGGCGTGAGGAGGAGCTAGGAGCGCTGGCCATGTTTGAGCGATTTCCTGTGGGATTTCTGCGTGGTGTGGAATGGCATCTAAGATCTCATCTCTTTAAATAGACGCTTCCCTGCATGGTCGAGGGGTTATTTGCAAAAATGTTTGGACCCTTCATATTCATCTAACACATGGAAGCGAGACGGTGGTGGCACAAAAGCTGAAGAGTGTGGTATTCCATGTAAAGCCGAACTATCCGAGGTATAATGGAGAACCCGCCTTGCAAAGCCGAAGACATAAAACCAGATGTGACGTCGTCATTGAAGGCAAGTTCGGGGGCTACTGAGGGAGTGTTGGACTAAGGGGTCCTCGGGCGTCTGGGCTATGTGATATGGGCCGGACTGATGGGCCGTGAAGATACAAGATCGAAGACCTTCCCTTGTGTCCGGATGGGACTCTCCTATGCGTGTATGGCAAGCTTGGCATCCGATGTGTAGTTTCCTTCCTCTGTAAACCGACCTTGTACAGCCCTAGCCCCCTCCAGTGTCTATATAAACCAGAGGGTTTAGTCCGTAGAGGCAATCATAATCATACAGGCTAGACATCTAGGGTTTAGCCATTATGATCTCGAGGTAGATCAACTCTTGTAACCCCTATACTCATCAAAGTCAACCGAGCAGGAAGTAGGGTATTACCTCCATTAAGAGGGCCCGAACCTGGGTAAACATTGTGTCCCTGTATCCTGTTACCTTTGATCCTCAGACGCACGGTTCGGGACAGCCTACCCGAGATCTGCCGATTTTGACATCGACAGGCCCTGCTAAATTGCTGCGAATTCCCTTTGAATTTGTCAATCTCATCCTCTTTCTTTCTATATTGGAACCCCTCTCTTCCACCTTGATTAAATCCCCCCCGATTTCCTCCAAAGCCCCTGTTCATTTTGTCTACTTCCTCTTTTTCTGGTGGCGGCGGGAGGGGGGAAACCCTAAATCCTCGAGGGGATCACACTCTCTAAAGGAAATATGCCCTAGAGGCAATAATAAAGTTGTTATTTATATTTCCTTATATCATGATAAATGTTTATTATTCATGCTAGAGTTGTATTAACTGGAAACTTAGTACATGTGTGAATACATAGACAAACAGAGTGTCACTAGTATGCCTCTACTTGACTAGCTCATTGAATCAAAGATGGTTATGTTTCCTAGCCATAGACATGAGTTGTCATTTGATTAACGGGATCACATCATTAGAGAATGATGTGATTGACTTGACCCATTCCGTTAGCTTAGCACTTGATTGTTTAGTATATTGCTATTGCTTTCTTCATGACTTATACATGTTCCTATGACCACGAGATTATGCAACTCCCGAATACCGGAGGAACACTTTGTGTGCTACCAAACGTCACAACGTAACTGGGTGATTATAAAGGTGCCCTACAGGTGTCTCCGATGGTACTTGTTGAGTTGGCATAGATCAAGATTAGGATTTGTCACTCCGATTGTCGGAGAGGTATCTTTGGGCCCTCTCGGTAATGCACATCAATATAAGCCTTGCAAGCAATGTGACTAATGAGTTAGTTGCGGGATGATGCATTACAGAACGAGTAAAGAGACTTGCTAGTAACGAGATTGAACTAGGTATTGAGATACTAACGATCGAATCTCGGGCAAGTAACATACCGTTGACAAAGGGAACAACGTATGTTGTTATGCGGTTTGACCGATAAAGATCTGCGTAGAATATGTAGGAACCAATATGAGCATCCAGGTTCCGCTATTGGTTATTGAACGGAGGTGAGTCTCGGTCATGTCTACATAGTTCTCGAACCCGTAGGGTCCGCACGCTTAACGTTCGGTGATGATCGATATTATGAGTTTATGTGTTTTGATGTACCGAAGGTAGTTCGGAGACCCGGATATGATTACGGACATGACGAGGAGTCTCGAAATGGTTGAGACATAAAGATCGATATATTGGACGACTATATTTGGACATCGGAATGGTTCCGGGTGAGATCAGGCATATACGGGAGCACCGGGGAGGTTACCGGAACCCCCCGGGAGGTATATGGGCCTTATTGGGCCATAGTGGGAGAGAGGAGAAGGGAGCAAAGGAGGGGGCGCGCCCCCCCAAGCCCAATCCGAATTGGGAGGGGGGGCGGCCCCCCTTTCCTTCCTCCTTCCCCCCTTCCTTCTCTCCTAATCCAACTAGGGAAGGGGGGGGGGGGAATCCTACTCCTGGTGGGAGTAGGACTCCCCTTGGGGCGCGCCTAGGAGGCCGGCCTCCTCCCCCTCCTCCACTCCTTTATATACGGGGGAGGGGGGCACCCCATAGACACACAAGTTGATCATTGATCTTTTAGCCGTGTGCGGTGCCCCCTCCACCATAATCCACCTCGGTCATGTCGTCGTAGTGCTTAGGCGAAGCCCTGCGTCGGTAGCTACATCATCACCGTCATCACGCTGTCGTGCTGATGAAGCTCTCCCTCGAAGCTCTACTGGATCGTGAGTTCGTGGGATGTCACCGAACCGAACGTGTGCAGATCGCGGAGGTGTCGTATATTCGGTGCTAGGATCGGTCGATCGTGAAGACGTACGACTACATCAACCGCATTGTCATAACGCTTCCGCTTTCGGTCTATGAGGGTACGTGGACAACACTCTCCCCTCTCGTTGCTGTGCATCACCATGATCTTGCGTGTGCGTAGGAATTTTTTTTAAATTACTACGTTCCCCAACAGTGGCATCCGAGCCAGGTTTATGCGTAGATGTTATACGCACGAGTAGAACACAAGTGAGTTGTGGGCGATACTAGTCATACTGGTTACCAGCATGTCATACTTTGATTCGGTGGTATTGTTGGATGAAGCAGCCCAGACCGACATTACACGTACGCTTAGGCGAGACTGGTTCTACCGATGTGCTTCGCACACAGGTGGCTGGCGGGTGTCATTTTCTCTAACTTTAGTTGAATCGAGTGTGGCTACGCCCGGTCCTTGTGAAGGTTAAAACAACACATACTTGACGAAATATCGTTGTGGTTTTGATGCGTAGGTAAGAACGGTTCTTGCTCAGCCCGTAGCAGCCACGTAAAACTTGCAACAACAAAGTAGAGGACGTCTAACTTGTTTTTGCAGGGCATGTTGTGATGTGATATGGTCAAGACATGATGCTAAATTTTATTGTATGAGATGATCATGTTTTGTAACAAAGTTATCGGCAACTCGCAGGAGCCATATGGTTGTCGCTTTATTGTATGAAATGCAATCGCCATGTAATTGCTTTACTTTATCACTAAGCGATAGCGATAGTCGTAGAAGCAATAGTTGGCGCGACGACAACGATGCTACGATGGAGATCAAGGTGTTGCGCCGGTGACGATGGTGATCATGATGGTGCTTTGGAGATGGAGATCAAAGGCACAAGATGATGATGGCCATATCATATCACTTATATTGATTGCATGTGATGTTGATCCTTTATGCATCTTATTTTGCTTAGATCGACGGTAGCATTATAAGATGATCTCTCACTAAATTTCAAGGTATAAGTGTTCTCCCTGAGTATGCACCGTTGCAAAAGTTCGTCGTGCTGAGACACCACGTGATGATCGGGTGTGATAAGCTCTACGTTCACATACAACGGGTGCAAGCCAGTTTTGCACACGCAGAATACTCGGGTTAAACTTGACAAGCCTAGAATATGCAGATATGGCCTCGGAACACTAAGACTGAAAGGTCGAGCGTGAATCATGTAATAGATATGATCAACATAGTGATGTTCACCATTGAAAACTATTCCATCTCACGTGATGATCGGACATGGTTTAGTTGATATGGATCACGTGATCACTTAGATGATTAGAGGGATATCTGTCTAAGTGGGAGTTCTTAAGTAATTTGATTAATTGAACTTTAACTTGTCATGAACTTAGTACCTGATAGTATTTTGCATGTCTATGTTGTTGTAGATAGATGGCCCGTGCTGCTGTTCCGTTGAATTTTAATGTGTTCCTAGAGAAAGCTAAGTTGAAAGATGATGGTAGCAACTACACGGACTGGGTCCGTATCTTGAGGATTATCCTCATTGCTGCATAGAAGAATTACATCCTAGAAGCACCGCTAGGTGCCAAACCCGCTGCAGGAGCAACGCCAGATGTATGAACGTTTGGCAGAGCAAAGCTGATGACTACTCGATAGTTCAGTGTGCCATGCTTTACGGCTTAGAACCGGGACTTAAACGACGTTTTGAACGTCATGGAGCATATGAGATGTTCCAGGAGTTGAAGTTAATATTTCAAGCAAATGCCCGGATTGAGAGATATGAAGTCTCCAATAAGTTCTAAAGCTGCAAGATGGAGGAGAATAGTTCTGTCAGTGAGCATATACTCAAAATGTCTGGGTATAACAATCACTTGATTCAACTAGGAGTTAATCTTCCGAATGATAGTGTCATTGACAGAATTCTTCAATCACTGCCACCAAGCTACAAGAGCTTCGTGATGAACTATAACATGCAAGGGATGGATAAGACAATTCCCGAGCTCTTCGCAATGCTAAAGGCTGCGGAGGTAGAAATCAAGAAGGAGCATCAAGTGTTGATGGTCAACAAGACCACCAGTTTCAAGAAAAATGGTAAAGGGGAGAAGGGAAACTTCAAGAAGAACGACAAGCAAGTTGCTGCTCAAGTAAAGAAGCCCAAGTCTGGACCTAAGCCTGAAACTGAGTGCTTCTACTGCAAAGGGACTGGTCACTGGAAGCGGAACTGCCCCAAGTATTTGGCGGATAAGAAGGATGGCAAGGTGAACAAAGGTATATGTGATATACATGTTATTGATGTGTACCTTACTAATGCTTGCAGTAGCACCTGGGTATTTGATACTGGTTCTGTTGCTAATATTTGCAACTCGAAACAGGGACTACGGATTAAGTGAAGATTGGCTAAGGACGAGGTGACGATGCATGTGGGAAATGGTTCCAAAGTCGATATGATCGCGGTCGGCACACTACCTCTACATCTACCTTCGGGATTAGTTTTAGACCTGAATAATTGTTATTTCGTGCCAGCGTTGAGCATGAACATTATATCTGGATCTTGTTTGATGCGAGACGGTTATTCATTTAAATCAGAGAATAATGGTTGTTCTATTTATATGAGTAATATCTTTTATGGTCATGCACCCTTGAAGAGTGGTCTATTTTTGTTGAATCTCGATAGTAGTGATAGACATATGCATAATGTTGAAGCCAAAAGATGCAGAGTTGATAATGATAGTGCAACTTATTTGTGGCACTGCCGTTTGGGTCATATTGGTGTAAAGCGCATGAAGAAACTCCATTCTGATGGACTTTTGGAATCACTTGGTACTTGCGAACCATGCCTCATGGGCAAGATGACTAAAACTCCGTTCTCCGAAAAAATGGAGCGAGCAACAGATTTGTTGGAAATCATACATACTGATGTATGTGGTGCAATGAATGTTGAGGCTCACGGCGGGTATCGTTATTTTCTCACCTTCACAAATGATTTGAGCAGATATGGGTATATCTACTTGATGAAACATAAGTCTGAAACATTTGAAAAGTTCAAAGAATTTCAGAGTGAAGTGGAAAATCATCATAACAAGAAAATAAAGTTTCTCCGATCTGATCGTGGAGGAGAATATTTGAGTTACGAGTTTGGTCTTCATTTGAAACAATGCGGAATAGTTTCGTAACTCACGCCACCTGGAACACCACAGCGTAATGGTGTGTCCGAACGTCGTAATCGTACTTTACTAGATATGGTGCGATCTATGATGTCTCTTACTGATTTACCGCTATCGTTTTGGGGTTATGCTTTAGAGACGGCTGCATTCACGTTAAATAGGGCACCATCTAAATCCATTGAGATGACACCTTACGAAGTGTGGTTTGGCAAGAAACCAAAGTTGTCGTTTCTTAAAGTTTGGGGCTGCGATGCTTATGTGAAAGAACTTCAACCTGATAAGCTCGAACCCAAATCGGAGAAATGTGTCTTTATAGGATACCCAAAGGAGACTGTTGGGTACACCTTCTATCACAGATCCGAAGGCAAGACGTTCGTTGCTAAGAATGGATCCTTTCTAGAGAAGGAGTTTCTCTCGAAAGAAGTGAGTGGGAGGAAAGTACAACTTGATGAGGTAACTGTACCTGCTCCCTTATTGGAAAGTAGTTCATCACAGAAATCTGTTCCTGTGACTCCTACACCAATTAGTGAGGAAGCTAATGAGGATGATCATGTAACTTCAGATCAAGTTACTACTGAACCTCGTAGGTCAACCAGAGTAAGATCCACACCAGAGTGGTACGGTAATCCTGTTCTGGAGGTCACGTTACTTGACCATGACGAAGCTACGAACTATGAGGAAGCGATGATGAGCCCAGATTCTGCAAAATGGCTTCAGGCCATGAAATTTGAGATGGGATCCATGTATGAGAACAAAGTGTGGACTTTGGTTGACTTGCCCGATGATCGGCAAGCCATCGATAATAAATGGATCTTCAAGAAGAAGACTGACGCTGACGGTAATGTTACTTTCTACAAAGCTCGACTTGTTGCGAAAGGTTTTCGACAAGTTCAAGGAGTTGACTACGATGAGACCTTCTCATCCGTAGAGATGCTTAAGTCCGTCTGAATCATGTTAGCAATTGCTGCATTTTATGATTATGAAATTTGGCAAATGGATGTAAAGACTGCATTCCTGAATGGATTTCTGGAAGAAGAGTTGTATATGATGCAACCCGAAGGTTTTATCGATCCAAAGGATGCTAACAAAGTGTGCAAGCTCCAGCGATCCATTTCTGGACTCGTGCAAGCATCTTGGAGTTGGAATAAATGTTTTGATAGTGTGATCAAAGCATATGGTTTTATACAGACTTTTGGAGAAGCCTGTATTTACAAGAAAGTGAGTGGGAGCTCTGTAGCATTTCTAATAGGGATTTTTATTTCTGTGCCCCTGGTTCCTTAGCTCTACTCACTCATCCCCACTCTGTTAACTTATGCTCACTTTTCCCCACTCCCTTGCCCGAAACCCTTAGAACAGGTTATTACGAACGTTGCCGTCGGGTCAATGCCTTTGACCGTTAGCTGACGAGTGTGGCCACGTATACGTGGGTGCATGCAAGACCGCGGTCGTGGGGTAGCACATGTCCATGGACATGCCCGAAACGTCCCATCATATAAAGAGGGCAACCACCTCCATCGCCCCTACCATTTTCCCCCAAATCCCCTCCCTGCCGCATCGTCTTCCTCTCCCCCACCGGCGCCGTCTCGCTCTCCTCCACTGCCTCCACTGCACCATCTCGCTCTCCAACACAGCATCCTCTTCCTCACCTTCATCGGCTCCATCTGTCAGATGGCCGACGCTCGTGGCGACGCCGGCGCAGCGGCCGGAGATGGTGGAGCTGCAGGGTCCAGGCGCGGTGACCGCGGATGTCGACGGCGTCCATGGCGCTACGGGGAAACTCGCAACCGCTGCGGATGTGGCGGGCTTCGCCTCATCGCTGCAGAAGGTGAAGGTGTCGAGCGGCGTAGTCCATCCAGATGCCCCCGTTGCGCCGCCTGCCGTGGAGGAGCAGGTATTTGCACTTGCTTAGCTTGTAGAGTTAATTGCTCTCTAGTTGCATTGGTTAGATTGTGATTCATATGGTAGTTCAGATGGTTAGAGTAGTTGGTTTGACGGATGGGCCGGTGTTTTCTGTAGGGTATGGGTTGGGGGGACGGGGGTTTTGGACTAGGGTTTGTTGGATAAATTCGTTGCAAAAATGCTATGTTGTGAACTATGATTTTAGGTGCTGCAATGCTTGGGTTTTTTAGATGTGTTTTTAGATTTGGATAAATTCGTTGCAGAAATGCTAGATGTTGTGAACAGATTGGGTTTTTTTAATGCTATGGTGCTTATTAGATTTGTTTTTAGTGCTCACAGATTGGGTTTTTTAATGCTACTCAGATTCGTTGCCTTAGATTGGGTCCCTATTAGATTTGTTTTTGAATGCTACTCAGATTGGGGTTTTGAATGTCATGTGCCCAAATGGAATCCATTGATTAAGAAGTTATAAATTTGATTCAAGGGAGATTCAATGTGTGTAAATTTGTCATATTGGGTTTTTTGATTCATTAGTATATAAATTTCTCCACAATATGTAGTTATATTAGCTCTATTCTTCAATGTGTGTGCATGACCAATGATCAATGTGTTATTTGAATGTCATATTGGGGTTTTTGATCAATGTGTGTACAAATCTAATACACTGACATACTAGTGATGGATGTGGTTTTTGAATGCATAGAGCTAAGGGGCACAGAAATAAAAAACCCCACTTCTAAAACATTTCTGATAGGGATTGGGAGTATATTAGCCCTATGATCAATAATGTGTCATGTGTGCATATCTAAATTTTCAATTGGCTACTAGTGATGGATGTAATTGTATATTCAGGCGGATGATGGTTGGGGGGGGGGAGAGAAAGAGGAAGCTGGCCGACTACAACCCGTACGAGGGGGCGTTTAGTGACGATTCTGAATATGAGGTAAGCCTATCCCTTGTTCATTTAGTTCCTTTGACATGGTGTATATGAATCTATAATGTATTAATGCAATTCATTCATGTGTGCGGTATGATTCTGAGGATGATGTGTACAAGGGAAACGTCGCGTCCTTCACAGCCAAGGAGGTGCAGAAGATCAAGGCCAAGGGAGTTGCTTCCTTCTACAATTGCAAGTTCAAGAAGTGGCACTGCCCCTACTGCACTACCAAGACAAAGCCCAAGGATGGCCGCTGCGATCACCTTCTGTCTCATGCAGAGGATGTAGCGATCCGCGGGGAGGACTACATGATCAGGGGGCAGCATGCTGCGCTCGTGAAGGCCTTGACTCCGGCGTGAAGTGATGTGATGATGCTGTGATGGTTTCATGATGTGAACTGAATCTTAATCTTTTGGGTACTTAGGGTCCGGTTACTTATGGTAAACTTAATGTTGCAGTTTATGTTGTGAACTTAATGCTAGTAACGTATTATTCTATCTATATTTGTCTGTCCTTATATTTGCCTATGGTGTATGGTTAGTTCTGTTTAGATGTTGTGAACTAGAGTTTAGGTGCTGCAATGATCAAACATGTTGTTTCAGTGTTGCTTCACTGATCACTTTAGTGTTGCTTCACTGATCACACATGTTATTGGTCTCATGTTTATTAATCAAATCAAATGCATGCTTTTTCCCACCAGCAAATTATCTAGGGACCCAATTATCTATGTATGTTTGTGTAAATTCAAGAAAATGCAAAAAAAAAACCTTGGCAAACTATCTATGTTTGTGTAGGAGATCATGTGTGCAAAATTTGAGGTGATTTAGAGGAGGTCACAAAAATTTGAATTTGAGAAATATGCTCCAAATGAGCTCCCACGCTAGGGTAAACAACCCATTTGTAATCAAGTTTTTTTGGACCTACTCTAAATGAGCCAAATGTTTTGTAATAACACCTATTCAATCTATATAGTGTAGATTCAAAGTCTCACTATTTTTTGAATTAATCTTCATATTTTTACATTTTCTTTTGAAAATATGCTTTAATATAAAAACTATTAAAAACACGTTTAAAATATGAAAATGTAAAACTAAGTTCAGATCCTTCTTATTCACTTTGAAATAAAGCTTTGGTGATTTTTTTTATTTTTTTAAAATTTTAAAAAATAGAAGGTAACCCTACCTCATCTCCTTGAACTCTATGAATCTTGTAGGTGATAGCTCATATGTGTGAAGGATTTCCCATGAAAATGACCATAGACCAAGTTTATGATTTTTGGTTGGTAACATGTCACATAAGACAACATTGTGCGCATGTTTCATATTTTTTTGATTTTTTTAAATTAATGGTGCTCATTTGACCTCGATTGTGCCAACTAGGTTTTTTTTATGAAAATGACCATAGACCAAGTTTAGTATTTTTCCTCGTTAGTGTGTCTTATAAAACAACGAACGGCGAAGGTTTCATATTTTTTTTTTTTTTATAAATTAGTTATGCTCAGTCAATGCTTTCGTAACCCCGTTGACCAGCTCAAAACCCCTCTAAACCCCGCGGGGTTTCGCCTAACCCTAGCTCCGACCGTCAGCCGTCCGATCATACCCTGGCGCCAAGCGACAGCCCTCAGATGTGGTCTTCTAGAAGGAATTCGGTGGGCAGGCTGCGTGCAGGCTCCGGGCCGTTGGATCACAAGGACGGCTCCGCATCGTTGGATTGTGGGGCAATCTGCGAGAGGCGATCCTGTTGGTTGTGCTCGGCTTCTCGCCCACCACTGACTCCGTGAAAAAAACGGTGGTGTTGGGCCCAAAAGGAAGCCAAGCTCTCGTTGGGCCGTCGAATCGCGTCGTTTTTCTGTGAACGTGCTGGCTCTATTTTTTGTGAACGTGTTGGCTCTATTTTTTTTGCATCGTTTGAAATTACACAACAATTGACATTGCGTAGAAAATTTAGTTATTTTTGTTCTATACAAATGTAAAATGACCAAATTTATAAGGGTTAAATTTATTTTTATGATGGAAAATGGCCACAAACTATTAAAAAATGGTCATTTTGCATTTGTATAATGGCCACAAGCCCTCTATCTCTTATCATGCAAAATGACCAAATTTTTATGGGCAAAATTTATTTTTATCATGCAAAATGGCAACAAGCTCTTCAAAAATTGTCTGTTTTTGTTCATATAATATAGGGTTTGACCACGGATTCCTACGCGTGCAATTAGCTTCTTTTTCTTCTTCTTTTCAAACCACCGTTTCCTATGCGTGTATACTCCCGATGCTGCGGTGGGTTTGAAAACGGGCTACTAACTTCACATTTGACCCCGTTATTGCACGGCCAAATAACACGTAGCACTACGGCTATTTAAGCCACCCTCTGCCTCTGCCATCCCTCATCCATCTGCCCTTCTTGCTCTTCGACCCCTTCTCTGTCTTCTGCACATCCCTCAGCCATGCAGTACATCGGACCAACCTACCGCTTCCCACCCACCATGCCGGAGAGGCTCTACCCTACCGGCGTGTACATTGATCATACACTACGTGTGTGGGCGATATTGTTGGGGAACGTAGTAATTTCAAAAAAATTCCTACGCACACGCAAGATCATGGTGATGCATAGCAACGAGAG
Organism: Aegilops tauschii subsp. strangulata; assembly: GCF_002575655.3. NCBI lineage: Eukaryota > Viridiplantae > Streptophyta > Magnoliopsida > Poales > Poaceae > Aegilops > Aegilops tauschii. The sequence goes on along the minus strand of NC_053040.3, from coordinate 395,478,867 downwards.
GGGAGAGTGTTGTCCACGTACCCTCGTAGACAATAAGCGGAAGCGTTATGACAATGCGGTTGATGTAGTCGTACGTCTTCACGATCGACCGATCCTAGTACCGAAAGTACGACACCTCCGCGATCTGCACATGTTTGGCTCGGTGACGTCCCACGAACTCACGATCCAGCAGAGTGTCGAGGGAGAGCTTCGTCAGCACAACGGCGTGATGACGGTGATGATGAAGCTACCGACGCAGGGCTTCACCTAAGCACTACGATGATATGACCGAGGTGGATTATGGTGGAGGGGGCACCGCACACGACTAAGAGATCAATGATCAACTTGTGTGTCTTGGGGTGCCCCTGCCCCCGTATATAAATGAGCAAGGGGAGGCCGGCCGGCCTCTCTAGGCGCGCCAAGGGGAGGAGGAATCCTCCTCCTAGTAGGAGTAGGATTCCTCCTTTCCTAGTCCTACTAGGAGGGGAAAGGAAGGAGAGGGGGAGGAGAAGGAAAGAGGGGGCGAATCCCCTCCCCTAGTCCAATTCAGACTAGGCCCATGGGGGCGCGCGGCCAGCCCTTGTGGCTTCTCCTCTTTTTCCCCTAAAGCCCAATAAGGCCCATATGTCCTCCCGTATTCCCGTAACTCCCCCGGTACTCCGAAAAATACCCGAATCACTCGGAACCATTCCGATGTCTGAATATAGTCGTCCAATATATCGATCTTTACGTCTCGACCATTTCGAGACTCCTCGTCATGTCCCCGATCTCATTCGGGACTCCGAACTACCTTCGGTACATCAAAACACATAAACTCATAATACCAATCGTCACCGAACTTTAAGCATGCGGACCCTACGGGTTCGAGAACTATGTAGACATGACCGAGACATGTTACCGGTCAATAACCAATAGCGGAACCTGGATGCTCATATTGGCTCCTACATATTCTACGAATATCTTTATCGGTCAAACCGCATAACAACATGCGTTGTTCCCTTTGTCATCGGTATGTTACTTGCCCGAGATTCGATCGTCGGTATCCTCATACCTAGCTCAATATCGTTACCGGCAAGTCTCTTTACTCGTTCCGTAGTGCATCATCCCGTAACTAACTTATTAGTCACATTTCTTGCAAGGCTTATAGTGATGTGCATTACCGAGAGGGCCCACAAACACCTCTCCGACAATCGGAGTGAATCATCCTATTCTCAATCTATGCCAACTCAACGAACACTATTGGAGACACCTGTAGAGCACCTTTATAATCACCCAGTTACGTTGTGACGTTTGGTAGCACACAAAGTGTTCCTCCGGTATTCGGGAGTTGCATAATATCATAGTCATAGGAACATGTATAAGTCATGGAGAAAGCAATAGCAATATACTAAACGATCAAGTGCTAAGCTAACAGAATGGGTCAAGTCAATCACATCATTTTCTAATGATGTGATCCCGTTAATCAACTGACAACTCATGTCTATGGCTATTAAACTTAACCATCTTTGCTTCAACGAGCTAGTCAAGTAGAGGCATACTAGTGACACTCTGTTTGTCTATGTATCCACACATGTACTAAGTTTCCGGTTAATACAATTCTAGCATGAATAATAAACATTTATCAGGAAAAAAGGAAATAAACAATAACTTTATTATTGCCTCTAGGGCATATTTCCTTCAGTCTCCCACTTGCACGAGAGTCAATAATCTAGTTCACATCGCCATGTGATTTAACACCAATAGTTCACATCACCATGTGATTAATATCCATAGTTCACATCGCCATGTGGCCAACACTCAAAGGGTCTACTAGAGTCAGTAATCTAGTTCACATCGCCATGTGATTAACACCCAAAGAGTACCAAGGTGTGATCATGTTTTGCTTGTGAGAGAAGTTTAGTCAACGGGTCTGCCAAATTCAGATCCGTATGTATTTTGCAAATTTCTATGTCTACAATGCTCTGCATGGAGCTACTTTAGCTAATTTCTCCCACTTTCAATATGTATCCAGATTGAGACTTAGAGTCATCTGGATCAGTGTCAAAACTTGCATCGACGTAACCCTTTATGACGAACCTTTTGTCACCTCCATAATCGAGAAATATATATGATGTCCACTACACAACCTTCTTCTTGTAGACGTTGTTGGGCCTCCAAGTGCAGAGGTTTGTAGGACAGTAGGAAATTTCCCTCAAGTGGATGACCTAAGGTTTATCAATCCGTGGGAGGCGTAGGTTGAAGATGGTCTCTCTCAAGCAACCCTGCAACCAAATAACAAAGAGTCTTTTGTGTCCCCAACACACCCAATACAATAGTAAATTGTATAGGTGCACTAGTTCGGCGAAGAGATTGTGATACAAGTGCCATATGGATGGTAGATATAGGTTTTTGTAATATGAAAATATAAAAACAGTAAGGTAACAAGTAATAAAAGTGAGTGTAAACAGTCTTGCAATGCTAGGAAACAAGGCCTAGGGTTCATACTTTCACTCGTGCAAGTTCTCTCAACAATAAATACATAATTGGATCATATAACTATCCATCAACATGCAACAAAGAGTCACTCCAAAGTCACTAATGGCGGAGAACAAACGAAGAGATTATGGTAGGGTACGAAACCACCTCAAAGTTATCCTTTCTGATCGATCTATTCAAGAGTCCGTAGTAAAATAACATGAAGCTATTCTTTCCGTTTGATCTATATAGAGTTCGTACTAGAATAACACCTTAAGACACAAATCAACAAAAACCCTAATGTCACCTAGATACTCCAATGTCACCTCAAGTATCTGTGGGTATGATTATACGATATGCATCACACAATCTCAGATTCATCTATTCAACCAACACAAAGAACTTCAAAGAGTGCACCAAAGTTTCTATCGGAGAGTCAAGACGAAAACATGTGCCAACCCCTATGCATAGCTTCATGGGCAGAACTCGCAAGTTGATCACCAAAACATACATCAAGTGGATCACGTGATATCCCATTGTCACCACAGATAAGCACGACAATACATACAACAAGTGTTCTCAAATCCTTAAAGACTCGATCCGATAAGATAACTTCAAAGGGAAAACTCAATCCATTACAAGACAGTAGAGGGGGAGAAACATCGTAAGGTCCAACTATAATAGCAAAGCTCGCGATACATCAACATCGTACCACCTCAAGAACACGAGAGAGAGAGACAGATCAAACACGTAGCTACTGGTACATACCCTTAGCCCCGAGGGTGAACTACTCCCTCCTCGTGATGGAGAGCCCCGGGATGATGAAGATGGCCACCGATGAGGGATCCCCCTCCGGGAGGGTGCCGGAACAGGGTCCCGATTGGTTTTTGGTGGTTACAGAGGCTTGCGGTGGCGGAACTCCCGATCTATTTTGTTCCCCGATGTTTTTAGGGTATATGGATATATATAGGCGAAAGAAGTCGGTCAGGGGAGCCATGAGGGGCCCACGAGGGTGGGGGGCGCGCCCAGGGGGGCAGGCACGCCTCCCTGCCTCGTGGCCACCTCGTTGCTTCCCTGACGTGCACTCCAAGTCTCCTGGATTGCTTTCATTCCAAAAATAACTCTCCTGAAGGTTTTATTCCGTTTGGACTCCGTTTGATATTCCTTTTCTGCGAATCACTGAAACAAGGGAAAAAACAGAAACTGGCACTGGGCTCTGGGTTAATAGGTTAGTCCCAAAAATAATATAAAAGTGTAAAATAAAGCCCATAAACATCCAAAACAGATCATATAATAGCATGGAACAATACAAAATTATAGATACGTTGGAGACGTATCAGCATCCCCAAGCTTAATTCCTGCTCGTCCTCAAGTAGGTAAATGATAAAAACAGAATTTTTGATGTGGAATGCTACCTAACATAATTCTCAATGTAATTTTCTTTATTGTGGCAAGAATATTCAGATCCATAAGATTCAAGATAAAAGTTTAATATTGACACGAAAACAATAATACTTCAAGCATACTAACAAAGCAATCATGTCTTCTCAAAATAACATGGCCAAAGAAAGTTATCCCTACAAAATCATATAGTCTGGCTATGCTCTATCTTCATCACACAAAATATTTAAATCATGCACAACCCCGATGACAAGCCAAGCAATTGTTTCATACTTTTGATGTTCTCAAACTTTTTTAATCTTCACGCAATACATGAGCGTGAGCCATGGATATGGCACTATAGGTGGAATAGAATGGTGGTTGTGGAGAAGACAAAAAGGAGAAGATAGTCTCACATCAACTAGGCGTATAACCGGGCTATGGAGATTCCCATCAATAGATATCAATGTGAGTGAGTAGGGATTGCCATGCAACAGATGCACTAGAGCTATAAGTGTATGAAAGCTCAAAAAGAAACTAAGTGGGTGTGCATCCAACTCGCTTGCTCACGAAGACCTAGGGCATTTTGAGGAAGCCCATCATTGGAATATACAAGCCAAGTTCTATAATGAAAGATTCCCACTAGTATATGAAAGTGACAACATAGGAGACTCTCTATCATGAAGATCATGGTGCTACTTTGAAGCACAAGTGTGGTAAAAGGATAGTAGCATTGTCCCTTCTCTCTTTTTCTCTCATTTTTATTTTTTTATTTGGGCCTTTTCACTTTTTATGGCCTCTTTTTTTTAGTCCGGAGTCTCATCCCGACTTGTGGGGGAGTCATAGTCTCCATCATCCTTTCCTCAATAGAACAATGCTCTAATAATGATTATCATCACACTTTTATTTACTTACAACTCAGGAATTACAACTCGATACTTAGAACAAAATATGACTCTATATGAATGCCTCCGGCAGTGTACCGAGATGTGCAATGACTCATGAGTGACATGTATGAAAGAATTATGAACGGTGGCTTTGCCACAAATACGATGTCAACTACATGATCATGAAAAGCAATATGACAATGATGGAGCGTGTCATAATAAATGGAATGGTAAAAAGTTGCATGGCAATATATCTCGGAATGGCTATGGAAATGCCATAATAGGTAGGTATGGTGGCTGTTTTGAGGAAGGTATATGGTGGGTGTATGATACCGGCGAAAGGTGCGCGGTATTAGAGAGGCTAGCAATGGTGGAAGGGTGAGAATGCGTATAATCCATGGACTCAACCTTAGTCATAAAGAACTCACATACTTATTGCAAAAATCTATTAGTTATCGAAACGAAGTACTACGCGCATGCTCCTAGGGGGATAGATTGGTAGGAAAAGACCATCGCTCGTCCCCGACCGCCACTCATAAGGAAGACAATCAATAAATAAATCATGCTCCGACTTCATCACATAACGGTTCACCATACGTGCATTCTACGGGAATCACAAACTTTAACACAAGTATTTCTCAAATTCACAACTACTCCACTAGCATGACTCTAATATCACCATCTTCATATCTCAAAACAATTATCAAGTATCAAACTTCTCTTAGTATTCAATGCACTTATTATGAAAGTTTTTATTATACCCATCTTGGATGCCCATCATATTAGGACTAAATTCATAACCAAAGCAAATTACCATGCTGCTTAGGACTCTCAAAATAATATAAGTGAAGCACGAGAGTTCATCTATTTCTTCAAAATAAAACCACAATTGTGCTATAAAAGATATAAGTGAAGCAGTAGAGCAAACGACAAACTACTCCGAAAGATATAAGTGAAGATCAATGAGTAGTTGAGTAATTATGTAGCTATGTGAAGACTCTCTAACATTTAAGAATTTCATATCTTGGTATTTTATTCAAACATCAAGAAAAAGAAAAGAAAATAAAATGGCGCTCCAAGCAAAACACATATCATGTGGTGAATAAAAATATAGCTCCAAGTACAGTTACCGATGAACAAAGACGAAAGAGGGGATGCCTTCCGGGGCATCCCCAAGCTTAGGCTCTTGGTTGTCCTTGAATATTACCTTGGGGTGCCTTGGGCATCCCCAAGCTTAGGCTCTTGCCACTCCTTATTCCATAGTCCATCGAATCTTTACCCAAAACTTGAAAACTTCACAACACAAAACTTAACAGAAGATCTCGTGAGCTCCGTTAGCGAAAGAAAATAAAACACCACTTCAAGGTACTGTAATGAACTCATTATTTATTTGTATTGGTGTTAAATATACTGTATTCCAACTTCTCTATGGAAATTCTACTAGCCATAGAATCATTAAAATAAGCAAACAACACACGAAAAACAGAATCTGTCAAAAACAGAATAGTCTGTAGTAATCTGTAACTAACGCAAACTTCTGGAACTCAAAAATTCTACCAAAATAGGACGACCTAGATAATTTGATCTGCTGCAATTGGAATCAGTATTTTATCACGTTATGGTGATTTTAAACAATTGTTTTCGTGAACAGAAAGTTTCTGGAATTTTCAGCAAGATCAAATAACTATCATCCAAGAAGATCCTATAGGTCTTACTTGGCACAAACACTAATTAAAACATAAAACCACATCTAACCAGAGGCTAGATGAATTATTTATTACTAAACAGGAACAAAAGCAAGGAACAAAAGTAAAATTGGGTTGCCTCCCAACAAGCGCTAACGTTTAACGCCCCTAGCTAGGCATGATGATTTCAATGATGCTCACATAAAAGATAGGAATTGAAACATAAAGAGAGCATCATGAAGAATATGACTAGCACATTTAAGTCTAACCCACTTCCTATGCATAGGGATTTTGTGAGCAAATAACTTATGGGAACAATAATCAACTAGCACAGGAAGGCAAAACAAGCATAACTTCAAAAGTTTAAGCACATAGAGAGGAAACTTGATATTATCGCAATTCCTACAAGCATATGTTCCTCCCTCATAATAATTTTCAGTATCATCATGAATGAATTCAACAATATAACCAGAACATAAATCATTCTTTTCATGATCTACTTGTATAGAAATTTTACTACTCTCCACATAAGCAAAATTCTTCTCATTCATAGTAATGGGAGGAGCAAATTCAACAAAATAACTATCATACGCTACTTCATTCACATAATCAATTTGAGCATTCAAATAATGATGACACATTTCTTGGTTATGATTATTCTTTATAGCATACGTGTCATCACAATAATCATCATAGATAGGAGGCATGCTTTCATCATAGTAAATTTGCTCATCAAAACTTGGGAGGCTAAAAATATCATCTTCATTAAAAATAGCTTCCCCAAGCTTGTGGCTTTGCATATCATTAGCATCATGGGTATTCAAAGATTCATACTAACAACATTGCAATCATGCTCATCATTCACATATTTTATGCGAAGCATTCTATGTAATTCTTCTTCTAGTACTTGAGCACAATTTTCCTTCCCATCATTTTCACGAAAGACATTAAAAAGATGAAGCATATGAGGCAACCTTAATTCCATTTTTTTGTAGTTTTCTTTCATAGACTAAACTAGTGATAAAACAAGAAACAAAAAGATTTGATTGCAAGATCTAAAGATATACCTTCAAACACTCACCTCCCCGGCAACGGCGCCAGAAAAGAGCTTGATGTCTACTACACAACCTTCTTCTTGTAGACGTTGTTGGGCCTCCAAGTGCAGAGGTTTGTAGGACAGTAGCAAATTTCCCTCAAGTGGATGACCTAAGGTTTATAAATCCGTGGGAGGCGTAGGTTGAAGATGGTCTCTCTCAAGCAACCCTGCAACCAAATAACATAGAGTCTCTTGTGTCCCCAACACACCCAATACAATGGTAAATTGTATAGGTTCACTAGTTCGGCGAAGAGATGGTGATACAAGTGCAATATGGATGGTAGATATAGGTTTTTGTAATCTGAAAATATAAAAACAGCAAGGTAACAAGTAATAGAAGTGAGCGTAAACGGTATTGCAATGCTAGGAAACAAGGCCTAGGGTTCATACTTTCACTAGTGCAAGTTCTCTCAACAATAATAACATAATTGGATCATATAACTATCCCTCAACATGCAACAAAGAGTCACTCCGAAGTCACTAATGGCGGAGAACAAATGAAGAGATTATGGTAGGATACGAAACCACCTCAAAGTTATCCTTTCTGATCGATCTATTCAAGAGTCTGTAGTAAAATAACATGAAGCTATTCTTTCCATTCGATCTATCATAGAGTTCGTACTAGAATAACACCTCAAGACACAAATCAACCAAAACCTTAATGTCACCTAGATACTCCAATGTCATCTCAAGTATCTGTGGGTATGATTATACGATATGCATCACACAATCTCAGATTCATCTATTCAACCAACACAAAGAGCTTCAAAGAGTGCCCCAAAGTTTCTACCGGAGAGTCAAGACGAAAACGTGTGCCAACCCCTATGCATAGGTTAATGGGCGGAACCCGCAAGTTGATCACCAAAACATACATCAAGTGGATCACGTGATATCCCATTGTCACCACAGATAAGCACGGCAAGACATACATCAAGTGTTCTCAAATCTTTAAAGACTCGATCCGATAAGATAACTTCAAAGGGAAAACTCAATCCATTACAAGAGAGTAGAGGGGGAGAAACATCATAAGATCCAACTATAATAGCAAAGCTCACGATACATCAAGATCGTACCACCTCAAGAACAGGAGAGAGAGAGAGATCAAACACATAGCTACTGGTACATACCCTCAGCCCCGAGGGTGAACTACTCCCTCCTCGTCATGGAGAGCGCTGGGATGATGAAGATGGCCACCGGTGAGGGATCCCCCCTCCGGCAGGGTGCCGAAACAGGGTCCCGATTGGTTTTTGGTGGCTACAGAGGCTTGCGGTGGCAAAACTCCCGATCTATTCTCTTCCTGATGTTTTTAGGGTATATGGATATATATAGGCGAAAGAAGTCGGTTAGGGGTGCCACGAGGGGTCCACGAGGGTGGGCGCGCGCCCAGGGGGAAGGCGCGCCTCCCTGCCTCGTGGCCACCTTGTTGCTTCCCTGACGTGCACTCCAAGTCTCCTGGATTGCTTTCGTTCCAAAAATAATTCTCCCGAAGGTTTCATTTCGTTTGGACTCCGTTTGATATTCCTTTTCTGCGAAACACTGAAACAAGGGAAAAAACGGAAACTAGCACTGGGCTCTAGGTTAATAGGTTAGTCCCAAAAATAATATAAAAGTGTAAAATAAAGCCCATAAACATCCAAAACAGATAATATAATAGCATGGAACAATACAAAATTATAGATACATTGGAGACGTATCAGCATCCCCAAGCATAATTCCTGCTCGTCCTCGAGTAGGTAAATGACAAAAACAGAATTTTTGATGTGGAATGCTACCTAACATAATTCTCAATGTAATTTTCTTTATTGTGGCAAGAATATTCAGATCCATAAGATTCAAGATAAAAGTTTATTGACATGAAAACAATAATACTTCAAGAATACTAACAAAGCAATCATGTCTTCTCAAAATAACATGGCCAAAGAAAGTTATCCCTACAAAATCATATAGTCTGGCTATGCTCTATCTTCATCACACAAAATATTTAAATCATGCACAACCTCGATGACAAGCCAAGCAATTGTTTCATACTTTTGACGTTCTCAAACTTTTTCAATCTTCACGCAATACATGAGCGTGAGCCATGGATATAGCACTATAGGTGGAATAGAATGGTGGTTGTGGAGAAGACAAAAAGGAGAAGATAGTCTCACATCAACTAGGCGTATCAACGGGCTATGGAGATGCCCATCAATAGATATCAATGTGAGTGAGTAGGGATTGCCATGCAACGGATGCACTAGAGCTATAAGTGTATGAAAGCTCAAAAAGAAACTAAGTGGGTGTGCATCCAACTCGCTTGCTCACGAAGACCTAGGGCATTTTGAGGAAGCCCATCATTGGAATATACAAGCCAAGTTCTATAATGAAAGATTCCCACTATGAAAGTTACAACATAGGAGACTATCTATCATGAAGATCATGGTGCTACTTTGAAGCACAAGTGTGGTAAAAGGATAGTAGCATTGTCCCTTCTCTCTTTTTCTCTCATTTTTATTTTTTTATTTGGGCATGTTCTCTTTTTTATGGCCTCTTTTTTTAGTCCGGAGTCTCATCCCGACTTGTGGGGGAATCATAGTCTCCATCACCCTTTCCTCACTGGGTCAATGCTCTAATAATTATTATCATCACCTCTTTATTTACTTACAACTCAGGAATTACAACTCGATACTTAGAACAAAATATGACTCTATATGAATGCCTCCGGCGGTGTACCGGGATGTGCAATGACTCATGAGTGACATGTATGAAAGAATTATGAACAGTGGCTTTGCCACAAATACGATGTCAACTACATGATCATGCAAAGCAATATGACAATGATGGAGCGTGTCATAATAAACAGAACGGTGGAAAGTTGCATGGCAATATATCTCGGAATGGCTATGGAAATGCCATAATAGGTAGGTATGGTGGCTGTTTTGAGGAAGGTATATGGTGGGTGTATGATACCGGCGAAAGGTGCGCGATATTAGAGAGGCTAGCAATGGTGGAAGGGTGAGAATGCGTATAATCCATGGACTCAACCTTAGTCATAAAGAACTTACATACTTATTGCAAAAATCTATTATTTATCAAAATGAAGTACTACACGCATGCTCCTAGGGGGATAGATTGGTAGGAAAATACCATCGCTCATCCCCGACCGCCACTCATAAGGAAGACAATCAATAAATAAATCATGCTCCGACTTCATCACATAACGGTTCACCATACGTGCATTCTACGGGAATCACAAACTTTAACACAAGTATTTCTCAAATTCACAACTACTCCACTAGCATGACTCTAATTTCACCATCTTCATATCTCAAAACAATTATCAAGTATCAAACTTCTCTTAGTATTCAATGCACTTATTATGAAAGTTTTTATTATACCCATCTTGGATGCCCATCATATTAGGACTAAATTCATAACCAAAGCAAATTACCATGCTGTTTAGGACTCTCAAAATAATATAAGTGAAGCACGAGAGTTCATCTATTTCTTCAAAATAAAACCACAATTGTGCTCTAAAAGATATAAGTGAAGCACTAGAGCAAACGACAAACTACTCCGAAAGATATAAGTGAAGATCAATGAGTAGTTGAATAATTATGTAGCTATGTGAAGACTCTCTAACATTTAAGAATTTCAGATCTTGGTATTTTATTCAAACAGCAAGCAAAAGAAAAGAAAATAAAATGACACTCCAAGCAAAACACATATCATGTGGTGAATAAAAATATAGCTCCAAGTAAAGATACCGATGAACGAAGACGAAAGAGGGGATGCCTTCCGGGGCATCGCCAAGCTTAGGCTCTTGGTTGTCCTTGAATATTACCTTGGGTTGCCTTGGGCATCCCCAAGCTTAGGATCTTGCCACTCCTTATTCCATAGTCCATCGAATCTTTAACCAAAACTTGAAAACTTCACAACACAAAACTTAACAGAAGATCTCGTGAGCTCCGTTAGCGAAAGAAAACAAAACACCACTTCAAGGTACTGTAATGAACTCATTATTTATTTTTATTGGTGTTAAATCTACTGTATTCCAACTTCTCTATGGTTTATAAACTATTTTACCAGCCATAGATTCATCAAAATAAGCAAAAAACACACGAAAAACAGAATCTGTCAAAAACAGAACAGTCTGTAGTAATCTGTAACTAACGCAAACTTCTGGAACTCAAAAAATTCTACCAAAATAGGAAGACCTATATAATTTGATTATTGATCTTCTGCAATTGGAATCAGTATTTTATCACATTATGGTGATTTTAAACAATTGTTTTCGTGAACAGAATGTTTCTGGAATTTTCAGCAAGATCAAATAACTATCATCCAAGAAGATCCTATAGGTCTTACTTGGCACAAACACTAATTAAAACATAAAACCACATCTAACCAGAGGCTAGATGAATTATTTATTACTAAACAGGAACAAAAGCAAGGAACAAAAGTAAAATTGGGTTGCCTCCCAACAAGCGCTAACGTTTAACGCCCCCAACGAGCGCTAGACGAATATCTTGCCTTCGGATTTGTGATAGAAGGTGTGCCCAACAGTTTCCTTTGGGTATCCTATGAAGACGCATTTCTCCGATTTGGGTTCGAGCTTATCAGGTTGAAACTTTTTCACATAAGCATCACAACCCCAAGCTTTAAGAAACGACAACTTAGGTTTCTTGCCAAACCATAGTTCATACGGTGTCATCTCAACGGATTTAGATGGTGCCCTATTTAACGTGAATGTAGCTGTCTCTAATGCATAACTCCAAAAATGATAGTGGTAAATCGGTAAGAGACATCACAGATTGCACTATATCCAATAAAGTACGGTTATAACGTTCGGACACACCATTACGCTATGGTGTTCCGGGTGTCATGAGTTTGTGAAACTATTCCACATTGTTTTAATTGAAGGCCAAACTCGTAACTCAAATATTCGTCTCCGTGATCAAATCGCAGAAATCTTTATTTTCTTGTTACGATGATTCTCCACTTCACTCTGAAATTCTTTGAACTTTTCAAATGTTTCAGACTTGTGTTTTATCAACTAGATGTACCCATATCTGCTCAAATCATCTGTGAAGGTTAGAAAATAACGATACCCGCCGCGAGCCTCAACACTTATCGGACTGCATACATCAATATGTATTATTCCCAACAATTCAGTTGCTCGCTCCATTGTTCCAGAGAATGGAGTCTTAGTCATCTTGCCCATGAGGCATGGTTCGCAAGCATCAAATGATTCATAATCAACTGATTCCAAAAGCCCAACAACATGGAGTTTCTTCATGCGCTTTACACCAATATGACCTAAACGGTAGTGCCACAAATAAGTTGCACTATCATTATTAACTTTGTATCTTTTGGCTTCAATTTTATGAATATGTGTATCACTACGATCGAGATCCAACAAACTATTTTATTGGGTGTATGACCATCGAAGGTTTTATTCATGTAAACAGAACAACAATTATTCTCTGACTTTAAATGAATAACCGTAAAACATGATCAAATCATATTCATGCTCAACGCAAACACCAAATAACATTTATTTAGGTTCAACACTAATCCCGAAAGTATAGGGAGTGTGCGATGATGATCATATCAATCTTGGAACCACTTCCAACACACGTCGTCACTTCATCCTTAACTAGTCTCTGTTCATTCTGCAATTCCCGTTTCGAGTTACCAATCTTAGCAACTGAACTAGTATCAAATACTGAGGGGTTGCTATAAACACTAGTAAAGTACACATCAAAAACATGTATATCAAATATACCTTTGTTCACTTTGCCATCCTTCTTATCCGCCAAATACTTGGGGCAGTTCTGCTTCCAGTGACCAGTCCCTTTGCAGCACTTAGTCTCAGGCTTAGGTCCAGACTTGGGCTTCTTCACTTGAGCAGCAACTTGCTTGCTGTTCTTCTTGAAGTTCACCTTCTTCCCTTTGCCCCTTTTCTTGAAACTAGTGGTCTTGTCAACCATCAACACTTGATGCTTTTCTTGATTTCTACCTTCATTGAGTTCAGCATCACGAAGAGCTTGGGAATCGTTTCCGTTATCCCTTGCATATTATAGTTCATCACGAAGTTCTAGTAACTTGGTGATAGTGACTAGAGAACTCTGTCAATCACTATCTTATCTGGACGATTTACTCCCACTTGATTCAAGTGATTGTAGTACTCAGACATTCTGAGCACATGCTCACTAGCTGAGCTATTCTCCTCCATCTTATAGGCAAAGTACTTGTCAAAGGTCTCATACCTTTCGACATGGGCATGAGTTTGAAATACTAATTTCAACTCTTGGAACATCTCATATGCTCCGTGGCGTTTCAAAAACGTCTTTGAAGCCCCGATTCTAAGCCGTAAAGCATGGTGCACTAAACTATCAAGTAGTCATCATATCAAGCTTGCCAAACGTTCATAACGTCTGCATTTGCTCCTACAATCGGTGCATCAAGGACATAATTCTTCTGTGCAGCAATGAGGATAATCCTCAGATCATGGATCCAATCCGCATCGTTGATACTAACATCTTTCAACTTAGTTTTCTCTAGGAACATATCAAAAATAAAACAGGGGAGCTAAACGCGAGCTATTGATCTACAACATAGATATGCTAATACTACCAGGACTAAGTTCATGATAAATTAAAGTTCAATTAATCATATTACTTAAGAACTCCCACTTATATAGACATCCCTCTAATCATCTAAGTGATCACGTGATCCAAATCAACTAAACCATAACCGATCATCACGTGAAATGGAGTAGTTTTCAATGGTGAACATCACTATGTTGATCATATCTACTATATGATTCACGTTCGACCTTTTGGTCTCAGTGTTCCGAGGCCATATCTGTATATGCTAGGCTCATCAAGTTTAACCCGAGTATTCTGCGTGTGCAAAACTGGCTTGCACCCGTTGTATAAAAATGTTGAGCTTATCACACCCGATCATCACGTGGTGTCTCAGCACGACGAACTTTGGCAACGGTGCATACTCAGGGAGAACACTTGTACCTTGAAATTTAGTGAGAGATCATCTTATACTGCTACCGTCGAACTAAGCAAAATAAGATGCATAAAATATAAACATCACATGCAATCAATATAAGTGATATGATATGGCCATCATCATCTTGTGCCTTTGATCTCCATCTCCAAAGCTCCGTCATGATCACCATCGTCAGCAGCGCGACACCTTGATCCCCATCGTAGCATCGTTGTTGTCTCGCCAACTATTGCTTCTACGACTATCGCTACTGCTTAGTGATAAAGTAAAGCAATTACATGGTGATTGCATTTCATACAATAAAGCGACAACCATATGGCTCCAGCGAGTTGCCGATAACTCGGTTACAAAACATGATCATCTCATACAATAGAATATAGCATCATGCCTTGACCATATCACATCACAACATGCACTACAAAAACAAGTTAGACGTCCTCTACTTTGTTGTTGCAAGTTTTACGTGGCTGCTACGGGCTGAGCAAGAACCGTTCTTACCTACGCATCAAATCCACAACGATAGTTCGTCAAGTTAGTGCTGTTTTAACCTTCAACAAGGACCGGGCGTAGTCACACTCGGTTCAACTAAAGTTGGAGAAACAGACACCCGCCAGCCACCTGTGTGCTAAGCACGTCGGTAGAACCAGTCTTGCGTAAGCGTACGCGTAATGTCGGTCCGGGCTGCTTCATCCAACAATACCGCCGAACCAAAGTATGACATGCTGGTAAGCAGTATGACTTCTATCGCCCACAACTCACTTGTGTTCTACTCATGCATATAACATCTACGCATAAACCTGGCTCGGATGCCACTGTTGGGGAACGTAGTAATTTCAAAAAAAATCCTACACACACGCAAGATCATGGTGATGCATATGAACGAGAGGGGAGAGTGTTGTCCACGTACCCTCGTAGACCATAAGCGGAAGCGTTATGACAACGCGGTTGATGTAGTCGTATGTCTTCACGATCGACCGATCCTAGTACCGAAAGTACGGCACCTCCGCGATCTGCACATGTTCGGCTCGGTGACGTCCCACGAACTCACGATCCAGCAGAGTGTCGAGAGAGAGCTTCGTCAGCACAACGGCGTGATGACAGTGATGATGAAGCTACCGGCGCAGGGCTTCGCCTAAGCACTACGACGATATGACCGAGGTGGATTATGGTGGAGGAGGGCACCGCACACGGCTAAGAGATCAATGATCAACTTGTGTGTCTTGGGGTGCCCCCCTGTCCCCGTATATAAAGGAGCAAGGGGAGGCCGGCCGACCTCTCTAGGCGCGCCAAGGGGAGGAGGAATCCTCCTCCTAGTAGGAGTAGGATTCCTCCTTTCCTAGTCCTACTAGGAGGGGAAAGGAAGGAGAGGGGGAGGAGAAGAAAACAGGGGGCGCAGCCCCTCCCCTAGTCCAATTCGGACAAGGCCCATGGGGGGCGCGTGGCCAGCCCTTGTGGCTTCTCCTCTTTTCCCCCTAAAGCCCACTAGGGCCCATATGTACTCCCGTATTCCCGTAACACCCCCGGTACTCCGAAAAACACCCGAATCACTCGGAACCTTTCCTATGTCCGAATATAGTCGTCCAATATATCGATCTTTACGTCTCGACCATTTCGAGACTCCTCGTCATGTCCCCGATCTCATTCGGGACTCCGAACTACCTTAGGTACATCAAAACACATAAACTCATAATACCGATCGTCACCGAACTTTAAGCGTGCGGACCGTACGGGTTCGAGAACTATGTAGACATGACCGAGACACATTACCGGTCAATAACTAATAGTGGAACCTGGATGCTCATATTGGCTCCTACATATTCTATGAAGATTTTTATCGGTCAAACTGCGTAACAACATACGTTGTTCCCTTTGTCATCGGTATGTTACTTGCCCGAGATTCGATCGTCGGTATTCTCATACCTAGCTCAATCTCGTTACCGGCAAGTCTCTTTACTCGTTCCGTAGTGCATCATCCCGTAACTAACTCATTAGTCACATTGCTTGCAAGGCTTATAGTGATGTGCATTACCGAGAGGGCCCAGAGATACCTTTCCAACAATCGGAGTGACAAATCCTATTCTCGATCTATGCCAACTCAACGAACACCATTGGTGACACCTGTAGAGCACCTTTATAATCACCCAGTTACGTTGTGACGTTTGGTAGCACACAAAGTGTTCCTCTAGTATTCGGGAGTTGCATAATTTCATAGTCATAGGAACATGTATAAGTCATGGAGAAAGCATTAGCAATATACTGAACGATCAAGTGCTAAGCTAACGGAATGGGTCAAGTCAATCACATCATTCTCTAATGATGTGATCCCGTTAGTCAAATGACAACTCATGTCTATGGCTAGGAAACTTAACCATCTTTGATTCAACGAGCTAGTCAAGTAGAGGCATACTAGTGACACTCTGTTTGTCTATGTATCCAAACATGTACTAAGTTTCCGTTTATACAATTCTAGCATGAATAATAAACATTCATCATGAAATAAGGAAATAAATAATAACTTTATTATTGCCTCTAGGGCATATTTCCTTCAGATATCAAGGCTGAGGACCGCAAGGAACTTCACCAAGTTCTTCCTCGCGTCCGGCTACCACCACCTCCCGAGGGGATCTCCAACGATGTTCCGCGTCGAGGAGGTCATCCAAAACCGGGTGGTGGTTGCTCTCCTGGCCCACTTCACCAACACATTCGACGCCTTCTACCTCCTCGGTCGGGTGTTTTGGTGTGGCTCCGAGTTCATCGCTTTCACCACTCACAACAGGTTCACGGAGTACAACAACATCTTCCCCACCGTGACGCGCATGCACACTCTTTCGTACCCCATCAACAACGCCCCGGAGAAGCAGTGAAAGGGCGCCTGGAGGAGGAGCGAGGTGGAGAAGGCGGCGGCTAGGGTTCTAAACCCTCTATCTTTTTTTAGTCTATGTTATGTTAAGTTGTAATTGAACTATGTTGGAGTTGCTATGGGCTTGTTGGCCCTTTTCTTAAATTCTATTATTAAGTTTTCTATCTATTCTATTATTAAGTTCTTCCTAGTTTGAGCTATGTGATCGTGCTATGGGCTTGTTGTACCTATCTACATATTGGGACTGCATATTTGTTGATTATTTTCTTAGAGAGCTCGGCTTGTTAGTAGGGTTCCCTTGTTAGTAACCACCTAGCTAGTGCATGCAAGCAAGCTTTGTCAGTAAGGATGAATGAGTACAACTAAGCAAGGGAGTGGCTCTTTTTTTACACAAGCCACAAATATGTAGCCACCTAGCTAGAAGAGAGAAACCAGCGGCACTGACCGTCGCTGCATCCGTGGCAGCTAGCGTGCAAGAAAGCCGCTCGGTCAGTGCATCGTGGCGAACGCATCGGCACATGCAAGCTTGGTCGGCGCATGCAGGCTCGGTCAGCGCATCATGGGATCATGGCATCGGCGCATGCAGGCTCGATCGACACATGCAGGCATAGCAGGCTTCTGTCCTGGCGGCGCGCGCAGACGTTTAATGCAAGGGACGACCCAACAAAACCATGACCCAATGGTCGAACAACGACACCACCCAACGCGGCACAGTCCAGTGTGGCCCCACTAGTCAGAGTTAACGGTCAAGCCTTTGACCCGACGGCAACGTCCGTTGTGCCCAGTTATGAGGGTTTCTGGCAAGGGAGTGGGGAAAATTGAGCAAAAGTTAAGAGCGCGGGGATGAATAGTAGAGCTAAGGAACCAGGGGCACAGATGTAAAAATCCCTTTCTAATATTGTATGTGGATAAGATATTGTTGATGGAAATGATATAGAATTTCTGGATAGCATAAAAGGATACTTGAATAAGAGTTTTTCAATGAAAGACCTCGGTGAAGCTGCTTATATATTGGGCATCAAGATCTATAGAGATAGATCAAGACGCTTAATTGGACTTTCACAAAGCACATACCTTGATAAAGTTTTGAAGAAGTTCAAAATGGATCAAGCAAAGAAAGGGTTCTTGCATGTGTTACAAGGTGTGAAGTTGAGTCAAACTCAATGCCCGACCACTGCAGAAGATAGAGAGAAAAGGAAAGGTGTTCCCTATGCTTCAGCCATAGGCTCTATCATGTATGCAATGCTGTGTGCCAGACCTGATGTGTGCCTTGCTATAAGTTTAGCAGAGAGGTACCAAAGTAATCCAGGAGTGGATCACTGGACATCGGTCAAGAACATCCTGAAATACCTGAAAAGGACTAAGGATATGTTTCTCGTTTATGGAGGTGACAAAGAGCTCATCGTAAATGGTTACGTCGATGCAAGCTTTGACTCTGATCCCGATGACTCTAAGTCACAAACCGGATACGTGTTTATATTGAACGGTGGAGCTGTCAGTTGGTGCAGTTCTAAGCAAAGCGTCGTGGCGGGATCTACGTGTGAAGCGGAGTACATAGCTGCTTTGGAAGCAGCAAATGAAGGAGTCTGGATGAAGGAGTTCATATCCGATCTAGGTGTCATACCTAGTGCATCGGGTCCAATGAAAATCTTTTGTGACAATACTGGTGCAATTGCCTTGGCAAAGGAATCCAGATTTCACAAGAGAACCAAGCACATCAAGAGACACTTCAATTCCATCCATGATCAAGTCAATGAGGGAGGCATAGAGATTTGCAAGATACATACGGATCTGAATGTTGCAGACCCGTTGACTAAGCCTCTCTCACGAGCAAAACATGATCAGCACCAAGACTCCATGGGTGTTAGAATCATTATTGTGTAATCTAGATTATTGACTCTAGTGTAAGTGGAAGACTGCAGGAAATATGCCCTAGAGGCAATAATAAAGTTGTTATTTATATTTCCTTATATCATGATAAATGTTTATTATTCATGCTAGAATTGTATTAACCAGAAACTTAGTACATGTGTGAATACATAGACAAACAAAGTGTCACTAGTATGCCTCTACTTGACTAGCTCGTTGAATCAAAGATGGTTATGTTTCCTAGCCATAGACATGAGTTGTCATTTGATTAACGGGATCACATCATTATAGAATGATGTGATTGAGGTTACCCATTCCGTTAGCTTAGCACTTGATCGTTTAGTATATTGCTATTGCTTTCTTCATGAACTATACATGTTCCTATGACTATGAGATTATGCAACTCCCGAATACCGGAGGAATACTTTGTGTGCTACCAAACGTCACAACGTAACTAGGTGATTATAAAGGTGCTCTACAGGTGTCTCCGATGGTACTTGTTGAGTTGGCATAGATCAAGATTATGATTTGTCACTCCGATTGTCGGAGAGGTATCTTTGGGTCCTCTCGGTAATGCACATCAATATAAGCCTTGCAAGCAATGTGACTAATGAGTTAGTTGCGGGATGATGCATTACGGAATGAGTAAAGAGACTTGCCGGTAACGAGATTGAACTAGGTATTGAGATACCGACGATCGAATCTCGGGCAAGTAACATACCGATGACAAAGGGAACAACGTATGATGTTATGTGGTTTGACTGATAAAGATCGTCGTAGAATATGTAGGAACCAATATGAGCATCCAGGTTCCGTTATTGGTTATTGCCCGGAGATGAGTCTCGGTCATGTCTACATAGTTCTCGAACCCGTAGGGTCCGCAAGCTTAACGTTCGGTGACAATCGGTATTATGAGTTTATGTGTTTTGATGTACCGAAGGTAGTTCGGAGTCCCGGATATGATCACACACATGACGAGGAGTCTCGAAATGGTCGAGACAGAAAGATCGATATATTGGACGACTATATTTGGACATTGGAATGGTTCCGGGTGAGATCGGGCATATACCGCAGCACCGGGAGGTTACCGGAACCCCCCGGGAGGTATATGGGCCTTATTGGGCCATAGCGGGAGGGAGGAGAAGGGAGAAAAGGAGGGGGCGCGCCCCCCAAGCCCAATACAAATTGGGAGGGGGCCGGCCCCCCTTTCCTTCCTCCTTCCTCCCCCTTCCTTCTCTCCTAATCCAACTAGGGAAGGGAGGAATCCTACTCCCGGTGGGAGTAGGACTCCCCTTGGGGCGCACCTAGGAGGCCGGCCTCCTCCCCCTCCTCCACTCCTTTATATACGGGGGAGGGGGGCACCCCATAGACACACAAGTTGATCATTGATCTTTTAGCCGTGTGCGGTGCCGCCCTCCACCATAATCCACCTCGGTCATATCGTCGTAGTGCTTAGGTGAAGCCCTGCGCCGGTAACTTCATCATCACCGTCATCACGCCGTCGTGCTAACGAAGCTCTCCCTCGAAGCTCTACTGGATCGTGAGTTCGTGGGACGTCGCCGAGCCGAACGTGTGCAGATCGCGGAGGTGCCGTACGTTCCATGCTAGGATCGATCGATCGTGAAGACGTACGACTACATCAACCGCGTTGTCATAACGCTTCCACTTTCGCTCTACGAGGGTACGTGGACAACCCTCTCCCCTCTCGTTGTTGTGCATCACCATGATCTTGCGTGTGCGTAGGATTTTTTTTGAAATTACTACGTTCCCCAACACTCTCCTCCCCACAGGGAGAGATGCTCGTTATTTATATTGTCGAAGCTTTTGGAAAGCGTATTTGCAGAAGACATGTCCCCCCATTTCCACTTTTGCCCCCAATTCTCTCCTTCATCGATTCCTTCCTTCATAATAGGATTCCCCCCCCTAGAACATCCCAGACCTACTGTGACACCCAAGTTTTTATTTGGTTTTTTCAAAAGATTTTATTTGACTTAAGGGGAGTGATTTAAATTTTTCTTCAAGAGAACTCTCACTCTCAAATATTTTTCTTTATGGCAAAAGTTTTATTTGGATTCAACCAAGATCTGTCTTTGGTCTTGGAGGTTCTTGCCTTTCACTTGGACTCAAGACAAAATATTTTCACTTGGGAAAAGACTTTTGAAAATCTCCTTGAAATTTGCACTATGGCTTATGGAAAATCCTTTGCCACTTTCAATAATTCCTTCTTGCCATGGCCTTAGTGCAAATCCCCTCTCCTAACCCTTTCCTCACCTTTGGATCATGATCTGCATCAAATCCAGCAAGTTGAACCTCCCCATGTGATTATTTCCAATTATATTCTATTCAGATAAATTTCTGCCTTCTTTTCTAGCACTTGGAGATTTACAAAGGAACTCCACTTTCTGTCTTGATTTTTGCCCCCAAACCTTTTTCCCCTCCTAGTCCTTTGAACTCTCAACCAAGAACCATGAAGATCCACTGGTCTTCAGTTCAAAATTTTCAAACTACATCTGCTGCAAGTTTGGACCAGATTTGTCAAATTTGGTGAAATTCATTCAAAACCTTCTCCAAAAATTCCAAGTAAAATCAGGCAGCCTCTGGGTGCATTGAGTGGTCACCTCACCAAGTTACAGCTCCAGAAAAATTCATCTCATTGCAAAATCCTCCTGTCGAACACCTGCAGTGCACTGTCTGTATCAAGTTCAGAAAAGTTCAGAGAACACTGCAGTGGCCTGCTGTCGTTTTCTTCAGAGAAGGACGTCGATCTCGCCAGTGCCACCGCGTCGCCTTGCTCCTCGTCCCCGCCCTCTTGTTCCTGCACCGCACGAACGCCTGGCGCCTTGCGGGCGTCGGCGACGAGCAGCAGAAGGTGCGCCGCCCCGTGACCGACGCCGCCGGCGGCTTTGCGGGCGCCAGCGGGGGACACGGCGCCGACGACGCCACCCAGCGCCGCCCAAACCACAGGAGCTCGCCGCGTGGCCTTCCACTCCCCCGAACGCGCTGCCGCTCTCGTCGTGAACCGCAGGGCGCGGAGCGCGCTCTCTGCCGCCGTTGAGCCCGTGCGGTCAAGTCACCGTGGACCGACGCCATTACGCCAAGACCGACCCCGTTTAGCTGTGAAACGACTCCAGTAACCTCCACTGATGCTGCCTGGCCACTCAAACCTCCTGCCAATCCACTGCTCCGCCGTAATCGCTCGCCGGAGATTCTCCGTTCATGGCCACCCCGTCGATCTGCCTATAAATAGAGGCCCCGAGCTTCAACTCGAGCACCCACCATCCCTGCACTCCCCCTAGAGCAAGCCTAGCCACTGGAAGAGCCCCGAGGAGGTCTCCTTCCTCGACTCCGGCCGCCGCGACCCGCCACGGGATCCAGCCCGATTCGCCCCCGTGTGTGCTCCTCCGCCCCCATTCTCTTGCCAGTAGCTTCACCTTGCATCCCTCGTTCTGACCCGTGCCTCAATTCGTAGTTTCCAGCCCTCCACCGGAGTTCCCCATCCTCACCCGAGCCGCCGTCCGCCGGAGATAGTGTCGCCGTCGACGTGGTGCTCCCCGTTGGACGAGTCCACCACCCACCGACGCGGAAGAAGACGGTGAAGCTCTTGGTACCCTCTGTTTCTCCTAACTCGCCGTGGTTCGACGCCGGCGTCCACCGCAGTCTTCGGGCGCCGGCGAGCTTTTTAAACCTGACAGGTGGACCCCGCCTGTCAGCCTCTTCTATTCTCCTTCGAACCGTTTTCTGTTGGTGCCTTCGGGCAAATACGTTTTCTCCTTTGCGCTTGCGCATTCCCAACCGAAGCGTTTTCTGTTTTCTCAGTTAAAACCCTGGAACTTTTCTGTTTCATTACAGATAAGTCCCTGGACAGAAACCTTTATAACTTTTTAATAAAAAGGAACTTTTGAGTCATTCTTTTTCTGACAATCTTCAAATTTTGTCTAGTTTTTTATGGGATTTATTTGAAAAATATTTGGAAAAGTTTCTGTGCAAGTGTTGGTTTTCACGTTAGTACCCGTTTCGTGATTGCCGTAGGTTCCGGAAGAGGTGAAGGAGCCGCGAACTTCGCCGAGCTAGACTCCGACTTCTCCGAACCAGGCAAGCATGTTTTGAACATTTGATATGACAGGTGTTTTACATGTTCACGTGAGAGTTTGTGCACGGCATATGAGTGTCGGTAAATACCTCGTTGCTTGTAAGGCAACGACCCGGTTGTTCCAAAGTCGCGATGATCTCTGATGAGAGATGGCCTAATCATGTGGTGACATGAAGGGCAGCAAGGTGGTACCGTTGTAGCATACCAGCCTTGCGTCATCTGACTTTCTCCGACGTTAACGTGGTTGGAGCCACATTATCATTCTCTTCCCGCATGTTCCATAGTTGCGATGATCTCTGATGAGAGATGGCCTAATCATGTGGTGACATGAAGGGCAGCAAGGTGGTACTGTTGTAGCATACCAGCCTTGCGTCATCCGACTTTCTCCGACGTTAACGTGGTTGGAGCCACATTATCGTTCTCTTCCCGCATGTTCCAAAGTTGCGTTGATCTCTGATGAGAGATGGCCTAATCATGTGGTGACATGAAGGGCAGCAAGGTGGTACTGTTGTAGCATACCAGCCTTGCGTCATCCGACTTTCTCCGACGTTAACGTGGTTGGAGCCACGTTACCGTTCTTTCCCCTTTCCGTGCTACCACATGTCTCATTGCCAGGATGCGGTTTAGTAAGTTGGTAACCTCTTTCCGTGTACACACCAAACAGAGAGGCCGGGATGATGGTACCTTGGCCCAGGATTAAAGCCAGTCATCCGGTCAGGGGGCATGGGTGTTTCCGGTTGGGACCGAGAGGGGGGCACCCCCTTAGAGCGTGCGTATAGAAATTTGATCCCATGCTACGCGAGGTTGTAGCCTCCCCGTCTCAAGGTTTTTCTTGAATGTTGCCGAGGGTGATCCCTGGCTTCGGATGGTTGAATTGGGTGTGTACTGGATAGACGTGTTTCTTCCAAAACACCGTAGACGGAACTAGTCCCCGTGACTACTGAAATCCGTTGGCTGTGGTTAAGTACAAACTCTGCAGAGTCAATTCTTTCCAAATCATCGTATCCATGATCAAGTAATGAAAACATTATATCCATATCTATCCGCGTGGAAAACTTGTCCCCGGTGAACAAGCTCAAGTGGTAAATTCAGATTTATTGTTATTCCTGTGGATGGACTAACTTTATATTTGTCGCATGCTTGTTCCCGAACTATCGTATTATTGAGCTGTGATATAAGCCCTTTATGTGATGTCGCGCAGACGTCCGACTGTGGCGTGTTCTTATTTTCTTACTTTATATATAAGCCCTTTATGTGGTGTCGCCTCGACGCCCGACTGTGGCATTATTATTCCGCACTTTCCGCTCGAGGAGTCTTTCAGACACTCGTTTGGCACCTGTATTATTATTCCGCATTTTCCGCTCGAGGAGTCTTTCAGACACTCGTTTGGCACCTGTATTATTATTCCGCATTTTCCGCTCGAGGAGTCTTTCAGACACTCGTTTGGCACCTGTATTATTATTCCGCATTTTCCGCTTGAGGAGTCTTTCAGACACTCGTTTGGCACCAGTATTACTATTCTGCAGTTTCCGCTCGAGGCGTCATTCAGACCCTCGCTTGGCACCCAATATTTATTATCTCTATGTCTGATCGCACTGGTTAACTTGTTCATGTGCTTCATGTTTACATTGGTTATACCTTATGTCCGAACTGTCTTGCGAGTACTTTCATAGTACTCACCTGGCTTGTTGATTTGGCCAGATGTTGACGAAGGTGATCTCTTGGATGAAGAGTTTGATAGCGCGTCCGATGCCTTGAGGAGTCCCAGTCAGTCCTGCGCGATCTCGGATATTGGTCACTTGTATTGTATACGCTTCCGCCACCCTCAATAAGTCTTCTCGAGCCTCACTCCGACGCTCGAAGAGTTGTAGTCTTCTGGAATCATATCACTCGCTTCGCGATGATATTTCCACCACCGTTATCATCGTGAGTTAGTAGTTTGCCACCCTACCCGCCGTCTTGTTTTAGCGGCGTGCATGTAATAAATTGTTGGGCAGTCTCTGCTCAACCTTGTATTATATTTAGTACTCCTGGTATTTTCTTCTGTGACCAAGATATTGTCTACCAGTGAGAAGGAATTCTTCCTCGCTAGTCTGTAAAAGGGATTGGTCTCTCAATAATTATTTTATTGAAAAACCGGTCGTGACAAGCTTGGTATCAGAGCCAGGCTGACTGTAGGAAGCCACTAGGTGCGATCGCTAATCGGTTATTAGCGTCTTTTGTGCTTTTTCAGCATTTTGCAATTGTAGCTATTTTCTGTTGGTCATCATAAATTTATGACATGACTACTCAAAATTTTTGCCTACTTTTGTAGATGGCTGGCAGCAGCTGTGAGAATCGAGTGTTCACCAACGTGCCCGAGGGGTTTGTCAAGCTCCTCTTCTCCATCACCAAGCTCGCGGTCGGGCCAGCAGCTCGCCCGGAGTTCACACTCTATCAGCACAAGCTCAGTGACGACGTGTCTATGCACCAAGCTGTGGTGCAGTTCAAGGGAGGACGTTCTGCTGCTCGCCACTTCCGTTTCGTGGGAAGAGCCATGCCTACGGAGAGGCATGCCATGCAGATGGCTGCCCGTGAGGCGATAGCTCGCCTTCGGGACATCCTTCCTACGATGAAGACTCGTCGCTACCGCTAGCTCCCATGCCATGTGCCTTACACCAGCCACTATGCGTTCGCCTGCCATCGGGGAGAGCGAGATGAAGCCATCGAGATGGTTGTGGAGTATCTCAAGGCTCTGGAGGAGTCTTTCGACAACCTCGTAGATGATCTTGTGGCTGCCCGCATGGACTTAGTCCGGGGCGGTCCTGCCAGCAGGAAGGAGCTTCTCCACACGGCGCCGCCTCTGACATTCGTCTCGTCTTCATCCTCTTATGCACCGGCCATTTTGGCCACTGCTCGTCGTCTGCCTACCACTGAGGAGTTCGACCGAGTCATCGCTCCCACTCCAGTCAGAGCCGCACCGCCTGCCGCACACGATCTACCACCAGTCGCCCCCGCACCATCACCGCAGCGCTGTGTCACGCGCCAGGAGCCAGCTAGAGAGGAGGTGGAGGTTGACTCTCCTGGACCGCTGAGCCTTGCCATCGACAAGGGGAAGGAGATCTTCACCATCTCCGACTGAGAGCACCGAGTAGCCGCGTGTTATGTCTGCCTGTGTGATGTGCTGTTTATTCCTGTATGCTAGTTTGTATTGGTGTGTTTGCTGCCTTCCGGAGTAGTACGCTAGTTTTAATAACATGTCAGGATGTGTACGCGCATCCTGAGTGCTGTATCATGTGTTTGCTTTTCGCATGTAAGTTTTATGTTGAGCACTTCTTCTCCATGAAAAATCATTTGTGTTTCTTTGAAAACCTTGAAGCCTTTTGATTTTTGCCTTTGCGAGATTTTTTCTTGTGCTACACAGTTTTTCTCATGGGTTTTGCAAATAATACCCCAGACTGGAAAAATGTCTCGCCCGTGGACTCGATCCATGCCCAATCAGCCAGAAGAGGTTTACGGGACACAAACCAGCAACAATTTCACTCAGGGTTAGTCCAGCCAACAGGACAGCGAAGCAGCACTATCTCAAGTATGCCGTCTCTTCGAGCAAAGCCAGCAACAGCACCAAGAAATGATGAACCATGTCATCAACATGGGAAACCACCGTGAACCCTATCAACCCCATTCCAAGTTATCTGAGTTACAGAAGACTCGCCCCTCAACTTTTGCTCACACCGATAGGCCGCTGGAAGCCGATGATTGGCTTCGTGAGATTGAAAGGAAACTGATTATTGCTCAGTGCTCAGATCATGAGAAGGTGCTTTATGCACCACACTACCTTACTGGAGCAGCCGCAGCATGGTGGGAAAACTTCCTACACATCCATCCCAGGGAACACAACATCACCTGGGAAGAGTTCAAGGAAGGCTTCCGTGGGGCACACATCCCCAGAAGCATCCTAAAGATCAAGAAGAGAGAGTTTGATGACCTGAAGCAAAGAGGCATGTCAGTGACAGAGTACAATGGTCAGTTCACCCAGCTGTCTCGTTATGCCTACGACGAGCACATGACAGAAAGCAAGAAGATGGAAAAATTCCTGGACGGCCTGGCACCAGCACTAAGATGCCAACTGATTATGCACACCTTTCCGGATTTTAAGACGCTGGTGGACAAGGCCATCACCTTGGAGAATGAGCGTCGTAGTCTGGAAGATATCCGTAAGCGGAAGAGGGACAAGACGATTCTTGCCCGTAGCAACCGAGGCAAGACTGAGGTCCCAAGGACAGACACAAGGAGATCCACGACTACTGAGCCAAGGCCCGTCGGACAATTTCATGCCAGGGATAAGGAGTTCACATACCGTCCAGGGGTCACCTGCTATGCCTGTGGTCAACAAGGGCATTATGCTAAACAGTGCCCGAAGCCAAGAGACTCGGCACCCAAGCCGAACAATGGTGGAAACAATCCAGCCCACAAGCGCAACAACTTCAACCCCAGCAACAACCACAGGAAGGGTCACCTGAACCATGTGACCAGGGAAGAAGCACAGAATGCATCAGACATCGTGCTCGGTACGTTCCCTGTCAACACAGTACCTGCCACGGTTTTGTTTGATTCTGGAGCTTCCCATTCGTTCGTTTCAAAGAGTTTTGTTTCGCAACATGATTTTCCGATACTCCCCTTGGAAAAATCTATGATCATCAAGTCCCCCGGAAATAAGCAAATCGCTCAAGGTTACTGCCAAGGAGTGGTCATTGAGTTCGAAGGACTACAATTCCACGCGAATCTCATCGTGTTGGAAAGTAAAGGACTGGATGTCATTTTAGGGATGGACTGGTTGACCACCAACAAAGGATTCATTGACTGCTTCAATCGGACAGTGATTCTCACTCACCATCACGGCAAGACAATAAGAGTTTCCGCTCAAGAAAGACCACGATCACAGCAGCCAAAGCTGAACAAAATGGACATTGCAGAACTGAGGAAAGTTCCAGTGGTATGCGAGTTTCCTGATGTGTTCCCGGAAGAACTGCCAGGCATGCCACCAGACCGAGAGATAGAATTCAGCATTGAACTAGCACCTGGCACCGCTCCCATCTATAAGAAGCCGTATAGAATGGCACCCTCAGAATTGGTGGAGTTGAAGAAGCAGATAAAGGAATTGTTGGACAAAGGATTTATTCGAGCCAGCTCCTCACCTTGGGGTTCGCCTGTGTTGTTTGCCAAAAAGAAAGATGGGACACTGAGGCTGTGCATAGACTATCGAGCCCTCAATATGGTCACCATCAAAAACAAATATCCGATGCCACGGATAAATGATTTGTTTGACCAGCTCGCTCAAGCCAAGGTATTCTCAAAAATTGATTTGAGATCGGGATATCACCAACTGAAGGTACGGACAGAAGATATCCCCAAGACAGCATTCACTTCCAGATATGGGTTATACGAGTTCACAGTGATGCCTTTTGGACTAACGAACGCCCCCGCATATTTCGTCCACCTCATGAACAAAGTGTTCATGAAATTCATGGACAAATTTGTGGTGGTATTCATTGACGACATTCTGGTTTACTCAAGGACACCAGAAGAGCATGCTGAGCACCTCAGAATTGTTTTGGGAGAATTGAGGAAACATCAGTTGTACGCCAAATTTAGCAAGTGCGAATTTTCGCTAAGACAAGTTGGCTTCTTGGGCCATATACTGAACCAAGAAGGCGTGGCCGTAGACCCAGAAAAAGTCAAGGCCATACTGGACTGGAAGCCACCCGCCAATGTTACTGATGTGCGGAGTTTCCTGGGAATGGCCGGATATTACAGAAGATTTATTGAAGGTTTCTCCACTGTGGCAAAACCTATAACACAGTTACTCAAGAAGGACAAGAAATTTGTATGGACGGAAGCATGCGAGCAGAGCTTCCAAGAACTCAAGAAGAAGCTGACAACCGCACCAGTCTTAACTGTGCCAGACATACACAAGAGCTTTGAAGTGTATTGTGACGCGTCCCGAAAGGGTCTCGGATGCGTGCTAATGCAGGATGGCAAAGTTGTCGCATATGCCTCCAGGTAGCTGTGAAAACATGAGGAAAATTACCCAACACATGACTTGGAGCTAGCAGCAGTCATACATGCACTCAAGGAGTGGAGGCATTTTCTGTTGGGAAATCGCTGTGAAATATATACGGACCATAAGAGCCTCAAATATATTTTCACACAGCCTGAGCTGAATTTACGCCAACGACGCTGGTTGGAACTGGTCAAAGACTATGACGTCGGCATTCACTACCACCCAGGGAAAGCAAATGTAGTGGCCGATGCCCTTAGTCGAAACCCCAGCCCGGACAATGACGGTCCGCAAAACTTGAGACCTGAGTTTCAGCGAGAGTTCGCTAGGCTCAACATGATGTTAGTCTCCAAGGGCACCGTATCAAACCTGGAGATACAACCCACCTTGGTGGGACAAATCAAGAAGGCTCAACAGGGACATCCCATCATCGAAGGCATAAAGAAGAAAATGAATCTTAGTAAGACTTCAGAGTTCGTCACCGACAGTGAAGGAACATTATGGTACCGAGACAGACTTTGCGTACCTAACATTGAGGAACTCAAGCAACATATCTTGACGGAGAGCCACACCGCTCCATACTCGATCCATCCTGGAGGAACCAAACTGTACAAGGACATTCAGGAAAGATTTTGGTGGCACGGTATGAAAAGAGATATAGCCACATTTATTGCATGTTGCGATTCATGTCAGCGCATCAA